>NW_020954610.1:38596248-38739782 GCF_900497805.2 Vombatus ursinus
GTAAGAGAGAGTGTGTGAGTGTGAGAGAGTGAGAGAGAGTGTGTGTGTGTGAATGTGTGAGAGAGGGACAGAGTGAGAGTGAGAGAGTGTGTGGATGTGTGTGTGTGAATGTGAGAGACAGAGTGAGAGTGTATGTGTATGTGTGTGTAGGCCTGACTTAAGACAGTTCTTCCCGCCTCTTTTTTTGTGATTGACAGGAGGGAAGAGAGGCGGTACAAAGGGGTGGGCAGGGGTTGCTCCACATTGGGGGCTCAGATTTCATAAACTAAAGGCACTGGTCAGTTTTGGCGTCACCTTGTCTCAAGCAATTTGAGTTTCTTCCCATCACACTGTCTCTAAACGTGCACAGGAGGTCATTCTTTATTGTTGTTGTTGTTAGTATTTCGAAGGGGACAGCTAAGTGTCACAGCGGATAAAGTGGACCTGGAGTCAGGAAGACCCATCTTCTTGAGTCCAGATCTTGGACTCAGACACTTAACTAGCAGTGTGACCCTGGGCAAGTCACTTAACCCTGTTTGCCTAAGTTCTTTATCATTTAAAGTGAGTTGGAGAAGGAAATGGCAGTTTCCTAAATGGCAGTATCTTTGCCCGGAAAACCCCAAATGGAGTTGCAAAGAGTCAGACACCGCAGAACAACAACAATAAATTATGAAGGAGGAGGAGATGAAGATGAAGATGATGATGTTAGATTCAAAATGAGCTAGGGTCATCAGAGACACACTCAGAAACACCAAAGAGAGAAACAGCTAGACAAACACAGAAATAAGAATCATGCAAAATGGGAAATGAGCAAATCAAATATTTCATACTTTTTTTTAAAAAAATGACTGTATGAAGCACTGATAATAGCTAAAGTACCAGAAGCAACGGAGATGGAAAAAAATAATGTAAGATAACAGATGTTAACAGTATTTTACTGAGCCAATCTCTAACCTGAGAATGAGGAAACAGAAGGCCAGAGACAAAGTACCAGTAATCAGGTAGCTGTTTAATTAATTAGTTTCATTATGAGGAACAGATTTGCAAATCGGGAATTCTCCTGATCAGAATTCCACCTTGTTGTAGTGAAGGCTGAGATTATATACATAAATCACAAGTGGAAAGGGAGGGGGGAAGGTGGATTACAAATAATTGTTTCCCAGGGTCTGAGTGGTTTCCCACCACAAGCCACAATACAGGTGTTCTGGAGTTCTGTGGGAACAGTATTGTTTCAGGTCCTTGGGGGTCCTCACTTGATGGGTCACAGGACCAGAGTTCTGTTTTGGGAATAGGCTCTACAATCTTTGATTTGCTTAAGGCACACAGGCACAAGAATGCATTGATTGTGAGAGCATTGTCAAGGATTTGATTGATCATTTCCAACTGCATTATAAGCTTCTGACTTGCATGCCAAAAGAAGCAATTCTGAAAAATCTAAATTATTAGGTATTCATTACACATATCATATTGATTAATATAAAAATCATAATTCCCTTCACATTGGAGACACTGGTAAAAAATAAATAAATTGTCCATACAGCCTGATACATTGATATAGTAGATAAACAGAATCACAAAAACTGTGTTTGAGATCCACAGCAGTGCCTCCTGCCCACCCCCTACAGTCACAAAACTTCTCACTGCCCCCCACCAACTCCCACACATGAAAAATTGCTTAGTAAGTGCAGATCTAGATTGGCAGAAAGAATTTCTTCCCTAGGAGTTACTTCACAGAAATCACAAGTCAGTTTAAAAAATCATGACCCAATTTTTAAAAATAGCTTGTCAATTAAAAAAAACACCAGCACATATTCATTAAAAGTGTTTACATTGAGGTTGTAGTTTTAGGTGACTGAAAGAAGCATAGTGTCCTCAACAATAATAGTAAAGTTTAGAAGAGAGGTGTACTTGTGAAGAAAGATGAGTTCTGGACATACTGACTTTGAGATCCCTATAGTACATCCAGTTCAAAATGTTTAATAGGCAATTAGTGATGTGGGACTAGAGCCAGGAGAGAGACTAGAACTAGATATATTGATCTGGTAATCATTTGCAGAAATGATAATTGAACTCAAGAGAACTGATGAAATGCACCAAGCTTAAATGTAGAGAGAAAAGAGAAGGCCTAGGACAGACCCTTGGGGATACCTGCAGTCAGTGGGAGTGATATAAATGAAGATCAAGCAAAGGACAGACAAAACAGTCAGCTCTGTGTCTACTGTGCCACAGTGCTTCTCCATTTTTATTACAATCTTAAAATTGTACATTAAAAAAAAGCAAACTTTATACTGATTCCATTTTCTTTCTCTTTTGGGTAAATTATAATAATTTTTATTTTATTTTACCAGTCTCGTGTTTCTGGTATGAATACATGTTACATATTTTGAGGTAGAAATATGCTAAATGTATTTGGGCTAAATATGTGCCCTGATCCCTTCTGGAGGCTACATGCTGGGTCCCATACTCGAGGACATGTATAAGCAGCAGTTCTTGGATGTCTCATGTGTCCTTATTAGTGGAGGTTGTGTCAAAGATGATTAGTACTAGGAGGCAGAGCCAAGATGACAGAGTAAAGACAGGGACTCACCTAAGCACTCCCTCAAACCCCTCCAAATACCTTTAAAAAAATGACTAAACAAATTCTAGAGCAGCAGAACCTGCAAAAAAGGTGGAGTGACACAAATTTCCAGCCCAAGACAACCTTGGAAGATCGACAGGAAAGTTCTGTTGCACCAGGGTGAGTGCAGGCTCTGCCATTGCAGACTGGGCCCCAGCAAACCAAGAGCAGGCCTTGGGAGTGACTAAATCAGCAGCGGCTGCTTCCAGAGCTTTCAGCCCCCAAGTGATAAGGGGGTTGAACAACTGGTCAGAAGGAGATTACAAGGGTCTTTTTGTTAGCACTGAGGCAGGACTCTGTTCCTTTGCCCATACTTGGATCCAGGTTGCAGTCTTAGGTGGCAGTCCCAGAACAAGGAGGATCATTAGCATAGCAGAGCTTGGGGCCACAGTGGAGGGGAACCCTCCTCACAATTCCAGGGCAGAAAAGAGTGCTTGTGGTCCCTCACAGATGAAAGCACAGGTCAAGAGAGTAGTAACTACCTCTCCTTATATCATACTGCCTTGGAAGAACTGAAAACTTATGGGCCTCTAGAAGTATCTCTGAAAACAGCTGCACAAAACCCCTGAAGCTTGGGACGGTGCATCCCCCATTCTGAAAGCAGAGCCCTACTTTAACAAAGAGTTAAAAGTCAAGTAATAGGATGAGAAAATGACCAACAGAAAAACCTCTGAGTAGAGAGAGTTACTGTGGTGACAATTTCCGATCAAAACACTCACTCAGAAGAAGAAAACAAAGTCAAAGCTCCTATATCCAAAGCCTCCAAGAAAAATATGAATTGGTCTCAGACCATAGAAAAACTCAAAAAAGGATTTTGAAAATCAAGTAAGAGAGGTAGAGGAAAGATTGGGAAGAGAATGAGGAGAGTGGTGTAAGAAAATAATGAAAAACAAGTAAACAGCCTGGTAAAGGAGACACACAAAAAAAAATACTGAAGAAAATAACACCTTAAAGAACAGACTAAAAAAAAAAAAAAAAAAAAAAAAGAACAGACTAGGCCAAATGGTAAAAGAGCTCCAAAAAGCCAATGAGGAGAAGAATGTCTTAAAAAGCAAAATTGGCCAAATGGAAAAGGAAGTCCAAAAGTTCGCTGAAGAAAATGATTCCTTAAAAATTAGAATGGAGCAAATGGAAGCTAATGACTTTATGAGAAATCAAGAAATAAAAGAAAACCAAAAGAATGAAAAAAATGGAAGATAGCGTGAAATATCTCATTGGAAAAACAACTGACCTGGAAAATAGATCCAGGAGAGATCATTTTAAAATTATTGGACTACCTGAAAGCCATGATGAAAAAAAAGAGTGTAGACATCATCTTTCAAGAAATTATCAAGGAAAACTGCCCTGATGTTCTAGAACCAGATGGTAAAATAGAAATTGAAAGAATCCACTGATCACCTCCTGAAAGAGATCCCCAAATGAAAACTGCCAGAAATATTATAGCCAAATTCCAGAGTCCCCAGATAAAGGAGAAAATATTGCAAGCAGCCAGAAAGTTCAGGTATCATGGAGCCACAGTCTCCTTGATAACACAGGATTTAGCAGCTTCTTCATTAAAGGATCAAAGGGCTTGGAATATGATATTCTGGAGGGCAAAGGAGCTTGGATTACAACCAAGAATCACCTACCCAGCAAAACTGAGTGTAATTCATGGGGGGGAAATGGGTATTCAATGAGATAGAGGACTTTCAAGTATTCTTGATGAAAAGACCATAGCTGAATAGAAAATTTGACTTTCAAATACAAGACTCAAGAGAAGCATTAAAAAGGTAAACAGGAAAGGAAATCATAAGGGACTTAATAAGGTTAAACTATTTGCTTTCCTACATGGGAAGATGATATTTGTAACTTATAAGACCTTTCTCACTATTAAGTTAGTTAGAAGAAGCATAGACAGAGGGCACAGTTGAATATGATGGGATGATATCTAAAAAATAAAATTAAGGAGTGAAAGAGTAATGTAATGGGAGAAAGAGAAAGGGAGAGGTAGAAGATGGTAAATTATCTCACATAAAAGAGATGAGAAAAAGCTTTTACAGTGGAGGAGAAAAGGGAAAAGGTGAGGGGGAGTGAGTGAAATCTACTGTCATCAGAATTGGCTTAAAGAGGGACTAACACACACTCAATTGGGTATAGAAATCTATCTTACCCTACAGGAAAGTAGGAGGGAAAGGGGACAAGAGAAGGGGGGTAGTGATGGAAGGAAGGGCAGATTGGGGGAAGGGGTAGTCAGTAGCAAAACACTTTTGAGGAGGGACAAGATGAAAGGAGAGAGAGAATAAAATAAATGGTGGGGGCATTAGAGGGAAATATAGTTAGCACTAGTAACTGAAAAAAATTTTGAAGCATTTCTCTGATTTTGAAGAATTTCTCTGATAAAGGCCTCATTTATCAAACATGGAGAACTGAATCAAATTTATAAAATTAAGAGTCATTCCCCAGTTGATAAATAATCAAAAGATATGATCAGTTTTCAGATGAAGTCATCAAAGCTATCTATAGCCATATGAAAAAAATACTTTCACTATTGATTGGAGAAGGGCAAATTAAAACAATTCTGAGGTACTACCTCATACCTATTAGATTGGCTGATAGAACAGAAAAGGTAAATGACAAATGTTGGAGGAGATATGGGAAAAATGAGACATTGATGCATTGTTAATGGAGTTGTGAACTTATTCAGTCATTCTATGGAACAATTTGGAACTATGCCCAGAGAGCTATAAAACCCCCATATCCTTTGACCTAGCAATACCACTACTAGGTCTGTATCCCAAAAGAGATAAAAAGCAAAAAGGAAGAGGACCTATATGTACAAAAATATCTATAGCAGTTCATTTCTGGGGGCAAAGAATTAGACATTGAGGGGATGCCCATCAATTGGGGAATGGCTGAACAAGTTGTGATATGTGATTATGATGGAATACCATTGTACTCTAAGAAATGATAAGCAAGATGCTTTCAGGAAAACCTGGAAAAAAAAAACCTGTATGAGCCCTTGCAAAGTGAAATGTACTGTGTACAAAGTAACAGCAATATTGTAAGATGATCAGCTGTGAATGACTTAGATATTCTCAGCAATACAACATATCCAAGACGACTCTGAAGGGCTTATGATGAAAAATGCTATCTATCCCCAGAGAAAGAACTGGTGGTGTCTGAATTGAAGCATACTTTTTTTTTTTACTTTATTTTTCTTGAATTTTGTTTTGGTCTATGTTTTCTTTCACAACATGACTATTATGTATGTGTTTTCCATGACTACCCATGCATTACCTGCATTGAACTGCTTGCCTTCTCAGTGGCGGGGGGGGAGTGGGAAGGGAGAAAGGGAGAGAATTTTGGACTCAAAGTTTTAAAAACGAATGTTAAAAGTTATTTTTACATGTAACTGGGGAAAAATAAAAATAAAATAATTTTTAAAAAGATGAATAGCGCCTGATCCAGGAAGAGTCACTCCCTAAGTATTTTATTTTTTCATCAATGAGCCTACTTGATTGCTACTCCAAGAACATGCCTCTGTCAGGATAAACTGATTTGAAATTTCATCACCCATGCATATTGACTCAACTTTTGATATTCAACACTTTCTCAACTCCTTCAATCACCTTTTCTCTCTGACTGGAGGGCTCCTCCCAAAGCCTTTAAAGAAGGTTCAGAACTTTCTAGCTAACTCTTCATTTTTCATCAATGACTCTGCTTGGTTTTGACTTCAGGAAATTGGGTATCCTTTGGGGCCCCCTTTTCTGTTTCCTTTTGTGTCTTTTCCCATTAGATTGTACGATACTTGAGAGTAGAGACTGTCTTTCTTTTACTTCTCTGTATTCCTGGAACTTAGCATATGCCTGGCATATACTTAATAAATGTTTATTGAATTTATCGAAGGATAAAAGCTTATGATCACATAAAGATATTTTAGAGTTCTAGAACACAGAAGTAGGATGGGTAATGTGAAAACTAAGGCATGGTTATCCTGTATGTACTTGAAGTAGAGTGAAAGTTATAGGAGTTGAGGAACTGGGAAGTTGTGATATTTGGGAGATTATCAACATCTACACTGGAGTGCCTTAGAATTAGGGCATAAGTTAGTGTGGAGAGGAAGACTTTAAGTCAGACACTGAACTTATTGAGAGAGGAGGAAGAATGTCCTGAGGGTTAGTACCAGAATCTGGATTGGGTGATAAATTTGAATTGCATGAACCTCAAACAAGGGTAGAAGTAGAGATAAAATTTGATGTGGCAATGGGGAACAAGTAGTATTCTGACTGTCCTACCTGAATCAATGAGTGGAAGAGGGGAGTGAGTGAAAGTACCACCAATACTGGAAAGGATGGCTAGGGATGCAGTATCATCTAGAGGGGGCCTTACTGAATGCTGGAAGCTAGAAGGAGCAAGAGAGGAACTGGTGTAAGATGAAAAGAAGTTCGTTAATTATGGAGCAAGGGTTCTAGAGTTCAGAATAGTATGGGTTGGCAGATCTGGAATGGGACTTTAGTGAGGTAAAGTTGAGATGGATGGAAATGAGAGATTGGGTAGTTAGGATGGGGAGGGCAGTTTGTTCCTTGGCATTTGGAGGTTCATTATCATTGGAATGGGGTAGGAGAATGCCAACTATTTGGGAGTGGATGCAGGTTAGGTATCAGTGAGGTCTGTGGATGAAAGCAGATAACTAGAAGTTCAAGGTTGATCCTTGACATTTTGGCAGAACCCTCAGCTGCCCAGTCTGCCTTGTTGCTCTGTCCTAGAAGGCATGTAGCAGCCTCTTTCATGTGGCAGGTATGAGCAAGAAGTGGTGTGTTTCTCATTAGGTAGCAGTAGTTGGTCTGTCCCAGCCAACTGGGCAAACATGATTAGACTTTGAGGAGTCAGAAGCCTAGCCAGAAGTCAGGAGTTGATGTGAATAAGGTCTGGCTGAGTTGTGGATCTTGCGGTATCCAGAAGCTTAGCAAGGAGGCAAAAGATTGTAGCTCCTTGGCCTTATGGCAGCCTTTAATGCCAGGGTGCTGGAGCCAGCTCCTACATGACTAAGGTAAATTTTTCAATTTTCAGTGTGAGCATTTATATTTCAGAAATCCACAAATGTTAACATATCCTGACTTGATTTATTGCTTTGTTGATTATCTTAAGAAAGTGATGGAGGAAATGTTAATGTAGATTAAACTTAAAAATGTGTCATGCATCCATTTTCAGTGAGTTGGTAAACATTTACTAGTACATTCTAGGATATTCACCCTAAATTTTCTTTTTTCCATGCTAAATATCTAATTCCTTCAATGACTCCTCATATGGCATGATCTCTAGTTCCCACACTATTCTGGACTCCTTTATTTGGGCTCTCTCTAGCTTGTCATTATCTTTTTAAAACTGTAACATGACAAACTAAACACAATTTCCTAGATAGGATGTGACCATGAAAGAGTACTGTAGCATTATCATGTCCCCAGTCCTGAACAGTGGCTTATTAATGCAGTTCAAGATACTATTAACATTTTTGGCCATAATTTTTTTCTGACTCATATTTAGTTTGTAGTTCATTAAATCCTCTAATCTGTTAGAACAAATCCCCTCCTCAGCCCACTCTGTATCTTTGACTGGGAACTAGATATGGGTGACAAAACTACCATTTGGCACCTGTCCCCATTAAGGTACTATGGTATGGGTCTGAGGGTGCCCTCATGGCACCGTGTCCTGCATGGGGCTAAGACCCCTCTTGCTTCAGTGCACCTGGCCTTTGCCTGCATGCTGGAATGCTCCTTATGTGGTGTTCCTGGCTAGACCCCTTCCCCAGTCTCCACAGACTTCTTTATCTCCCTTTCCTTATACCATCCTGGGCTGGAAAAATAACTCACTGTGATTTTGTCTTGAATTTCTCTATCAGGATTCCATCTGGTGTGTTTTCTAGGTCTGTTTGTAGGAGTTTAATGAGGAAAAACTTGATATACTTCCTGCTCCTCCTCAATCTTGGCTCTGCCCTCTCTTAGGATCTATCTAGCCTTAGCTCATTCTAAGCATTAATACTTCTGAAATGTCAGAATTCTTACAGGATTCTCTTACTGATCTGTATTCATCCTCTGTACCTGCCTTTACATCAGTCTTCTTTTATAAATCCAAGTTGGTCAGTGAACACTCTGTGTATTCAAATTTGTTTTGACAAATAGCTCTCCTTTTCTTCATCATCAAAATAATTTGTGTTTGAGCTATCAACTTGTATTTCTTAAGAACTTCCCATGCATAGGATATTCATATATCATTGGTGCAGCTATGAATTGGTTCAGCCATTCTTTTTTCTCCTACTTAATAGTATTTTATTTTTTCCAATTACATGTAAAGATAGTTTTCAACATTCATTTTTACAAGATTTTGAGTTCCAACTTTTTCTCCTTCCCTTCTTCTGCTTCCACCTCCCCAAGATAGCAAGGATTCTGATGTAGGTTATACACGTACAATCATGTGAAACATATTTCCACATTAGTCCTGTTATGAAAGAAGAATTGGAACAAAAGAGAAAAACACCACAAGAAACGAAATTTTTTTTTAAAAAGTGAAAATAGTATGCTTTGATTTGCATTCAGTTTCCATAGTTCTTTCTCTGGATAGCATTTTCTATCATGAGTCTTTTGGAATTGTCTTAGATCATTATTTTGCTGAGAAGAGCTAAAGCTATCATAGTTGATCATTGTACAATGTTGCTGTTACTGTGTACAGTGTTCTCCTGGTTTTACTCACTTCACTCAGCATCAGTTCGTATAAGTCTTTCCAGGTTTTTCTGAAATCCACCTGCTCATCATTTCTTATAAAACAGTAGTCTTGCATTTAATTCATATACCACAACTTGTTCAGCTATTTCCCAGTTGATGGGCATCCCCTCAATTTCCAGTTCTTTGCCACCACAAAAATAGCTTCTAGAAATATTGTTGTACATGATCTCTTTGGGATATAGAGCTAGTAGTGATATTGCTGTGTTAAAGGGTATGCACAGTTTGATTGCCCTTTGGGCATAGTTCCAAATTGCTCTCTTGAATGGTTGGATCACTTCACAACTCCACTAACAATGCATTAGTGTTCCAATTTTTCCACATCTTCTCCAACACTTATCATTTTCCTTTTCTGTCACATAAGCCAATCTGATAGGTGGTAGTTCAGAGTTGTTTTAATTTGCATTTCTCTAATCAATAGTTATTTAGAGCATTTTTCATGTAACTATAGATAGTTTTAATTTCTTCATCTGAAAACTGCCTATTCATATCCTTTGACTTTATCAATTAAGGAGTGACTTTTATTTTTAGAAATTTGACTCAATTCTTTATATATTTAAGAAATGAGGCCTTTATCAGAAACACTGGCAGTAAAAATTATTGCCCAGCTTTTGGTTTTTCTTCCAATCTTGGTTGCATTGGTTTTATTTGTGCAAAATCTTTTTAATTGAATATAATCAAAATTATCCATTTTGCATTTCATAATGTTCTCTATCTCTTGTTTGGTCATAAATTCTTCCCTTCTACATAGATCTGACAGGTAAACTATTCCTTGCTCTCCTAATTTGCTTATGATATCACACTTTGTGTCTAAATCATGTACATTTTGACCTTTTCTTAGTATAGAGTGTGAGATGTTGGTCTATGCCTAGTTTCTGCCATAATATTTTCCAGTTTTCCCAGAAGTTTTTGTTAAATAGTGAGTTCTTATCCCAGAAGCTGGAATCCTTGGGTTTTTCAAACAGATTACTTTAGTCATTTACTACTGCATCTCATGTACCTAACTTATTCCACTGATCCACCACTCTATTTCTAAGCCAGTACCAAATAGTTTTGATGATTGCCACTTTATAATATGGTTTTTTATTTGGTATGGCTAGGCCACCTTCCTTCATATTTTTTTTTTCATTAGTTCCCTTGATATTCTGGACCTTTTGTTCTTCCAGATAAATTTTGTTATTATTTTTCCTAGCTCTATAAAATAATTTTTGGTAGTTTGATCGGTATGAGCATTGAATAAGTAAATTAATTTAGGTAGAATTGTCATTTATATTAGATTAGCTCAGCCTACCCACGAGCAACTGATATTTTTCCAGTTGTTTAGATCTAACTTTATTTCTGTTAAAAGTGTTTTGTAATTGTGTTCATGTAATTTCTGGATTTATCTTGGTGGGTAGACTCCCAAGTATATTGTCTACAGTTATTTAAAGTGAAATTTCTCTTTCTATCTCTTGCTGCTGGGCTTTGTTGGTAATATATAGAAATATATATAGGTTATATATATATAATATATATATAATATATAGGTAATATATATAGGTAATATATAGAAATGCTGATGATTTATGTGGATTTATTTTATGTCCTGCAACTTTGCTAAAGTTGTTAATAGTTTCAAGTAGTTTAGTTGATTCTCTAGGATTCTCTAAGTATACCATCATATCATCTGCAAAGAGTGATAGTTTTCCTCAATGCCTATTCTAATTCCTTCAATTACTTTTTCTTTTCTTGTTGCTAAAGCTAACATTTCTAGCGCAATATTGAATAATAGTGGTGATTAATGGACATCCTCGTTTCAGCCCTGGTCTTATTGGGAATGCCTCTAGCTTATTCCCATTACATATAATGCTTGCTCATGGTTTTAGATAGTTACTGCTTATTATTTTAAGAAAAATCATTTTGTTCCTACACTCTCTACTACTTTTTAATAGGAATGGGTGCTGTATTTTGTAAAAAACTTAAGAGAATTATATATTTTTGTTAGTTTTGTTGTTGATATAATCAGTTCTGCTGATAGTTTTCCTAATATTGAACCAACCCTGCATTCCTGGTATAAATCCCACCTGGTCATGGTGTATTATCCTTGTGATAAATTGCTGTATTCTCTTCGCTACTATTTTATTTAAAATTTTTTAATCAATATTCATTAGGGAAATTGGTCCATAATCTTCCTTCTCTGTTTTGGCTCTTCCTGGTTTAGGTATCAGGACCATATTTGTGCCCAAAAAGGAGTTTGGTAGGATTCCTTCTTTGCCTGTTTTCCCAAATAGTCTGTATAGTATTGGAATTAATTGCTTATTAAATGTTTGGTAGAATTCACTTGTAAATCCATCCAGCTGTGGAGATTTTTTCTTAGGAAGTTCACTGATGGCTTGTTCAATTTCTTTTTCTAAAATGGGATTATTTAAGTATTTTATTTCCTCTTCTATTAATCTGGACACTCAGATTTTTTTTAAAATATTCATCCTTTTCACTCAGATTGCCAGATTTTTTGGCATATAGTTGGACAAAAATAGCTCCTAATTTTTGCTTTAATTTCCTCTTCATTGGTGATGAATTCACCCTTCTCATTTTTGATACTGGTAATTTAGTTTTCTTTCTTTTTTTTTTTTAATAAAATTAACAAAAAGTTCTTCTAGTTTATTGTTTTTTCCCTCATAAAACCAGCTTCTAGTTTTATTTATTAGTTAATAGTTTTCTTACTTTCAATTATATTAATCTCTCCTTTGATTTTCAGAATTTCCAACTTGGTATTTAATTGGGGATTTAAAATTTGTTCTTTTTCTACCTTTTTTAGTTGTAAACCTAATTCATTGATCTACTCTTTCTATTTTTAATTCATGTAAGCATTTAGAGATATAAAATTTCCCCTAAGAACTTCTTTGGCTGCATCCCATAAATTTTGGTATTATGTCTCATTATTGTCATTCTCATTGATGAAAGTATTGATTGTTTCTGTGATTCATTATTTGATCCACTCATTCTTTAGGATTAGATTATGTAGTTTCAATTAATTTTCAGTCTGTTTTTCCTTGGTCCTTTATTGCACATAATTTTTATTGCATCAAAATGCAATAAAATTGAACGCAAATGCAATAAATGCAATAAATTGAAAAGGATATATTTAATATATCTGCCTTTCTGCATTTGATTATGGGGTTTTTATGCCCTAATACATGGTCAGTTTTTGTGTAGGTGTCATGTACTGCTGAGAAAAAGGTATATTCCTTTCTATACCCAATCAATTTTCTCCAGAGGTCTGTCTAACTTTTCTAAAATTCTATTCACCTCCTTAACTTCCTTTTTTGTTTTGTTTTGGTTCTTTTGAGTGTTTGAGGCGCTTAACTTGTCTTGTAAGAATTTGGATGCTATACCACTTGGTGCATATATATTTAGTATTGATATTACTTCATTGTCTATGGTACCTTTTAGCAAGATGTAGTTTTTTCACTTATCTCTTTTAATTAAATCTATTTTTGCTTTTGCTTTGTTTAAATCAAGATTGCTACCCCTGCTTTTTTCACTTTAGCTGAAGCGTAATATATTCTTCTCCAGTCTTTTACTTTTACTCTGCATGTATCTCTCTGCTTCAGATATGTTTCTTGTAAACAACATATTGACATTACCTTCCCAATGTCATCAGTCCTCTTCTAGAACAAAGGCTAGACAACAATAACAATTGTAGGATTCTAGTTTTTAATTCACTCTGCTATCTGCTTCCATTTTATGAGATAGTTCATCCCATTCACATTTACAGTTATGATTACTAGCTGTGTATTTCCCTCCATCCTGTTTTTTTCCCTTGTTTATATTTTTCTCTCGTCTTTCACCATCCTTCCTCACCAGTGTTTCACTTCTGAACCTCTGCCTCCCTCAATATGCCCTCCCTTCTATCAGCCCTGCCCTTTCTTTCCCCTTTCCTCTTCTACTTCTGCCCTTCCTAATGCCCTCCCTTCTATCAGCACCCCCTCCCTTTTCTTTTCCCTTTTCCCTCCTACTTCCTTAATGGATAAGATAAATTTCTATACCCAACTCAGGGTGTATATTATTTTGTCTTTGAGCCAAATCCAATGACAGTAAGGTTCAAACAATGCTCACCCCCTCCTTTCTTTCCCTCTACTGTAATATGTCTTTTGTGCTTTTTAATGTGATGTAATTTACCTTATTCTACCTTCTCTTTTCCTCTTCTCCCAGTTCAATCCTTTTTTTCACCTCTTAATTTATTTTTATATTATCACATCCAAATCAAATTATATCCATACCCTCTCTAACTGCCCTAATAAAGATACAGTTCTCAAGAGTTACAAGTGTCATCTTTTGTAAACAGTTTAACCTTATTGAATAATAGTGTTTTTTTCCCCTTTCCTGTTTACTTTTTAATGCTTCTTTTGAGTCTTGTATTTGAAGATCGAATTTTCTGTTCAGCTGTGGTCTTTTCATCAGGAAAGTTTGAAAATCCCCTATTTCATTGAATGTCCATCTTTTCCCTTGAATGATTATGCTCAGTTTTGCTAGGTAATTGATTCTTGGTTGTAAACCAAGTTCCTTTGCCTTCCAAAGCATGATATTCTAAGCCCTTCAATCCTTTAATTGTAGATGCTGTTAAGTCCTGGGTAATCCTGACTGTGGCTCCTTGATATTTGAATTGTTTCTTTCTGGTTGCTTACAGTGTTTTCTCCTTGACCAGATAATTCTGGAATTTGACTACAACATTCCTTGGAGTTTTCATTTTGGGATCTCTTTCAGAAGGCAAGTGGATTCTGTCAATTACTATTTTACCTTCAAGTTCTAGGATATCAGGGCAATTTTCCTTGATAATTTCTTGAAAGATGCTGTCCAGGCTTTTTTTTTTATATCATGGCTTTTAGGTAGTCCAATAATTCTTAAGTCATCTCTCTTGGATCTGTTTTCCTGGTCAGTTGTTTTTCCATTGATGTATTTTACATTTTCTTGGATATTTTCATTGTTTTGATTTTGTTTGACTGATTCTTGATGTCTCGTAGAGTCATTAGCTTCCACTTGCCCAATTCTAATTTTTAACTAGTTATTTTCTTCAGTGGGCTTTTGCACCTCCTTTTCCATTTGGCCAATTACATTTTAAAAATCTTGTTTAATATTTCATTTTTTTTTCCCAATTACATGTAAAAACAATTTTAACATTCTTTTTTTTTCAAATTTTGATTTCCAAATTCTCTCTTTCCCTCCTTCTCTCCCATCCCCATTGAGAAGACAAGCAATTTAATTTTGGTTATACATGTGTAGTCATGCAAAACACATTTCTATGTAAGTCATTCTGTGAAAGAAAACACAGAAAAAAGATTCCCAAGAAAAATAAAATCAAGAAAAAGTGTCTTTGATCTGCATTCTTTCTCTGGAGATGGATAGCCCCTTTCAACATAAGTCCTACAGAATTGTCTTGGATCATTGTATTGCTGAGAATTAGCTAAGTTATTCATAGTAGATCATCATAAAATTTTGCTGTTACTGTGTACAATATTCTCCTGGTTCTGCTCAGTTCACTTTGCATCAGTTCGTGTAAGTCCATGTTTTTCTGCAAGCATTCAACTCATCAATTTTTAAAGCACAATAGCATCCCATCACAATTATATACAACAACTTATTCAGTCATTTCCCAATTGATGGACATCCCCTCAATTTCCAATTCCTTGCCACCACTAAAAGAACTGCTATAAATATTTTTGTACACATAGGTCCTTTTCCTTTTTTAAAAAAAAAATCTCTTTGGGGTACAGACCTAGTAATGGTATTGCTTGGTCAAAGGGTATGCATAGTTTAAAGCCCTTTGGGCATAGTTCCAATTTGCTCTTCAGAATGGTTGAATCAGTGTACAACTTTACCAGTTTTTACATTTGTGCTTTAATTTTCCCATATCCAACATTTGTCCTTTTCCTTTTCTGTCATATTAGCCAAGCTGACAGGTGTGAGATAGTAACTCAGAGTTGTTTTAATTTGCATTTCTCTCATCAATAGAAATTTAGAGCATTTTTTTTCACATGACTATAGATGTCTTTGATTACTAATGGCTTTTATTTCTATAAATTTGACACAGTTTTCTATGTGTTTGTGAAATGAAGTCTTTATCAGAGAAACTAATTTTTTTTCCTCACAGTAATGATTACCAACTATGTATTTTCTTCTATCCTATTTTCCCTGTTTATCCTATTTGCTCTCTTCTTTTACCCTTGTCCATTCTCAAAAGTATTTTACTTCTGGCTTTTACCTCCCCCAAACTGCACTCCCTTCTGTCAGCTCCCTCCCTCCCACCCCCTTCCTTTCCTACTTTCCTGTATGGCAAGATAGATTTCTACATCCAACTGAGTGTGTATATTATTCCCTCTTTGAGCCAATTTCAGTGTACTCCCCTCCCTGCTTCCCTCATTTTCTCCTCTACTGTTAAATCTGTTTCAGACCTCTTTAATGTCAGATAATTTATCCTATTCTGCCTCTCCCTTTTCTCATCTCTCAATGTATTTTTCTTTTTCATCCCTTAATTTTATTGTTTTTAGATAATCATATCATCATATTCAACTCACACCTCTGCTTTCTGCCATAATAATGAGAAAATTTTTAGGAGTTAAAATATAATTTTCCCATGTAGGAATATAAGCCGTTTTTTTTTTCTTTTGGATTTTGCTAGGCAGGTGGGTTAAGTGACTTGCCCAAGGTCACACAGCTAGTTAAGTATCAAGTGTCTGAGGGTGGATTTGAACTCAGGTCCTCCTGACTCCAAGGCCAGAGCTCTATCTACTGCACTACCTAGCTACCCCATAAACAGTTTAACATTATAGAATTCATTATGATTTCTCTTTCCTCTTAACCTTTTTATGCTTCTTTTACATCTTGTATTTCAAAGTCAGATTTTCTATTCACCTCTTGTTTTTTCATCAGGAATGCTTGAAAGTCTTCTATCTCATTGAATGTCCATTTTTTTCTCCAAAGGATTATACTGTTTTGCTGTGTAGTTAATTCTTGGTTGTAGTTCTAGCTCTTTTTCCCTCTGGAATATCACATTCCAAGCTCTCTGATCCTTTGATGTAGAAACTGTTAAGTCTTGTATTATCCTGACTGTGGCTCCACGATATTTTAATTGTTTCTTTTTGGCTGCTTGCAGTATTTTCTCCTTGATCTAGGAGGTCTGGAATTTGGCTATAATATTCCTAGGAGTTTTCATTGTGGGATCTCTTTCAGGAGGTGATGAGTGGATTCTCTCAATTTCTATTTTACCCTATGGTTTTAGAATATCAGGGCAGTTTTCCTCAATAATTTCTTGAAAGATAATGTCTAGGATTTTTTTTTTATTGTGACTTTTGGTAGTCAAATAATTCTTAAATTATCTCTCCTGGATCTATTTTTCAAATCAGTTGTTTTTCCAGTGAGATATTTCACATGTTCTTCTATTTTTTCATTCTTTTAATTTTGTTTGATTGTTTCTTGATGTCTCATAAAGTCATTAGCTTCCACTTGTCCATTTCTAACTTTTAAGAAATTATTTTTCTTTTCTTTTTTTTTTTTTCAGCCAAAGACAAGGTTTATCAGAACGTCTCTTGGGCAGACTCTTAAGGAGTCTGAACATTAGTAAGCCATTGGCTAGATTATAAGAATCTGAGCAATTGCTACATTTTAAGAATCTAAGCACCTTAATGGAGACAAGATGGACCTTATATACAGAAAGACTGTGGGAGGGATCTAGGAGGTGACTGGAGCAGAGGTCTAAGGAGGATCTGAATGGGAGTGGCCAGTAAGCTGGGGTGAACCTGGACCACATAGCCAAGGGAGAATGGAGCCTATCTAGGATTAAAGGTGAGAAATGGCCTGGGGCCATAGGGAGGTAAGTAACAGAGAATTGGGAGATTGGGTGTAGCCACAATGAAAGGCCAGTTGATGGGATTATAGCCTCAGGCAAATGTAAGAGATTTGGCCATGTGGGAAAGTCCAGGGTTTTTCCTTTGTGGGGTCCAAATCCCAACCCCATCATTCCCCCCTCAAACAAATGGGACCCAAATTCTTTTGGGGTAAGGGCCTGAAGGTCTTGGCTTCTGAAACTGCTCTCTGGAGGGGGTCCCAAAGAGGAGGTTGACTGGAACCCAGCACAGGCTGCATCCAGGGAGCCATGGGGGGATATTGGCTGGTACCCACTGTTTGCTAGCAATTGCAGGTGAATGGCCTATAGTCTGGAAGACACAAACCTGACAGAAAAGACTGCAGGTCCCAGATATGACAAGATAAAACATCCTTAGCTCTGTTTGGATTCAGATAATTCTGTTTTCCAACCATGCATTATCAAATCCACCTCATAGCCAGACTCAGGAATAGCTAGGTGGGTAACATTCCTTTTCAAAGGAACATAATGGAGAAACTGAGCCAGGAGGATCCCATCTTAGACTGAGGCTAAAATTGTCCTCTTAGTTTTTCCCGATGCTGACTTCCCACCAGTATCATATTCTCTCTGAGTAGCTTGTGGCATTTCTCAGATGGTGGATTATTGATTTATCAGTGGATTATTATGATCCATTAGACAGCTCAAAATAAAATCATGAGCTTTTTTTACCTCAAACAGCAATTTTCACTAATCACAGCTTAGGAAAAACTTTTCCAGGATTTATATCTCATATTTAAATTTGTCCTGGTGTAAAAAGCCAATCGTTAGAGATTTCTATGTACTTGCAAATTCTCAGCAAATCAAAACCAGTTTCTTCATTTCTCTTCAAGATTTAAGTCACTTCAAATGCTGTACATTTGCTTTAACTTTTGCTGAAGGAAGATACTCTGAGCATACTTGAGTGGAGTAGTCTTCATATCCTTTCCTTACCTGGTGCAGTAGAGTCTTCATGAGACTTGTGCTTGGGTGAGATCTTGGACTGTTTCTCTTGGTTAAGCTGATTTACCTCGCTGTCAATGAGAGAGTACCTTCGCTCTATATTGGCTGATATATATTCTCCTGTGAATATTATCTTTGATTTCTATTTTGCTACCTATTTGATTAAATTCTTTTCTTGACTATTAGGTATGTTCATTGTGGAACTGGTTTTCAGTAGGAAAATAGTAAACTGTGATTATAAAACTTGTGGGTCCTGCTTATCCTAATAATGAAACAGCATTCAGAAGTTACAGTGAACCTCACAATCACATCCCCTAGACTAATGATATTTAAGAGAACAAATGGCTGTAGGTTTAGCCTGGTGCCCCTCTTTATGAGGAGAGCAGAGAGGCACATCTCTGGCTTTGACTTCCTACTTTCCCTCCTGGCAAGAACAAAGGTCTTGGGGCAGTTAGGTGGTGCGGTGGATAGAGCACCAGCCCTGGAGTCAGGAGGATCTGAGTTCAAATCCGGCCTCAGACACATAGCACTTACTAGCTGTGTGACTCTGGGCAAGTCACTTAACTCCAATTGCCTGGACAAAAAAAAAAAAAAAAAAAAAGGAATAAAGGTCTCCTTTGGAAAAGAGTCTGGGAGAAGAGGCTAGAAATATCTTTTCTACTTCTTTTTGAGCCATGCAGCAACACTGCACACAGTACATATGTTTAATGAGTTTCCATTTAGTCTCCTTCATTAGAATGTAAGCTCCTTGAGAGCAGAGACCTCACTTTTGCCTTTCTTTGTATGCCCAGTTCTTAGTGCAGCGCTTATACAGATTAAGAGCTTAATAACTGCTTGTTGATTGAAGCAGAACCAGGAAAATAACATATATAATGACCATAAGAATTTAAATTGGAGGAACAGAAACTCAAAATTGAACCCTATATAATTAAAATGACAAATCTCATTCCCAAAGATGAGGAAATATACCTACTTCCTTCTTTGCATAAGTGGAAGGCTGTGGATATAGAGCAATATAAATTCTCTTTCACTTAATTTATAAGATTAGTTTTGTTGAACTCTTCCTCTCTTTCTTTTTCCTTTGAGGGCTGACTTGCTGGGCAGGAGTGGCATGGGGATGGAGAGAAATAATATCTTTGGAAGTAAAAGTTACATAAAAGCACAGCCCTCCCTCACTTAAACTCAGTTCACTTGCAAGTCACCTTCCTGATGTCATAGTGCTCTTTGAGAATGAAGGACAAACAACAGTATATAAAAGTAAAAGACACTAATACAAACTTTAAAAAGCTTTTCATTCTTCTTTGGCCAGCTTCCCAAAAGAATTTTGGCAGTGAGTAGCTTTGGTTTCATGGGGGTTAATTCCAAGGGTTTAGGAGTTAGCCAGGCTTTCCTACCTATTCCCCCAATTTAGCAACAAATGCTTTCTAAATGAATGGCTATGTGGTAAGCTTTATCCCTATACATTAAAAGTTGAAAGCAAAACCTAATGTACCACTTATTTATATGAAGGATATGTTTTAGTGGATCTTGAATGAATAGTGAATACATAGTGTATGAATGCTTCTTAAACTCCCCTTGCATGGTGCTTTCAGTTTGAGGGACGTGCTCTTTAGAACTTAAAGTTTTCTCTTTTTTCTGCCCATCTTCTTTCTTTTTGTATAGTTTTTAAAAAAATGCATGCCCAACTCATTAATCTATTCTTTCTCTTTTTTTTTATTGATGAAAGCATTTAGAGATATAATATTTTCCTAAGTACTGCTTTATCTGCATTCCACAAATTTTGTTATGTAGTTCATTGTGGGCATTATCTTTAATGAAATTATTGATTGTTTGTATGATTTGTTCTTTGACCCACTCATTCTTTTGGGTTAGTTTATTTAGTTTTCAATTATAGTTATCCCTTCTAAATCACGACTTTCCACCCAGTAGTTTTGCTATATCATGGGTTGGCCTAAGAAACTATATGGTAATTTTGGAGGAGTTTTGTGGAAGCCGCAGACATGTGAAGGCTAGTAGATAACACAAAGTTTAGAAACTCAGAAATGTATAAAATATATGCATAGTATCATATAATATCAACATATTTTATCTTTTAATATCATAATAATTCAGACTTTCTTTTCTGGTATGAAGGGAGAACCAAAAAATTTTATGCAAATTTTCAAGATTGCAGAGGTGCCATACCCCTAGTCCCATGGTATAGAAAGGATAGCTGTAATTTTTAATCTATGCTTCCAAGGTACTTTATTGAATGTAATTTTTAATAAATTATAGTCTAGAAAAGATCCATCTAATATTTCTGCTTTTCTGTATTTGTTTGTGAGGTTTTTATGTCCTAATACATGGTCAGTTTTTGTGAAGGTACCATGTGTAACTGAAAAAAGATATATTCCTTTCTATTCCCATTTAGTTTTCTCTCATAAGATTCCATTCATCTCCTTAACTTCTTTCTTATTTATTTTATGCTTAGATTTATCTAGTTCTGAGAAGGTAAAGCTGAGGTCCTCTACTAGTATAGTTTTACTTTCTGTTTCCTCCTGTAACTCATTTAACTTTTACTTTAAGAATCTGGATATCATGTCATTTGTTTATATGTGTTAATATATGTTTAGTATTAATATTACTTCATTGTCTTTGGTACCTTTTAGCAGGATGTAGTTTCCATAATTACCTTGTTTAATGAGGTCTAATTTTGCTTTCATTTTGTCTGAGATCATGATTGCTATCCTTGCCTTTTTTACTTTATCTCCAGATAATAGATTCTACTCTAGCATCTCATTTTAACTCACGTGTAACTTTCTATTTCAAGTATGTTTCTTGCTTGTTGGTTTTTAATCCATTCTACTGTCTTTTGGTGAACTCATTCCATTTACATTCATAGTTATGATTATTGTGTATTTCTCTACATCCTACTTTCTTCTGTTTCTCTCTGTCTCTCTCTCTTCTCTTATCTCTCATCTCTCTCTCTCCTGTCTCTTCTCAAAAGTCTGTTTTGCTTCTCACCACTGTCTCCCATAATCCACTTTCCCCTCTTATTACTCTCCCCTACTTTTTCTTATCCCCTTTCCCTCCTACTTCCCTGTTGGGTAAGATAGATTTCTACACCCAACTGAGTTTGTGTATATCTGTATATCTGTATATCTGTATATCCATAATCTATCTATATGTATTTTTTTCCCTCTTTGAACTAGTTCAGGTGAAAGTGAGGTTCAAATGTTGCCACCCCCTATTTCCCCCTTTACTGTAAAAGTTCTTCCTTGTGTACCTCTATTATGTGAGATAATTTCCCCATTCTTCTTTTTCTTTCTCCCTTCTGCCAGTGCATCCTTCCTTCTCACCCCTCTATTTTTTGGAGATAATTTCTTTTTTTTTTAAGTATTTTCTTCAACATAATTTTATTTATTTATTTTATTAATTTATTTATTTTTAGTTTTCAACAATCACTTCCATAAGTTTTTGAATGCTAAATTTTCTCCCCCTCCCGCCCTGCCTCCCTCGGATGGAGTGCAATCTGATATAAGCTCTACATATACATTCCTATAAAACATATTTTCACGTTAGTCATGTTGTAAAGAAGAACTATAACCAATAGGAGGAACCACAAGAAAGAAGAAATAAAACAAAACAGAAGAAAAAGCAAGAGCAAATAGTATGCTTCAATCAGCATTCAGACTCCATAGTTCTTTCTCTGGATGTGGATAGCATCCATCTTGAGTCTTTGGAGATGTCTTAGATCCTTGCATTGCTGAGAAGAGCAAAGTCTATCAAAGTTAGTCATCACACAACATGGCTGTTAATGTGTACAATGTTCTCCTGGTTCTGCTCACTTCACTCAGCATCGGTTCATGGAAGTCTTTCCAGGTTTATCTAAAGTCAGCTTGCTCATCATTTCTTATAGCACAATAGTATTCCATTACATTCAGATACCACAACCTGTTCAGCCATTCCCCAGTTGATGGGCATCCTCTTAATTTCTAATTCTCTGCCACCACAGAAAGAGCTGCGGTAAATATTTTTGTACATGTGGGTCCTTTTCCCATTTTTCTGATCTCTTTGGGATACAGCCCTAGAAGTGGGGGTCAAAGGGTATGCACATTTTTATAACCCTTTGGGCATAGTTCCAAATTGCTCTCCAAAACGGTTGGATCAGTTCACAACTCCGCCAACAATGCATTAGTGTTCCAATTTTCCCACATCTTCTTTTTGAGATAATTTCAACACAATTAACTTGTACCCATGCCCTCAGCCTATGTAGACTCCTCCTAACTAACCTAATAATGATAAAGTTCTTAGGAGTTACATGTATCATCTTCCAATATAGGAATATAAACAGTTTAATTTTATTAAGTCCCTTATTATTTTTCTTTGCTTCTCTTGAGTTTTGTGCTTGAATGTGAAATTTTCTATTCAGCTCTGTCCTTTTCATCAGGAATTCTTGAAATTATTCTATTTCATTAAATGTTCATTTTTTTTTTTCCTGCTGAAGGATTATACTGTTTTTCTGGAAAGGTTATTTTTGGTTGTAATCCTAGATCCTTGGCCTTCTGGAGTATCCTATTCTAAGTCCTCTGCTCCTTTACTGTTGTAGCTGCTAAATCTTGTATGATCCTGACTGTGGCTCCATGTTACTTGAATGGTTTCTTTTTGCTGGTTTTTAGTATTCTGTCCTTGACCTGGGAGCTCTGGAATTTAGTTATAATATTTCTGGGAATTTTCAATTTGGGATCTCTTTCAGGAAGTGAACAGTGAACTCTTCTAATTTCTACTTTATCCTCTGGTTCTAAGTTATCTGAGCAATTTTCCTTTATAATTTCTTGGAATATGACATCTAGGTTCTTTTTAAAAATTATGGCTTTCATGTAGTACAGTAATTCTTAAATAATCTCTCAACCTCTTCAATCAGATTTCCAGGTCAGTTGGTTGCCAATGAGATATTTCACATTTTCTTCTATTTTTCATTCTTCTGACTTTGTTTTATTGTTTTTTGATATCTCATGGAGTATTAGGACAAGTCCATTTTTCCAGTTCTAATTTTTAAGGAATTATTTTCATTAGTGATGTTTTGTACATTTTTTATCATTTGGCCAATTCTGCTTTGTAAGGAGTTATTTGCTTCAGTGAAGTTTTGTACCTCTTTTTACCATTTGGCCAATTCTCTTTTTTAAGATGTTATTTTCTTCTTGCCTCTTTTATCAATCTGTTAGTTCTGTTTCATAATTTTCTTGTATTGCTCTCATTTCTTTTCCCAGTTTTTCCTTTCTTACTCTTATTTGATTTTAAAAATCAGTTATTTGCACTTTCTTTAGCTCTTCTAGGAATTCTTTTGGGGCTTGTTTCTAATCTGCATTTGTCTTTGATGCTTTGCTTGTCACTGTTTCTACATCATTGACTTCTTTTGAATTTGTATTTTGATCTTCCCTTTCATGTTAGTAACTTTTTAATGGTCAGGTTCTTTTTGTTGTTTACTCATTTTTAAACTCTACTGAACTTTATGTTAAAGTTAGGCTCTGCTCACCTAGGGGGAGAGGACACTATCTCAAGCTTCAGGCTTTTTTTATTTTTATTTTTATTTTTATTTTTTTTGCACTGCTGTTTTCAGAGCTAGTTCTGGGTGTTTGGAAGTTTTTGGTACTTTAAAGGTGGTGTGATCCAGGGAGAGATGTGCTTACTGTTGTGCTGATTTGTACTCTGGTCTTTACCCAGAAGGAGCCCCTGCTCTCTTACAGTTGCAAGTTGCACCCTGGAACTGCAACTAGGGCCTCTGATACCTTGCAAGCACAAGTGCTCCTCTCTGTCTTGGAACTGGGACCCAGAACTAAGTATGGGCAATGGAGTTGCCAAACAATTCTGGGTCCTGCTCCCAGTTATAGCAAAGGGGTCCCTTGTAATCTCTTTCTGATCAGTTATCCAATCACTTTACTGTCTCTGGGCTAAGAGTTCCTGATGCTGCTACCACTACTGCCATCTTCAAGGCTCACAGCTGGTGTTGCCCCTGCATGTACTCAGGGCCAGCCTCCACTTCAGTGTTGTAGACCTCTCCTTCTGACCTCCTAAGTTGTCTTGGACTGGAATATGCCCCACCCTGACATTTTGTTGGCTCTGCTGCTCCAGAATTTGATTTGAGGCATTATTTTAAAGTTTTTGGACAGGAATATTGGGAGAGCTGGGCTGTAGTACTTCCTCTACTTCACCATCTTTGCTCCACCTCTGTATTCTTTTTCTGTCTGCCTTCTCATGGTAAAACAAATGCCAGTATTCACATGAGGTACAAACAGTCAGTCTTTGGCAGCAAAGTGATTTGAGGCAAGAATGTCCCTGCTCATATACCAAAAAAGCTCCGCTTCTATTATCAGTCCTGATCAGTAAAGTCCTTATTTCTCGTTTGTTTTTGAAGTACTAATTGGCCAGAAGTCATATGCCTGAGCTTCTTGGGCACTCTTTTTTGAGTACTAATTGACCAGGAATACATGCCTAGCTTTTTGGCAGTGTTTGGTTGTTTTTTGCCCCTGAGATCAAGACACATATTGTCTAGGGGCAAAACCCATGATGGACTGGTTCTCATAGTTACCCTAAGAATACCATATGATCAGTGATAATGGGAAGTGATAGTTATCTCAGAATAAGCAGTCTGCTCAGTTTTGATATTAATAAATATCCCAAGAATGATCAAGACCAGTGATATGAACTCAAATAAAAATGGGTAGCACTAAACCATACATAAGGATCCCTGCTTGTGACATATTGGCTAAATTTTAAAATGTAATGTAATACCATGTTTTATTGTACTTTTAATTATTTTATTAAATATTTTCCAATCACATTTTAATCTGGTTCAGGCCACACTTGGGAGTAGTGCCTCCTGTATGACTCTTGAGACCCAATGTTTGACAACTCTGATCTAGGCAGAAGCTACTTTTTTTCTTGTGAGGGAAGGAAGGAGGAATAGAGGGAGGATGAAAAATCTTTTGTAGAAGGTGAGAAAAAAATGTACTGTATTTTCAACAAGCAAATCTGTGAGATTATATGTGTCTGTTTCAAAGAAATTATTAAGTCACTATGCAAACAAAAAGGATTACAATAAAGCATATATTTATTCTGTTTAAGAAAGGAATCCCAGAATAGAAGTGACACTTGCAGTTCTGTAGATAATGATAATAATAGTAATAGTAATAATAATAATAATAATAATAGATTAATTCATCCCTTAGCTTTACTTGTACAAATAGGATGGATTCAGGTCCATGTGAGCCGCATAGGAGAACCCTAGGATCTGAAGGAGGTACCTTTTTTTTTTCTTTTGAACTAGACCTGTGATTTCATTGGGAGAGGAACAGGTTGGTATCAATAGATTTGCAATATATAGTCTTAGAATGTTTTCTGGGTGGGGGTAGAAGACAGAACTAAGAGGTGAAGGTAACTTGCTCAGGGTCACACAGCTAGTATTTGTCAGAACTAGGGACTTGAACCCTTGTCTTCTTAACTCTGTGACCAGCTTTTTCAACCATTATACCGTGTTTTCTATCATTATTATCCTTATTTTACTGATGAGGAAACTGAGGCTCAGAGAAGGTTGGAGTGGGAAGACTCACTTGATTTGGGTCACACAGCTAGTAACTGTCTGAGGGAAGATTTGAACCCAGTTTTTCCCAACTCCAAGTCCAGTACACTAAAACACCTACCAGAGGATTTCTTGGAGGGGGCAAAGACTCTTCCCCAGGAGCCCCTGAAATCATTCTTTACTGTTTACTATAGTGATGAGATTGCATTGAGATTTCTTCCACCTCTAATCTAGCCGTGAAATCATTGCATTGTTACAAGGAGATTGCCTAGAACAAAGCAGTTTGGGTTAAAAAAAAATTCAGGCAGTGATTTTGTTGAAAATTTTAGTACATGCTTCTCCCTTCTATTCTTGTTGTTATTGTTATTTTATGGAATTTGGACCATTTATTGTACTTAGTTTTTGCTGCTGCCAGTTCATCTGGCCTAGTGGTGTATAGATTATTAGGAAATGGGAGGAATGTTTAGTGACAGGATAGCATCCATAAATAGCCAATGAACTATGTACAATGAACAATGTAGGCCAGATAAAATTTTTACTTGAACCATGATTTATGAAAAAAACCATGCAGAGTTACTCCAATTTAAGCACGACTTTATTAAAACATTTTAGCAGCAATGAAAGACCTAAAATAATGAATAATATATTACTACATTAACCTTAAGATGGCAGTATAGACTAAAAATTCTTGAGAGAAAGGATGAACACTAACCCATGAAGAAGTAAGTGGAGTTTATTTGGGATTTCTCCTCAAACCTTTTAATAATATAGCATGTTGAAAATGCAGTAAAAATATAGACCACCATTTAGAGCACAGCCTGATTTACAAGAATTTTGGCTAAGCTGTAGGAGAATCCTTATCCTTCTATGGTAGGTTATTTACATCCACTCTGTTCAGATATGTCAGCATTCCTCTAAGTTATCATTGATACCTCAGAACAAACCAGGTTTCTCCCACAGTTCTAGGCCTTGTCTACCAGAGTTGCTTATACCAGAGTCCTATTCACCTCTTACTTTCTTTACTTCATCAGCCCATATTTCTTCTTCTATAAGCCTGACTCTAAATCAAAACCTCTTTCTTTTCTTTGATTTCACTTTTTTTTCCTTCTTTGTTCATTGATGTAGCCACCATGTTGCTTGACAATGAAATCAATCAGATTAAATATGCTATCAAGTTTTTATTACTTAGAGATATGCTTGATTTGTTTCTTTAAAATCACAGTATTTAGAGTGTCAAGGGATATTAGAGGTAATCTAATCTAATGGTTTCCAAACTCTAGTAGTGATGCCCCCCTTTTCATATAAGAAATTATTGTCTCTCACACTTTTTATAAAATAATTTATTAAAATAATTTTCTTAATTTATACTTTATTCAAATAAATTAAGAATTTATTACAGTTTTATAACAATACAACTCTTAAACATACAATGAAAATAATATATATTGGACTTCTGGTGCTAAGATGGCAGAGTGAGGAAGGAACCCCTGAAGCCCTCCCAAATTTTGCTCCAAACACTAGAAAACCACCTCACATTTGATCTCGGAGCAGGGAAGCAGCTTACCAAGACCATAGGAAAGGTCTGTCTCACTGGGGTGGGAAGGGAGCAAGGTCACAGCAGGGGCCCTGCAGCAAGGCTCCAAGCCTGGGGCAATCCACCAGCAAGGCCATGCCCTCCTGCAAACTAGCAGCCCCCCTAAGCAAGTGAGCAGTCTGTGCAAAGCAGCAAGGCCCCACCCCCAGCACAAGCCACCAGCAAGGCCTAGACCCCACTGCTGACCAGTAAGTAGAGAAGCCCTACCCAGGGCTGGCCAACAGCCAGATACCACCACTGGGGTCTATCAGCAGAGAGACCATATTTCCATAGAAACCCAGTAGCAGGGCCCCACCCCTGGGGTAGAACCAGTAACAATATCCCTCCTGCAGAGCCAGACACCAGAAAGACTCTGTTACCATAGCAACCCAGCAGCAAGAGCCAGCCACTAAACTCCACACCCAGGGAAGGCCAACAGGGAGGCCCCACCCCGCAGTACAAGCCAGAAGGAATCCTGCCCTCCAGAGAAAGCAAACAGCTAAGCCCTGAAACTCAGTGAAAACCAGCAATAAGACCTGGAGCCCCAGTACAAAAAGCTTGAAATAGTGCAGGACCAGAGTCCAACTCTCACATAAAAACACCAAGTTACAAAAAAGGCAGAAAAATGAGCGAAAAAATACACAAAGAAAGAGCTTGACTATAGAAAGTTACTATGGTGATAGGGAGGATCAAGGCATAAACTTAGAAGAGGACAATAGTGGCAAAATGGCTACAGGTGAAGCCCCTAAAGAAAAATGTAATTTGGTCTTAGGCCCAAAAAGAATTCCTGAAAGGGCTTAAAAAGGATTTTAAAAAGCAAATTAGAGAGGTAGAAGAAAAATTGGGAAAAGAAGTGAGAGTAATGCAAGAGAATCATGAAAAAAAGAGTTAGTAGTATGAGAAAAAATATGCAAAAATTTACTGACGAAAATAGTGCCCTGAAAAATAGAATTGACCAAATGGAAAAGGAAATACAAAACCTCACCGAAGAAAATACTTCAGTTGAAGCAAAGAAAGAAAGGGTAGCAATCATGATCTCAGACAAAGCCAAAGCAAAAATAGATCTAATTAAAAGAGATAAAGATGGAAACTATATCTTACTAAAAGGTACCATAGACAATGAAGTCATATCAATACTAAACATATATGCACCAAATGATATAGTATCTAAATTTTTGGAGAAGTTGAATGAGTTACAAGAAGAAATAGATAATAAAACTATACGAGTGGGAGATCTCAACTTTCTGCTCTCAGAATACATAAATCTAACCAAAAAATAAACAAGAAAGAAGTTAAAGAGTTAAATAAAATTCTGGAAAAGTTAAATATGATAGATCTCTGGAGAAAATTGAATGAGAATAGAAAGGAATATACATTTTTTTCTCAGCAGTACATGACACACAAAATTCAGCCATGTATTAGGACATAAAAACCTCACAGCTAAATGCAGTAAAGCAGAAATAATAAACACATCCTTTTCAGATTATGAAAATTACATTCAATAATGGACAAAGGAAAGAGATTAAAATTGATTGGAAATTAAAGAAACTAGTCTTAAAAAACAAGTGAATCAAAGAAAAAATCATAGAAACAACTGATAATTTCATTAAAAAAAATGACAATGAGACAACATACCAAAATTTATGGGATGCTGCCAGAGCAATATTTAGGGGAAAATTTATATCTGTAATTGCTTACCTCAATAAAATAGAGAAAAAGCAGATAAATGAATTTGGCATGCAACTAAAAAAGTTAGAAAAAGAACAAATTAAAAATCCTCAATTAAACACCAAATTGGAAATCCTGAAAATCAAAGGAGATCAATTATTAATAAAATGAATTATAATTAATAAAATTGAAAGTAAGAAAATCATTGAACTAATAAATCTAGAAACTGGTTTTATGAGAAAAAAACAAATAGATAAACCATTGGTTAATTTGATTTAAAAAAAGAAAGAAGAAAACCAATTACTAATATAAAAAATGAAAGGGGTGAATGCACCATCAATGAAGAGAAAATTAAGACAATTGATAGGAACTATTTTACCTAGTTATATGCCAAGAAGATTTAGTAATCAAAATGAAATGGATGAATATCTAATAAAGTATAAAATATCCAGAGTAGCAGAAGAAGAAATGAAATACTTAAATAACCTAATTTTAGAAAAAGAAATTGAACAAGCCATCAATGAACTTCCTAAGAAAAAATCCCCAGGACCAGATGAATTCACAAGCAAATTCTACCAAACATTTAAAGAACAATTAATCCCAATACTATACAGACTATTTGGAAAAATAGACAAAGAAGCAGTTCTACCAAATTCCTTTTACAACACAAATTTGGTGCTTGTGCTCAAACAAGAAGAGCAAAAATACAGAAAGAAAATTATAAACCAATTTCCCCAATGAATATTAATTAAAAAAATTTAAATATAATACTAGCAAAGAGATTACAGCAATATATTACAAGGGTCATACACCATGACCACCTGCAATTTATATCAGGAATTCAGGGCTGGTTCAATATTAGGAAAGCTATCGGCATAATTGACCATATCAATAATAAAACCAACAGAAACCATATGACTGTCTTAATAGATGCACAACAAGCTACAGCGCCCATTCCTATTAAAAACACTAGAGATCCTATGAATAAATGGAGCTTATCCTGAAATGATAAGTAATATTTATCTAAAACCATCAGCAAACATTATCTATAATGCTATAATTGCTATAATAATGCCTTCCCAGTACAATCAGGGGTAAAAGAAGGGTGCCCATTATCACCTCTATTATTTAATGTTGTACTAGAAATGTTAGCTGTAGCAATAAGAGAAGTAAAAGAAATGAATGGAATTAGAATAGGCAATGAAGAAACAAAATTGTCATACTTTTCAATTGACATGATGTTATACTTAGAAAATCCTAGAGAATCAACTAAAAAATTACTTGAAATAATTAACAACTTTAACAATTGCAGGATATAAAATAAACCCACATAAATCATCAGCATTTCTATATGTTACAAAGTTCAGCAGCAAGAGATAGAAAGAAAAATTCCATTTAAAGTAATTGTAGACAATATAAAATACTTAGGAGTCTGCCAAGACAAAACAAGGAACTATATGAACACAAGTATAAAACACTTCATATAAATAAAGTCAGATCTAAACAATTGGAAAAATATTAATTGTTAATGGGTAGACTGAGCCAATATAATAGAAATGAAATTCTAAGCTTTAAATCCTAAATTAGTCTATTCAGTGCCATACCAATCAAACTATCAAAAAATTATTTTATAAAGCTAGGAAAAAATGACAAATTGATCTTGAAGAACAAAATTTCAAGGATATCAAGGTAATTAATGAAAAAAATGTGAAAGAAGGTGATTTAACCATACCAGATCTCAAATCATATATAGCAGTAATTATCAAAACAATCTGGTATTGGCTAAAAAATTAAGTGGTGGATCAGTGGAATAGATTAGGCATAAATTACATTATAGTAAAGGACCATAGTAATCTACTATATGATAAACCCAAAGATCCAAACTTTTGGAACAAAAACTCAATATAAATGTTATTATTATTACAATTTTCCTATATTACATATTTTTTTTTAACAATGCACCTAATATACTGGCCATTTCTCTTGATATGGCATTACATCAATAGGTTTGTAAATAACACATCTTGCCTAACATCTTACAACAGCATATCATATAATTAAATGAGTGGGGCAACTAGGTAGCAAAGTAGAAAGAGTGCCAGGCCTGGAGTCAGGAAGACTCATCTTCATGAGTTCAAATATGGCCTCAGACACTAGCTGTGTGACCCTGGGCAAGTCACTTAACCCTGTTTGCCTCAGTTTCCTTATCTGTAAAATGAGCTGGAGAAGGAAATGGCAACCAGTTTAGTGTCTTTGCCAAGAAATGGGATCACAAAGAGTCAGACATGACTGAAATGACTAAATAATAACAACAAATTAAATGAACATCTTTTATTATCTATTGCATCATCCATTTGCAATGCAAAATGGGAAGATTTTAGTTTCTCAATTAATAAATCAAAAAAAGCTTCATCATTTCTTCCCACTGTATTTTCTGCAAGCACAACTATTTGAAGTTACTTTGTATACAATTTGCCAACCATTATTTCAACCATATTACCAGTTGCAGGTAACACTGTTTCTTCTATCAAATATTATTCTTTTCACTTAGCAACTCTGCAAATGATCTGTTATCCTTTTTATGTCACAGACATTTATATCTTAAATTACATCTTTTTAGAGCCATCTCAGTAACCTAGCCTATCAAGGATTATTTTTGATTCCAACTGTCGCTATCCCTTCCAATTTTGTGTCATTTTCAATTCAGAAAGAATGTGATCTCTGTTTTTATCAGATAAATTGATTTTTAAAAGTGTTAAATAATATAGGACCCAGCCCAGTTTCTGGGGGCACTCCACTGGAGACTGCCTTCTGAATAGACATGGAACCATTAATACTATTCTTTGGATCTGCCCATTCAACCATTTTAGAATCTATTTAATTTTGCTGTTGTCTAGCCTACATCTCTTGATCTTTTCCATAAGAAAGGCAAGAGAAGCTTTATCAGATGTTTTGTTAAAATCCACGCAAACTGTATCTACAATATTTTCCCAACTAGCATTAAAATAAATTAGTACATTTTCACCAAGGAGGTTTCTTGCTCATCTATAAAATGATGTGTAACCTCTGATGTCTTCAGTGACTGCTTTCTGTATTCTCAGGGACGTATTAACTTGAATTACCTTTTAAAACTCTGCTACTTGTCACTAGATAAGATCACAGGCCCTCATGTTGTTCCCTAAAAATGGAATTGATATTAATGTAATGAATTTTAGACTAGATATAGATATGATCCTTTAAAGGCAAGGTAAGAGAGTATCCTAAAAAGGACACTGCATTAGTATATTAAGGAATTGAATCTATTCCTAACATTACCATTAAGTATGTATGTGAATTTAGCCAAGGATTTAATCTCCAAGTTCTTAGTTTCCTCATCTGTAAAATTATCAGATTAGAGTAGATGGAGAAAATATTCTATAAATCTTAAAGTGATTTATGAATACATTAAGATAATATATTGGTTTTGCATTTCCATATCTGTAACAATGGAAAAAAACCTGCTCAAATATGAAATACAAAATATCCTGAAGAATGTAAGCTCTTTTAGGGCAGGGACTGTTTTTTTTTTTCAATGTTTTCTTGGTGCCTATCTCATATGCCTTGCACATATTTGAAGCTCAATCAGTGCTTGTTGGATGAAGAATTGAATGAACCAATACTGAGTTCCTAATGGAATATCTTGCTTTAGAGATAACTCTCATTTTAAGCCACATGCAAAAATTCAACTGTATTAGTAATACAACAAGAAATTTTATTTTGCATAAGAAGTCTCAACCCTAAAGAATTATAAAAATAGAGCATAACATGACAGAATTCAAGCTTCTTAAGGGTAAAGATTTTAATTTTTCTCTTAACACCTAGCCTGGCACATAGTAGGCACTTAAATCCTTATTGATTGATTGATCTTACTTCTCTCGGTTCAGTGTGATCTTGTAACTTAGTTCTATAACTCATTGCTACTACCTGAATGTAACAGGTAGCTCAAAAGCCAATTTCCTAAAACTCTCCTCATTTGATAGAGATTGATTATTCAGTGCTTCGTGCCTGTGGAAGGACAAAGTTGGTGAGAGATTGAGAGAAGAGAGATCCTGGTCTTCTGGCTTCCAGCTTTGAGAGAAAAGATACACAGCTCCTGACTCTCCTCAAGTCCCTGAAGGGAGAGGAAGAAAATGATAGGTAGAGGAAAAGGTGACCTTGATCGTATTCCTATACCTAGCTGACTACAGTAGAGACTTTGGGTGAGATCTGTGATTCTCTTTCTCTTGGTTGAGTTGATTATGTGGCTCCTAGTGAAGAGCTCATTCACCCTCTGTGTTGTCTGCTATATATTCTCCTATGTAGACTTTCTCTGTTTTATGTTTTGATACTGATTTGGATGAAATGGTTTGTTCTCTATCCTGTCCTTTCTAAAATTGGCAGATGGTGGGAAAGAGGTTAAACTTTGGATATATAGCTTGTAGCACTTCTTTCCTGTTAAGGAACAGCAATCAGGAACCCAGCTTACACCTAAAAAAAACTTTGCCCTAGACTAACAAGAATTAAGGGAGCAGATAAATACTCTAGCCTGGGAATCTCTCTCTCTGAGGAGGGCAGAGTGACCAGTCTCTGGCTTCACCCTCCTACTTCCTCTTCTGGCAAAGATCAGAGTCTCCCTTGGAGAGGGGTGAAGGGAGGGAACTCTAGAAATATCACTTCATTGGAGCCTCATTTAATCTAAAATGGACCAAACAGCACACACAGCACTACATACACCCTGTAAAAGCAAAAGAAAAGAAGAGAAATGAATGCTAACTCTATAGTCAAAGGACCAGAGTTCATTTCCCAACTCTGCTATTAGTAGTAACCTTAGTAACCTTGGGCAAACTAATTAACCTCTATGGACCTCAGTTTCCTCATTTGTAAAATGTGAGGATTGGATTAGAAAAATCTCTAAAATCCCCTCTAGCTCTAAATCTTATGATTATTATAATGAAATCTCTGATATAAGATACTATGGAAAGGAGGTTGACATATCTCCCATACATGGAAATACAATGAGAGACAATTGTCAGGATGCATGCTTGGTAGCTTTCAGATAGCCACTGGCGACAGCTATTCCTATTTACTCTCTAGCATATTCATTAAGAATAGGACTGTTTAAAGTATTATCAGAGCCAAAACTGAATAAATAAGTTAGTTCTGAAAGAGCCAGAACAATTATATCTATCCACAGTTTTATACATATATATACATATACCTAACTATATATAATTATATATATAAGCACATAGTTATAGCTATAGATAGATAGATAGATCTAGATCTGTGACCTTACACCAATATTATGAACTACTATGTATCTGTGTATCTATATATGTAGATATAACTGGACAAAGTATATAACATTTACCATATATAGTTAAATATGTTAGATATGTCACATATGTAACTACATATGATAATATGTAGATTATACTACATATATACTACCACATAGCTATAGATAGGTAATTATATCTATATATAATAGATATTTATAGGTATATCTATATATCATATATAGTTATATGTCTAACTGGCATGTATATCATGACCTATACATATCATATAGGTATGATATATGTGATATAGATATATAACATATATATGTATAACTATGTATGATATATGGGTTATGTGGTTTTATCTACATATAACTATATATCTATAGATATATGGTAGTTCATAATATTAGAGTAGGGTTCCATATTTAGGGGAGTCCCTCTATCAGTGGTGTTCTTGGGGTTTTATCTTGCTCTGTCCCTATATGAGTAGTTGTACATTTTGTCTTGTGTTTTTGTGCTGAGAAGAACAGGGATTCTAGGGCTAAAATGTATTTCTGTCTCAACTTTCCATGGCCTGTGGGAGCAACCTGGAACAAGGGCCATATTTCTCAGGTCATTGTGAAAACTAGCCTGTATGACATGGAAAGACTCTATGCTCTGCTGACTAACAAGGATTCAAATGTATCTGACTGAAGTCTTCCCTGATTTTACCATAAGAGGGAGTGCTAAGCTGGGAAGAATGTACAAGTATGACCTAAGATACAGTAATACTTTGGGAGTGCTACAATGTCTATCAGAGCATGATATCGACATTTTATTTTTTTTTTCCCCACCAAAAGCTCTCAAATCTATCTGATGACTTTTCCTGATAATTATAACATCTTGTATTTTATGTTAAACAAATAAGATTTGCTTTGAGGGGAATTTATTTTATAGCCAATTTGGTTCTCCCACCCAATAAAGCTTGGGATAGTTGCATTTATTTTATGTGATTAGGGACTTTAAAAAAAAATGACATATGGAGCTTTGTGTGAACTAATAATACTGGTGTTTTTGATGCTTCCAAAGTGAAATAACCTTTACCAGAAATCTGAAAAATAAGTCACTGTCACTTATCAAGCATTCTAATGTTTATAAGACATTTTTCTCCAATAGACTGTACAAGTGTTATTGTTCTTATTTTACAGATGAAGAAACCAAGGCACATAGAGGTTAAGCAAATTAAGGTAAGTCCATAGTCATCTATGTCACCTGTAACCCTTGGGGGCAGTGAATCAAGAGACTATATTTGTGGGGATGGGAAGGGGAGGGACAAGGTCTAATAGGACAAATGGACTACTTCTGTATTTCACTGCATAATCCTCATAGATTTTATGCCAAATTTTTTTTGCAAAAAAGTGGGATGCGACCATTATGTGAAGCTTTTTAAAAACCAATTTTGTGCCAGTATTACTTAAAAATCATTTATTACCAAACTATCTTTGGTGCAAGATTAGGATGCCCAGAATATATGTTAAGATTGAAAACTGACAATGCGAGTGCACTAAGGATTCTCAGCTTGTGGCTTGCAATGCGTGAGAGATAAATGTATATCCATATGCCACTGGTGAATACACTGCTGCTCTGTTTTCCTTTTAAGCAGTGTGATGAACAGAATTATACCATGCAACGATTACACGATGAAAGGTTACAAACCAATTTTTGGACTGAAAAAACAGGGCACAATGATTATGCAGTGGTGACAATTATGCGGTGAAATAGGTTTCTAGGTTCCAAAATTCTGGAGTCTGCCCTTAAAGGGCTAGTGAGAAAAAAGGAGGAAAGCATAACAAGGAATTAGATGTCATCCTCGTGGGTAATTTAGGAGGTGTCATGTTACACTTGCTGTGAAATGGAGCATGTGTTTATAGAGAATCAGTGGAGGAAGTATGTATGATTGACCTATGTGCTGCTGGCTTGAAGACAGCCAGGAGAGAGATAGTTATAGGATTGCTCTTCCTCTTCTTCTTTACTCTCTTTTTCCACTCTAGGGAAAAGTCTACAACCTCAGTACTGGGCAAAATCCCTCTACCTTCTGCTCCCATTGTCCTATTTTACCTATTTGAAAAGAGTGCTTGGGATTTTGGGAATGTTACTCTGTTCTTGAATGTTTAACATAATATAGTGTTCTAATTTCTGATTAATTTGTCATTTTTGCATGGAGGCAGGTCAGAGTTAGGGATAGGGTTAAGGTTAGGTTTGGGGTTAGGGTTAGAGCTCATTTAGGGTTAGATTGAGATCAACTAGGGTTAGGGTTAGGGTTAGGGTCAGGGTTTTCGTTAGGGTTAGAGTCAGAGTCATTTAGGATAAAGACTAGATTTAGGGTCAGTTTTGGAGCTGAATTTTCAGTTAAGGTTAGGCTTAGGTTTAGGGTTAGAGTTTCGGTCAAAGTTAGAGTTAGGGTTTAGTGTTAGGTTTACAGTAGGAGGCATTTAAGGTTAGGATTAGTGTAGAGTGCAGTTATAGTTAGGGTTAGTATTAGTGTAGGTTAAGGTTAGTGTTAGGGTAAGCATTATGTTTAGAGTTAGGGTTAAGGTTAGGGTTAGGGTTAGAGCACAATTAGGTTTAGGGTTAGGGTAGGTTAGGGTCAGTGTTAGTGTTAGAGTTGCCATATCAGGTTTTGAGTCTGAGGGTTAGAGTTGGAGGCTTAGGGTTAGGGTAAGGGCCCTTTTAAGGTTAGGGTTAGTATTAGTGTTAGAATGAGAGCCCAGTTAGGGTTAATGGCATAGTTAAGGTTCTAGATTTGGAGGCATAGGCAATGAACATTTAGGGTTAGGGTTTATGTTAGGGTTAGATTTAGATCCAGAAGCATTCAAGTTTAAATTTAGGACAAGTGTTAGATTTAGAAGCTGTGGCAGTGTGCATTTAGTGTTAAGTTTAGGGGCAGCTTTAGGGTAGGTTAATTTCTGGGTTAATTTAGGGTACCGTTAGGGTCAGGATTAGGGTTAGGGTTAGGGTTGGTTAGAATCTGTGTTAGGGTTAGAGTTGTCATATCAGGGTTAAAGTCTGAGAGTTAGAGTTGGAGTCCACTTAGGGTTAGGGTTAGGTTTAGGTTTAGGATTAGATTAATCTCACTTTTAGGATTAGGGTTAAGATTGGAGAGCAATTAGGGTTAGAGCCCAATTAGGCTTAGGGATAGGGTTAGGGTGAGTGTTAGGGTAGTTTAAGATTGTTGTGCAGTTAGGGTTAGGGTTAAGGCATAGGGTTATTAGGGTTAGAGTCAGAGGGATTTAGAGTTAAGGCTAATGTTAGGTTTAATTTTGGAGCTGGCAGCAATTAGCATTTAGGGTTAGCTTTGTTGTTAGGGTTATACTTGGGGTTAGTGTGCACAGTTATGGTTAGGGCTAAGTTTGGGTAGATTAGCATTAGGTTTAGGGGTTAGTGGTAGAGTTGCCATATCAGATTTAATGTGCACACTTAGGGTTAGGGTTAGGGTTAGGATTAGGCTAGGTTAAAGCTAGCGTTAGCGTTTGTGTAGGTTATTGTTAAGGGGGTAGGATTAGAATTTTCATATCAGATTTAAATTGTGAGGGTTAGACTTGGAGGCTTTGTTTTCAACTCAGGGCTGGGGTTCCAGTCCCTTTATGGTTAGGGTTAGGATTAGGATTGGTTGAGGTTAGTGTTAACCTTAGGGTTTGAGAGCAATTAGGGTTAGGCTTAAGGTTAGGGTAAGATAGAGTCAGTGTTAGCATTAGAGTTGCCATATCAGATTTTAAGTATGATGGTTAGAGTTGGAGGCTTTGTGTTTGGCTTAGGGCTAGTATTATAATGCCTTAAGGGTTAAGTTTAGGGTTAGGGTTAGGCTTAGAATTAGTAGGCAATTAGGGTTAGGGTTAGGATTAGGGTTAGGATCGGTTAAGGTCAGTGTTTGCATTTGAGTTGCCATATCAGATTTAAAGTGTGATGGTTGGAGTTGGAGGCTTTGTGTTTGGCTTAGGGTTAGGGTTCCAGTCCCATTAGGGTTAGGGTTAGGGTTAGGATTAGGCTAGGTTAAAGTCAGAGTTAGTGTTAGTATAGGTTAGTGTTAGGGGGTAGGATTAGAGTTTTCATGTCAGATTTAAATTGTGAGGGTTAGACTTGGAGGCTTTTTGTTCTGCTTAGGGCTGGGGTTCCAGTCCCATTAGGGTTAGGGTTAGGGTTAGGATTAGGTTTGGTTAAGGGTTATGGTTAGGGTTGGTTAAGGTTAGGGTTAGGGTTCGAGTTAGGGTTAGTGTTAGTGTTAGGGTTGGTTAAGGTTACTGTTAGTGTTAGGGTTAGAGTGAATTTAGGGTTAGGGTTAGGGTTAGAGTGAATTTAGGGTTAGGCATAAGGTTAGGGTAAGTTATAGTCAGTGTTAGCATTAGAGTTCCCATATCAGATTTAATGTGTCAGGGTTAGATGTGGAGGCTTTGGTTTGGACTTAGGACTAGGGTTACAATGCTATCACAGTTAGGGTTAGCGTTAGTGTGCAATTAGGGTTAGGGTTAGGTTTATATCACAATTAGGTTTTGAGTTAGGGTTAGGGTTAAGGTAAGGGTTAGGATTGGTATGGTTCAGGCAATTTTTAGTATAGGTTAGAGTCAGTGTTAGCATTTGAGTTGCCATATTAGATTTAAAGTGTGATGGTTAAAGTTGGAGCCTTTCTGTTTGTTTTAGGGCTAGGGTTCCAGTCCCATTAGGGTTAGGGTTAAGGTTAGGGTTGGTTAAGGTTAGGGTTAGAGTGCAATTCGGGTTAGGGTTACAAACAATTAGCGTTAGGGTTAAGTTTAGGATTAGGGTTAGGCTCGGTAAGGTTAGGGCAGTTTTTAGGATTTGTTAGAGTCAGTTTTAGCATTAGAGTTGCCATATCAGATTTTAAGTGTGATAGTTAGAGTTGGAGGGTTAGTGTTAATGTTAGAATGTGATTAGGGTTAGTCTGCAATTAAGGTTAGAGTTAAGGTTAGGGTCAGTTAGAGTCAGTGTTAGCATTAAAGTTGCCACATCAGAGTTAAAGGATAAGGGTTAGGGTTAGGGTTACATTAGGGTTAGTGTTAGGGGTATGTTTAGGGTTAGTGTTCTGGTAGCTTAAGGTTAGGTTTAGGGTTAGGGTTTGTGTTAAGGTTAGGGTTAGGGTAGGCTCAAGTTAGAGTTAGCGTCAGTATAGATTAGAGTCACTGTTAGCATTAGAGTTGCCTTATAAGCATTAAAGTGTCAGGATTAGAGTTTGAGGCTTTGTGTTAGGCTTAGGCTTATGTTATATTCCCATTAGTGTTCTTGTTAGCTTTAAGTTTAGAACTAAGATTAGATTTAGTGTTAAGGTTAGGGTTAGGGTAGTTTAAGGTAGGTCAGGTTAATGTTAGTATTAGGGTAGATTATGATCAGTGTTTACATTAGAGTTACCATATCAGGGTTATGTAGCAATTTGGATTATTGTTAGGGTTAGGGTTAATTTTCGGGTAGGTTATGGTCAGTATTAGGATCAGTGTTAAGATTAGGGTTAGGGTGGTTTATAGTTATTATAGCTTTAAGGTTAGATTTAAGGTTAGGGCTAGGGTAGGTTAAGGTTAGAGTTAGTATTAGGATAGGTTTGAGTCAGTGTTAGCGTTAGAGTTGCCATATCAGATTTAAAGCATGAGGGTTAGAGTTAGAGGCTTTGTGTTTGGCTTATGGCTGGGGTTACAGTCCCATTCGGGTTTGGGTTAGCATTAGGTTTAGAGCTAGGGTTAGGGTTACAGTTAGGGTTAGGGTTAGGGTTAGAAACAAATTAGGGTCTTTGGGTTTATCAAATAATAGATTGCAAAATCATTGACTACTGTGTCATATATTTAGCCTATTCCACTGATCCACCTCTCTATTTCTTAGCCAGTGCCAAGCAGTTTTGATCATTGCTGCTTTATAATATGATTTAAGGTCTGGAATAGCTAGGCCACCTTCCCCTGCATTCCTTTTCATTAGTTTCCTTGTTCTTCCAAATGAATCTTGTTATTATTTTTTCTAACTCTATAAAATAATTTTTTGGTATTTTGATTTGGCATTAAATATGTAAATTAGCTTAGGTAGAATTGCCTTTTTATTATATTAGCTCAGCCTACCCATGACCAACTGGTGTTTTTCCAGTTATTTAGTTCTGACTTTATTTGTGTGAAAAGTGTTTTGTAATTGTGTTCATAGAGTTCCTAGGTTTGTTTCGGCAGGTAGATTCCTAAATGTTTTATAATGCCTACGGTAAATTTAAATGGAATATCTCTTTCTATCTCTTGCTGTTGGGCTTTGTTGGTAATATATAGAAATGCTGATGATTTATGTAGGTTTATTTTATAGCCTGTAACTTTGCTAAAGTTGTTTATTATTTCAAGTAGTTTTTAACTTGATTCTCTACGTATATCATCATGTCATCTGCAATGAATGCTAGCTTTGTTTCTTCTTTGCCTATTCTAATACCTTCAATTTCTTTTTTTCTCTTATTGCTAAAGCTGATGTTTCCAGTACGATATTGAACAACAGTGGTGATAATGGACATCCTTGTTTCATGCCCGATCTTATTGGAAATGCTTTTAGCTTGTCTCTATTACATATGATACTTGCTGAAGGTTTTAGCTAGATACTATTTATTATTTTAAGGAAGACTCCATTTATTCCTATGTTCTCTAGTGATTTAATAGGAATGGGTGTTGTATTTTGTCAAAAGCTTTTTCTGCAACTATTGAGATGATCATGTGGTTTCTGTTACTTTTGGTGTTGATATTATCAATTATGCTGATAGTTTTCCTAATATTGAACCAGCCCTGCATTCCTGGTATAAATCTTACCTGGTCATAGTGTATTATTCTTGTGATAAGTTGCTGTCATCTATTTGCTAATATTTTGTTTAAAATTTTTGCATCTATATTCATTAGAGAAATTGGTCTATAATTTTCTTTCTGTGTTTTGACTCTTCCTAGTTTAGGTATCAGCACCATATTTGTATCATAAAAAGAATTTGGTAAGACTCCTTCTTCACCTATTTTCACAAATATTCTATATAGTATTGGAATTAATTGTTCTTTAAATGTTTGATAGAATTTGCACGTAAATCCATCTGGCCCTGGAGATTTTTTTCCTAGGGAGTTCATCAATGGCTTGTTCAATTTCTTTTTCTGAGATGGGGTTATTTAAATATTTTACTTCCTCTTCTGTTAATCTGGACAATTTATATTTTTGTAAATATGTGTTCATTTCACTAAGATTGTCAAATTTGTTGGCATATAGTTGGGCAAAATAGTTCCTAATTGTTGTTTTAATTTCCTCTTCCTTGGTGGTAGCTTTACCCTTTTCACTCTTGGTACTAGTAATTTGGTTTTCTTCTTTCTTTTTTTTTTAATTAAATTAACCAAAAGTTTATCTATTTTATTGTTTTTTTCATAAAACCAGCCCTTAGTTTGATTTATTAGTTCAATAGTTTTCTTAATTTCAATTTTATTAATTTTTCCTTTGGTTTTCAATATTTATAATTTGGTGTTTAATTGAGGATTTTTAATTTGTTATTTTTCCAGTTTTTGTAGTTGTATACCTAATTCATTGATCTCTTTTTCTATTTTATTTATGTAAGCATTTAGAGATATAAAACTTCCCCTAAGAACTGCTTTCGCTGCATACCATAAGTTTTGGTATGTTGTATTATTGTCATTCTCTTGAATGAAATTATTGATTGTTTCTATGATTTGTTGTTTGACCCAATCATTTTTTAGGATTAGATTATTTAGTTTTCAATTATTTTTTAGTCTATTTTTCCATGGCCCTTTATTACATATAATTTTTATTGCATCATGATCTGAAAAGGATGTATTTAATATTTCTGCCTTTCTGCATTGAATTGTGAGGTTTTTATGCCCTAGTACATGGTCAATTTTTGTGTATGTGCCATGTACCACTGAGAAAAAAGTCTATTCCTTTCTATCCCCATTCAGTTTTCTCCAGAAGTCTATCATACTTAAATTTTCTAATGTTCTATTCACCTCCTTAACTTCTTTCTTGTTTATTTTGTTGTTAGATCAATCTAGTTCAGAGAGGGGGAGGTTGAGGTCCCCCACTAGTATAGTTTTGCTGTCTATTTCTTCCTGTAACTCCTTGAACTTCTCCTCTAAGAATTTAGATGCTATACCATTTGGTGCATATATGTTTAGTAATGATATTACTTCATTGTCTATGGTGCCTTTTAGCAGGATGTAGTTTCCTTCCTTATCTCCTTTGATAAGATCTATTTTTGCTTTTGCTTTGTGTGAGATCAGGATTGCTACCCCTGCTTTTTTTTTACTTCAGCTAAAGCATAATATATTCTGCTCCAGCCTTTTACCTTTACCCTGTGTGTGTCACTCTTTTTCAAATGTGTTTCTTCTAAACAACATATTGTAGAATTCTGGTTTTTAATCCATTCTGCTATCCGCTTCCATTTTATGGGAGAGTGCATCCCATTCACATTCACAGTTATGATGACTATCTGTGTCTTTTTTTCCATCCTTTCCCCCCCCCGTTTAGGCTTTTCTTTCTCCTTTCTCCTTTCCCCCCCTCACTAGTGTTTTGCTTTTGACCACTGCCTCCTTCAGTCTTTCCTCCCTTATATTATTCCTTTCCCTTTTCTTCTCCTTTACTCTTACTGCTTCTTCCCTTCCTTCTATCCCCGCTCCCTTTTCTTTCCCCTTTTCCCTCCTACTGCCTATAGGGCAAGTTAGATTTCTATACGTAACTGATTATGTTATTCCCTTCTTGAGCCAAATCTGATGAGAGTAAGGTTCAAACAATGCTCCCTTCTTTCCCTCTCTCTTCTTTCCCTCTGCTGTAATAGGTTTTTGTGTCTTTTCCTATGATGTAATTTACCCTTGTCTGCGTCCTTTCTTAGTACATTTTCTTAGATCAGACTAATCCACTTACTTGGATCCATTTAACCCACTTGATTAGATTTTTTTGTATCATTACATCAAAGTCAACTTATATCCACCCCTTTTATATATACTCCTTTAACATAGTGTAATAACAATACAGTTCTCAAGAATTGCAAGTGTCATCTTCCCTTGTAGGGATGTAAACAATTTGCTCTTATTAACAACATATTGTATCTTTCTGTCCCATTTACCTTTTTATGTCTCTCTTGAATCTTGTACTTGAAGATCAAATTTTTTGTTGAGCTCTGGTCTTTTTGACAGGAAGGTTTGGAAGTCCTCTATTTTGTTGAATATCCATCCTCCTCCTCCCTGAAAGATCATGGTCATTTTCGATGGGTGGTTTGATCCTTGCCTGCAATCCAAGCTCCTTTGCCTTATGGAATATCATGTTCCATGCCCTAAGGTCTTTTAATGTAGAAGCTGCAAGGTCCTGTGTAATCCTGACTGTGGTTCCATGATATTTAAATTGTTTCTTTCCGGCTGCTTGCAGTATTGTCTCTTTGACCTGGTAATTTTGGAATTTGGCTACTATATTCCTTGGTGTTTTCAATTTGGGATCTCTTTTAGGAGGTGATTGGTGGATTCTTTTGATCACTATTTTACCCTCTGGTTCAAGGACCTCAGGGCAGTTTCCTGGATGATTTCCTGAAAGATACTGTCCAGGCTCTTTTTTTCATCATGATTTTCAGATAGACCAGTAATTTTTAAATTGTCTCTCCTGGATCAATTTTCCAGGTCAGTTGTTTTACCAATGAGGTATTTTATGTTTTCATCTATTTTTTCATTTTTTTTGTTTCTGTTTGACTGATTCTTGCTCTCTCATAGAGTCATTAGTTTCCATTTGCTCAATTCTAATTTTTAACATTGTTTTCTTCTGTTAGATTTTGTACTTCCTTCCCCAATTGGCCAATTGTATTTTTAAGGGATTTGTTTTCTTCAGTGGACTTTTTTTCCAGTTGGGCAATTGTATTTTTTAAGGACTCTTCTACCTCTCTCATTTGACTTTTAAAATCCTTCTTGAGCTCTTCTAAGAAGACTTTTTGGGCTTCAGATCAGTTCATATTCCCTTTTGAGATTGCAGATGTGGGTTTGTTGACAATGTTGTCGTCTTTAGAATTTCTGTCTTGATCTTCCCTCTTCTCATAATATCAATCTATGGCATGTTTCTTTTTACTCATGGTGTTTCTTTGTTCCCTGACCTTTAAAGAGATTGAGCTCTCTTGCTGGGGAGCAGAGGGCACTGACCCAAGCTTCTTGTGTTGGGAGCCTAGGTCTTGATCACTGACTTTGTACTGGGGCTTCTTATGTTGGCAATTGGAGGCTATAGGGTTTTGGCAGCTTACCTGGTGTTGGGCTAGAATCAGCAAGTCTGTAATTTTCGGCAATTCTAGGTTTCCTGCTTTTCCCTTCCTTTAGCTGTCTTCAGCTCCTTTCAGATTAATGTTGCAGGGTGTTTATCCACCTGGGGCCCTTTGTAGTGCTGTTTCCCTTATTTTTGCTGAGGCACTGGGAGACCTGTTTACTGTAGAATGCTGAGGCACCAGGATCCCGTCCTGGTGTGCTACAGTGGGTCTTCCCACTAACTGCCTGGGGCGCCTCCCATTTAGTACTGCTTTTCTTCCCTCAGGACAGGAGTGGCCCTTCCCATTAATCCTTCTGGGCTACTGCACTGCTGCTCCCCTTCTTTTTTCTGGTTCAGCTGTTCCAGGGTTTTTCCTGGGGCTATATTTTCTGGGCTTTCAGAGGTTGATAGGGGAGGGTGAGAGCAACTACCTTTTAACTCTGCCATGTTGGCTCCCGGAAGCAGAAAAATCTCTTTCCAACTTTAAATCTATGTTCCTATAATTCTATTACCTATATGAATACTCTTTATTTTTTGCTGGATATTATCTATCTCTCCCATCTAATCAGGTATATTTCCTAAAGTTCAGTCCTAGGCCCTTTTAAAATTGCCTTCTCTATTCCCTCTGTTGGTGAACTCCAGCTCCTATAGATACATTTATCATCTGCATGCAGATGACTTCCAAATCTATTTATCTAGCCCTGTTTTCTCTCTTGAACTCTAGCTCTACATCACCAACTACCTTTTTGTAGGCACCTCAAACTTAACATATTTAAAATGGAAATCATCATTTTTCTTTGTAAACACACCCCTCCCTCAAACCATTTCTTGTTTGAAAACATCACCATCCTTCCAGACAACTCATGTTTACAACCTTTGAATCAGAGGTTTGTATATTAAGTATTGGAAGGAACCCTAAGAGACCCTGGAATCCAAACCCCTCTGCCCTCCTAGTTGTTTAGTTGTTTTCAGTCATGTCTCATTCTTTGGGATCCCATTCAGGGGTTTTCTTGGCAAAGATATTAAAGTAGTTTGCCATTTCTTTCTCTAGCTCATTTTACAGATGAGGACCTGAGGCAAGCAGGTTTAAGTGATGTGCCCAGGATCACATAGGTAGGATCTATTTTAAAGTTATTATGGAATATGGTATAAAATGTTGATCTAAGCCTGCCTTATGCCAGACTGTCTTCCAATTTTACCAGCAATTTTTTTTTATCAAATAGTCAGTTTTCCCCTAATTTATGTTTTCTGCTTTATTGAACACTGGGTTATTGTATCCCATTGTTTCTGATTAACCCTTGTCTAGTCTGTTTCATTGATCTACTTCTCTTTCGGCCAATACCAAATGGTTTTGATTACTGCTGATTTATATTTCAAGATTTGGAAGTGTGATTTCCTTCTCCATTTCTACCCTTTCCCTCAATATTTATCTTGATATACTAGATCTTTTGTTTTTCCAAGTGAATTTTATTATAAACTTTGATAGTTTGATTGGTATACTATTAAAACTGTAAATTAATTTTGGTAGTATTTTAATTTTGTCTTATATTGGTAAATCCAGCCACAAGCACTGAATATTACTTCATCTACTTAAATTGTTCTTATTTTGTTATGAAGCACTTTCTAATTGAAGCTATCAAAAATTTCATGTGCTTTGGTAGATTGATTCCCAAATATTTTATGAATGCTGAAGTTATTTTGAATGGGATTTCCCTTTTTATTATTGTCTCTTGGATTTTGTTATTATCATCTAGAAATGTCGCTGATTTTTGTGGGTCTACTTTATAGCCTAAAACTTTGCTGATGCTATTAATAGGTCATGGTATCTTTGCTGATTCCTTAGGATTTTCTAAGTAAACCATAATATGATCAGCAAATAGGGATCATTATCTCCTGTTTGCCCATCTTTACACTTTTAATGTCTTTCTTTTTTCTTATTATTATTTCTGTCATTTCTAGAACTGTAATCGTGGGGAAAAGTGGTCATCCTTGCTTTACTTCTGCATTTCATGGGAAAGTTTTTAGTACATTCCCCTAGTGTATGATGCTTGCTTTTGGATTTAGATAGATACTTTTTATGACATTAAATGCAATAGTCTTCTAATTAGTCTCTCTGCTACCAGTCTCTAATCTACAACTCCTAAAACAGTCTTCCCAAAATACAGGTCTGATAAGGTCACTTCCCTGCTCAAAAATCTTCATTAACTTCTCATTGCTTTATGATAAAATACAGACTTCCCAGCCTTGCATAATTTAATTCAAATCTACTCTTCCAGAGTTATTTTCATGTGCCGCCACCCCCCTGCCCATTCTAGCCAATTATGCCTACTAGCTGTTTTTCCATGACATCCATTTTCCTTCTCTATGCCTTTTCATAGTCTATCCTCTATACTTATATACAGCTTCTCTTCACCCATATCTCTTAGAATATTTAGCTTTAAAAGAAAAATAAAAGGTCAATGTGCTTTCCAAGCAATAGTTTGTGTGCCAGTAAGCAAATTTATTTACATAAGGAAACCAAAAAGAAAATTATTTAAAATTTCATTTATTAGATATTTTTGTCATTCAAAACAGTATAACAGAGTATATAGATGCATAGACTATCTTAAAAATTCAATAATAACCAGTAGTTCTATTTAATTATTTGAATCCAGCTTTCTCAAAATTTGAATATCAAAACATTTGACCACAACAAAATTATTTAATACATTTATAAAAAGTGGTGGGAGTGTGTGCATAAATAGTTTCAGACCTGTTTTATAAAAATGTGTAATCTCTACCCACAAGCTCACTGAAGACTGGTGACTTCTCTAAAGTTTCCCTACAGTTTGAAGGGAAAAAAATAAGACAGATAGCACTGTACCATAATATAGCATTAACTGACTGGTGCTCGAACATTTATGGAGGCCCATTTGTCACACACAAGAATGATAAATGGGATCATTATAGTAATTACTGTGGCAACAAGTAGCAAAAAATTCATTTTTATGGAACACAAGGTACAATGAGTAAAAGACTTTTCTCCAGACAAACTTGTCACCATGAAAAACTGCATTCAATCTGCAGGATATTACCAATATCCAATGCTATTTACTTTCATGATTTATTATTCTTGAAATTAAAACCAAACCAAACGCCCAAAAGACCAGTGTTCCACCCAATACAAACATTCACTGAATGCAGATTTAAGTGAGCACATGTTGTCTTGGATTATACCCCAAGGAGATAGCCATAGTGGGTCATCCTGGCCCCATTTGGGGACACCCAGGACCTACCTAGAAGTTCCCACTCCCTATGTCTTGCCAAGTTGCATGTTTTAATGTGCCCATTACTATTTCTGAGGGCCTAACAGCACAAAATTATTACATACAGCCCTGTTGTACCTCTTTTCTTATCTTGATCTGTGAATTTTTAAAATGACTTACAATCAATAAAAATATTAAGATACAAGATCTGTGCAAAATAGAAAAGCCTGTACAAACAGTAACAGTTGTCACATGCCAAAAAAAAAAAAAAGAGAGAGAAAAAAAAATAAAATAAGAAAGGTCTAAAAAGCCCTGAGTCAGTACTCTTGCAAAAGTGAGGAGGGAAGGTGTTTCAAATTCCTTCTAAACATCAGTAAAATATTTTAAACTGTTCAGTATTCAATTGCTTTTTTTTTCAAGATGGGAGAGAGGTTGTGCAGTTGTTCAGTTATTTAGTTGAAATGGCATGTCATCCAATTTAGAAAATGTTTCTTAATACTCAATTTCATTGAGATCTTCAGAAAATCCTGATGACTGCTGAGTCATATCTTCTATTTCTATGAAAGAAAAACAAGTAAAAGTGAACAATAATTATTTTTTCTATTGACAAAGAGAAACATCTAATAAGCCAGCCTGAGATCACTTTGCAAAATCCATTTCAATCAAGCTTGTGTAATTACGAAAAATAAATAAGTTTTACCTGTACAAGGTCCTGCCCGAAATTTAATGTCATCAATAGCAATGTCACTTCTTATCGATGCACCCCGAATAGCTTCAAAAACAATCTGAAAAATAGTTCACATTGGATTTAAGAGTATTATGGATTTTTATAGAGAGAAAACTCACTAGTAGTTTGGTTGCTGACATTCAGTAGAACAAAGGATGAATAGCATGCATGTTCCATTGGTTGACTGGACCCCTGATGGTGGATTTATGGGAGGATGTGGTCTAGAGTCACATAGGATGGGCAAGTATGGAGAGCTTGTCATCTGGTCCTGAGGGAATACCCATATCAGAGAGATAACAGATTCAAAGGAATATTAAAGAATGTAAATGGACAAACCACGTAGAATTAAATTAATTGATCAAGTAGGCAGGAGTACATTTGTCATGCTGAGCACTATGATGTCAGAGCTGGAGCCACCAGAAGAAAAGAGGATTAGTTTTACTACTCTGAAGATTCTGAGAACAAAATTGATTTGATGCCCTGGCTCTAAAAACAGAAGTTGTAAAGGACTGATTTATTTTGCTAGTAATAAGGCTTCCAAGACAATGTCTAGTGAGCCAATTAATACCTCAGGGAGCCTAATGGTTAGCAAATCCTTCTCAGAAAAGATATGTGGTCTACACAGTAATGAGCAGCTGTCTCCCATTTGGATTTGTTTAGATTTTAGAAAGTATTCATCCTGAAGAAGGTGACCTGTGTGGGGAATAGGGTGGTTTTGCAATTGCACATTTGTTCTGATATATTTCAGGGGATCTTAGGTAATCTATCTGAATTCCTTGTATTATTTAGGCAGCCCCAAAGCAAGTTCCCTTAGGAATTGCCCGATTATCCAGGATAGACCCTGGTTAGAAAAGGTTTCCTCATTTCAGCCTGATACCCACCCTAGTCTAAACCAAAGTTTTCCAGAGTGGGACTGGAATCATGCCAGTGTAACTCTGTACGCTTTGGCCATGACCTGCCCCACTATCCTATATGCATACAATGTGTCAGTTGATCAACATTTACTGAGCACCAATGATAAGCAAGGCTATCATGTACTTTGGATAACTCCCACTGGGCTAATCAGAAAAAGTGAATGTACCTCCCTAAGTAATGACATAGGCCCACTGTTTCTCTTGCTACATATGCATGTTGATTATTCATTTTGTGTTTATCAAATGTTAGAGTAGCCTATTTTGCTACTGTAAATAAACACTGATTCACAACCAAATCTTGAAGCCCTAGGCTATGGAACATTTGTTAATAATAGATCTAATTGTTTTACATTTTAAAACAATTGAACCACATGCATTTTAGATATTTAACATACTATCTTGACTTGTTGATATTTACTCCACTTACCCTAACTTAGATGGTCTAGAAAATTAAAGAAAAAAAAATGCAGAAATGTAAATGTATTCCTTGGAAATAACTTTAGAGTTTAAAACTCTGTTATAACTCAGTTTTATCACTAAGATTTAGTTATTCTAAAAGTACATCTAACTTAGGTGGTCTAGAAAAGTAAAGAAAATATGCTGAAATATAAATGTTTTCTTGGGAAATGACCATAAATTAAAAACCCTATTATAACCCAGCTTTATCAAAAGGATTTAGTTATACTGAAAGTCATAACAAATGTCCACTGTAGGCAGAAAAGCATATACTCAGCACTAGTTTTTTGTTGATGTTAAATCATTTCTGACTCTTCATGACCCCATTTGGGGTTTTCTAGGCAAAGATACTGGAGAGGTTTGCCATTTCCTTCTCCAGCTCCTTTTACAGATGAGGAATCTAAAGCAAACAGGGTTAAGTGACTTTCCCAGAGTCACACAGCTAGTAAGAGTCTGAGGCTGGATTTGAACTCATGAAGGTGAGTCTTCCTGATTTTAAGCCAAGTGCTCTATCTACTATACCACCTAACTGCCTACTCAGCACTAGATGCTGTCAGGAAAAGTAAAGGATTCAAAGTGTACTAGCAATTTCAATACTGTTTTCCCAGGTACCTAGATTTCTAGCTGTACAGTTTTAGGGTTAATACTGGGAGAGAGCAAATTCTTGCATATATATATGTGTGTGTGTGTGTGTGTGTGTGTATATATATATATATATATATATATCTGAGGGATGTAGAGATAACTTAATTATTTAGACAAACTACTTTTCCTTCTTTTCAGTTAAAACCTGAGCTCACACACCTATATTTAGGAAAATAATGTAATTGGAACAGTGCAATGGTAATATGCAGAAGGTTATACAATCTTTAAGCATGGATTTTACAACTGGTGCTGCCAATATGCCCTGAGGTTGATGGAGGCAGAATTTAAAACAATTGTCTTATTGGAGGTACAGACTGGGTGTTTCAGAATGGCATTATCTCATATTTGACTAACCTAGGAAGGTTACCCCCAAGACACTGGGAAATGTTCTAAGCATGGGCAATACACACAAGAGGCCAGGAGAAGAAAAATGCAGACATAACTCTCAGCTCTCTCTCTCTCTCAGTCCCAAAGGCCAGCATATCAGGAGAGATGCAGAGAGTGAGAGAAACATCAGAGAAATTTCTAGAGGGTCTCAAACAGTGAAGCCATGCTCTTGCCCAGATCCAGACAGTTGTCTGAATCTCAATCTCTCTTTGCAAACAATCAAACTCACCAAAAATATATGTAGTTTCAGTCATTCTAATTACCCACCAGCTTTAGCCACCACTATTTTTTCTCCTTAAACCTAACTACATACCAACAAGTATCAATAATGGCAGGGAATGCAATTCAGCTGTGGACAGATTAGCTGCTTCTTTTAGTTATCATGTGAATTTAACTAGCTGCTGTTTACTCTGTTGCTTCTAATTGCAATGATGCTGACACTGGGGCTTGAGGGATTGTGATTTTTAAAAAACGGAGGGATGTCTTTTGTTTTTCTATTGCTGTCATTTCTATATGTATGTTTTACTCCCTCCCTTACCCATGAAGCTATTCCTTGTAACAAAGGAGAGAGAGAGAGAGAGAGCTACAGACAGACGGTGAAATCCGATCAGCAAAAATGACCAATATATCAACCAGGTCTGATACCATTCCCCATCTCTGCAAAGAAGGGAGGGTAGTGCATTTTCTCATTTCTCCTTGAGGACTAAGCATGATCATAATTACAAAGTGTTTGATTTTGTTACTTTTGTTCTATTTACATTGTTGTAGTTATTGTGTGTGTGTGTGTATGTATTTTTTTTCCTGGTTTTACTTACTTCACTTTGTACAGTTTATGTCTTCACAATGCTCTTCTAAATGCTTCATATTTATCATTTTTGTGGCATAGTATTCCTCAATCTATGGACATCTATTATCATTACTAGAAAAAGTACATTTTTTTTTTTGCATATTGGGCCTTCTTTGTCTTTTTAGCCTCTTTGTTATATATGCATGGCAGTGGAATCTCTGGGTCAAAGGGTAGGGATATTTTACTTGTTTTCTTTAATTCCAAATCTCATTCAAACAGAGTTGAATGACTGCCACTGACTAGCTCTGCCAACAGGGTAGAGAAGCAAAGAGAGAGATGTCCTTTGAGCAGAATACTGCTCAGAAATTGTCAGATGAAGTCAACTGTGATGTTGCACAACAAGGAAATCTGTGAGGGACTGTCTGATGTTGGCAGCTACCAGGTTGGGCGCTGTGGCAAGAGTAGGGTAAGATCTGGGTATTTTGGAAGTCGAGGCAGGGGCTGTGGTAGGCAGAGTCGTGGTGAACTGGGATGGGCTGGATACGGAGAAGCCCTGAGGCAGTGGGCAGTGCTATGTGAGATAAGCTGGGTGCTAGGAAGTAGCCGGAGCTTGAGCTCCTGAGGCAAGGGGCGGTGCCACGTGGGAGTGGGACAGCAGAGGACTGAGTTCCCTTTGCTTGGTCCCCTCCCTATATGCAACGTCATCCCCAGATGCCTCTTGTGACCTTCCTGACTTCCTGGGTCCCTTTGTGCAGCACTGACCCCAGTTCCCTCCTCCCAGTATTCTGAGTCTGACTTCCTAGGTCACGTACTCTGTCTATGCGCTAATCCCAGATGCCTCCTCCCTGTATCCGGTCCTAGCCTCCTACGTCACTCCCTCCCCCTTGGTGTGCTAAACTCAGACAGCCCCTTCCGGTATCTGACCCTACAATCATTGGCTAGTAAGCGGGCTGGGGAGGAGGGGCTAGGTAGGTATTTTAGGAACGAGCGTGGTCAGATCACGTGCTCTCTCTTGGCTCCTGTTCTGTTGCTCTGGCCTTGCTGCTTGGGTTTGCTATGATGGCTTGCTGTGATGGCCTCTGAATAAAGCTCTGGTGTTGGCACCTCCCAATGGCTCATCTCTGTGTGTTTATCCGGTTGAGGACCGAAGACTCGGAAGTGAGTATGACTCTGGTAGCCTGCTCCTTATAGGAGGAGAGGGTACCGGTGTGCAGCCGGCAGAAGGTCGGCGCGGCCTGTACAGAAATCAACTTTCTTTTTAGAAGGAAAAACCAAAAAGACTATCTGAGGGATATGAATTTGGAATTCCCTCGATTTGAGCCTCTGCTTATTTCATTTACCTGATGCTGCCTTTCACAGCTGTATTCAACCAATCCTCTTAGCCAGGTAATACTCTGCTCGCCTCTTCTTCTCCACAAGAGGGACTCTTCTCTATAACCCTCCTTTTTCAAGTAGACATTTAAGAGTCCAGTTCCTGCTCCATACATGTGATAGAAAAATGTGAGGCAGTGCTTTCCAAAGACTCCTCTTAGAGATGTTGACACCAGTTGTGCCTTTTGTCCATAAACCATATTAGATGCTTCGATGTACATGTAGTAACCTAAAGAGAGATACAAAGTCAAATACAGTTATAATAAATTAAATTATGTTCTTCCTCTACCCCATACATTCCTATGCAATAAGTGGAGAGAAATGAATGCCTTGACTACAATATTGAAAAAGGATAGCACATATATGCAAAATAACATCTCAGAACCCCTTGTCTCAAGAAAAAGATCTATTGAGAAACCTTATTCTCATTATAGTTTAAGCTCAATTGCTTTTAATCCAGTTTAATTTGCAGGAGGGTAATTAGTACACTAGGATATCCCCCCTACGAATGACAACTGAAACATCAACTTCGTTCCTATGATAAAATTTTGGCCTTCTGATACAAATATTTATACCATAAAATTCTCTTCTTTGCATTTGCAAAAAGGAAGAATTGGGACACAGGACCTTGCATGGCTTCAAGACTGATTTAGGTAAAGAGGTAGTCAGACTAGAGGGAGACTGTAGGGTCTTTGTTTAGGAAAAGGCTCTGAATAATATAGACTGTAGAATCATATGTTTGATTCTGGCTTTAGAGATCACCTAATACAAGCTTCTCATTTATAGTTGAGGAAACTGAAGGAGTGAAATAATTTGTCCAAATTTGCAAGGTTGATAAATGGCAAATTGTGGCTTCAAACCAAGTTCCTATGACTTTCCAAATCTAGCTTGTCCCTCTTACCCCAATACCAAAAGAGCTCCTTAGAGGAAATGCCCTCCTTGGAGAAGGGTAAATGAAAAGTCTATTAGGACATTCAATTCTTGGAGTTTTTTCTGAAAAATGATGTCCTTTGCATATTTAGAAGAAACAAATGATCCTTCATCAGTGTGATGCAATGGAAAAAGCACTTCATTCAAGGCCAAAGGATGTAGATTCAAATCTTATCTATGCCACTCACTAGCTGTGTAAGCTAGAGCAAATTACTTGACCTTTCTAGGTCTCAGTTTCCTCATCTCTAAAATGAAGAGAAATTCCAGCTCTAAATCTACAATCCTTTGATTTAATGTTACACCCAAAATTTTTTTCCCCAGTGATAATGTATAGTACATAGTAGTTTAGTGCTAAGCCATCTCTCCCTTGGTATTTACTGCTTGTGATCAATGATTGAGATGTGTGAGACAGTTGTCAAGCTGCCTTAATCAGGGTGTAGTTGTTGGGGGTGGGGTACTGGGGCCTAGAGAAAGAAGGCTGTAATGAAGAGAGCCTTGAGGAATTATCCACCCAACCCACAGAGCACTCTAGTTCCATAGTCTAGCCCCAAATGTAGTCAGAAATTGTAGCACTGCATCCTACATGGACAGGAATAATAATGATAATGATAGCTAGTATATATGTAGCGCTTTACATATATTATCTCATTTGATCCTTTTTTTCAACCCTGGGAGGTAGGTGTTATTGTTATCCCTATTTTACAGATGAGGAATTGGGACTTAGAGAGGTGATACAGTACAATAAGTATCTGAGGCAGGACTGGAACTTCAGGTCCATTACTCTAGTCATTATGCCACCTAACTGCCTAAGTGCTTCTGGGTCAAGGCTACTGCTGCTTCTACTGAGAACAAGGACTACCTGAACATATCTGGCATTTTAAAGTCTTAGGAGGGACCATCTCAGGAGACAGGATTGATTAGAGAGAAGATACAAGTTGTCTAAGGCAACAATTGTCCCCAGATTCCTTTTGGAACAATAGAGTCCCCCTAGAAATTATTCCTTGGGCTTTCTCATCCATGGATCCTAGAATCTGCCTTACTAGTTACCCTGACCCTGATATCTGACTGTTGACCAAACTTCAACCAACCATCTTCACAGATCTTACCTTGGTTCCTATTCATGATGAACCCTCATGCCTACCTTAGGTCCCATGCCTTTACCTTTAGGCCTATGCCAGGAATCCTGCCTTTTGCAGTTCTCTACCTGTCTACCATGCCTTTTACCTAAGCTCTGCTTCTCCACCTCTATCCTAGCCTACCTATTCATGCTTTTGTTCAAGTTTCCACAAATCTCACTCTGCTTTGCTTGAAAGAGGGAATGAAAGGATTGAAAATATTTAGCCCAACCTTATTGCCATTAATACTTTGCTCTGCACATAAATATTTGAGTCATCTGTTCTGAATCACTTGTGAAATAATCCTGGTTACAAGATTTTTGTATTGATTAAACAAATGGTAGATACAGATGTGCACTTATGAGTCCAAAAATTTATCCTACTTTTTGTTCTTGTACCTATGAGTCTTAGGTATCAGGCTGAAGATATAATATAATGTTAGAGTTTTCCGTTTGTAATGAATACAGTAGAATCCAAAATAATTCTCTTTAAGTTGTGCTGACATTTATGACGAAGTGAATTTTGGAATTGTGGGGTCAGTAAATGCAGGGGAATATAAAGGTATAGGTGACCTTTGCAGGGTACTGTTGCTACTCTCAAATTAATCATTTTCCTCAGATTGCATCTGAGAAATATGAACTATTTTTCCTATTCTGAACACATCTGGATTTTCCATAAGGCAACACTAAAATAGATCAGAATTTTACCAAAAATAATTTTAAGGAAAATTATGAACCAGCCCAGAATATACTCCATGTGGTACAGTGGAAAAGAGTGTTGAACAGTGCTTAGCACAGTGCCTATGCTTAAAAATATTTGTTGTTTGGAGTTATGGGACTTGGGGGCAAATCCCAGTTGTGCCACTTACTTCTGTGTTACTCTGGTTAAGTTAACATCTCTGAACCTCATTTACTAGATCTGTAAAATTAGGGGGTTAGACTAGATGACTTTGTCTGATCTATGATATCTGTTATCAGTGTGGGTAGAATGAGGAAATTATTCCTGGTCCCTACAACAATGCTGATACCAACCCTCCATGCTTATTTATCTTGTGTGACTTCTGTTCATTTGTGCTCCTAAATTTACCATGGGGTGCATTCAGTGTGCTGGGACCATTCCTTGATTTCTGTTGATATCACAGGGTTAACAATGAAGTATATGGGCCATTTGCTGCTTTTCCTTACTTGCCTGTCTTTTTCACTTATATGTTTCTTAGGTGACATCTGGCAGCAGAGAGGACGCTGAATTTGGAATCAGAAGACCTGGTTCAAATCCCACATCAGCTATCTACTAGCTGTATAGTCCAGGGCAAGTGACTTTACCCCCTCTTTACCTCAGTTTCTCACCTATATTGAAAGGGTTGGATCTATTGGCCTCCAGAGTCTCTTCCATCTCTAAATCTATAATCCTATCATCCTTTGCTCCTCTTGAAACACAGTCCAAATTTAGTGTCTTTGGGGGATATATATGCTTTTCATCTTTACATGCCTAGAAATATAATATTTCTATAGTGTCTCTCCCTCCAAAAAGCTCAGGGCTTTGTGGACATCCATAGTAGGCACCTACATTTTGGAAAGCACACAAAAGCCTTATGTGTTTAGAAGCTCTGCCACATAAAAGCAGCAAATGCCATTTCTGTCTCAGCAAACAAAAAACTGTGGACCTGGGCCAAGAAATCTGATTGTTATGAGTCACAGTGGAGCGAATAGGATCCAGCACACACAGGTTTGTAGAATGGATCATTAACTGGGGAAAACAAATTATTTTTCCTCTGAGGATCACTGTTTAACACTCAAGTCTGGGGCTGTAACAGGTCTATTTGGGATGAAGAAATTATTACAGGGTCTCGCCTGTCCTTTGTGTAGCAAACGTAAGGCATGTTAGAGCACAAAGCTTACTAGGCATTCCCTGGGTGGCACCTGTTCCTGTGGCCTCCTGGCTTCCTTCTGCCTGAGCTGGGGACACAACCTGAGCGCCTCACATCGCTTTTTCCTCGCGAGCAATAAAGAGCTATGCACAGTCACTCTGGCAATATGGAGAATTCTTAAGAATCAATGAAACTTTCCATTCACTGTTCATGCATCGTAGGAGGAATAGCTGCAGGATAGTCCTCAGAAGATGCCCTTAACTGTGTTTTAAAATGCTCATTGATTCCCATTAGCTGTAAATCTTCCCAATGATGTTTCTGTGCTTAAGCAGCATTTGGCAAGATATGACACTAGGGTAGTTCAAGGGGATTCCTAGAAAAACTTAGAGGTAATAAGAGAAAATGACAGATTTCCAACACAGGAGCTCAAAATACATTAATGTTATTTCATTTAGTGTAGGAGCTTAATTTAGAATCTTAGAGAGCTGCTTGAGACTCAGAGAGGACCAGTCATAGTCAGTCTGGCATCTGGACCATGGTTACACAGGTGGTATCAGAAATAGGATTTGAACCCACAGTTTCCTAACTTTAGGTTCAGAATTTCTATCTTTTATGCCATGTTGTCTCTCCTTATAATTAGAGAATAGTGTTAGGATTATACCTGTGGGATTAAATGGTTTTTAAAAAAAAATTCCTTGATCATTTGTGAGGGAGAAGACCTTACCTGACACAACAGTAGGTAGAGGGCAAGTGAGGATTAAAATAGCTAGGGTTATCCCTTCTGTGATGTTACAGAATATCTCATAATATAAAGATGAGGCAGAATGATTCTCTGGAAGGAGCACAAAACTCAGCATCACAGGACATGTATTTAAGTCCTGTCTCTGCCATGTACCACCTGTGTGACCTCAATCAAGTCAGGGAAGTCATTCTAGGCCTCAGTTTTATCATATGAAAATAAGGAGGTTGTACTAGATGACCCTAAGACACTAATATCTGTAAAAGGTCAAGCCTTGTTAAAAAATAAAAACACTCACCCCAACCCCCTGAAACTCTGAAGTTGGTCATTATTGAAATTCAACTGAAAAATTAATCTTGTTTTAAAGAATAAGACTCTTTGCCCATAATTCATAATTTTAAATTAATAATTTTAATTTTATTAATATTTAATTTAACCATTTAAATTCCTAATTTTAAAATAGATTTTAAATTAAATAGGTTTTCTTAACACTCTAACATATCAGCTCCATTACAATGATTTTCTGATTATAAATGGTATGAATTGTATTCTGATTATAAATGGGTAAATATAAAAAGATAAAAGACACATTTACTATGTGTCAGATGCTATACCAAATGCTGCACATACAAATGCAAGCAAGCAATTCCTGTCCTCAAGGTGCTTATACTCTAATGGGAGAAGGCAACACATAAAAGGGTGGTGGTAGAAGTAGATGAGGGACATGAGTGCTCTTGAGGGCATGGTATCAAGATGGCCTGGTACAGGACAAGATGAGGTGAAAGTTCACCAATCAGAACTCGGCTTCTAATGGACAGGAGAGAGGTGAAGATGATGGACAAATTGTGGAAAGCATGGTGTGGAGATATGAAGAGTCAATTACTAAATGAGAAACACCTCTGACTTTGTGTGCTATTATTTTGGAGGATAATTTAACTGCTTAAGATCATGAAGACTCCTGAGTCACTGGAAGCACTACTAAATAAAGCTGCAGTTATCTCCTCTAGCAACTGTTTAAGAAAAGATGTGCAGCTACCTTCCTGAGATGGAGTGAGGGTAGCTTTACCCAGAAGAAAACAGATGATTTTTCAAAGTTCATTCATCAGTAAATTACCAGGACTAAAAGATGCAACACTTTCAATTCAGCAATTCAGCAATATTTAAGATACTTTCTAAATAAGACAGATGACTTTTTTTGCCATGAAGCACCCCCATAAACATCAAGAGCACTACAACAAATAATGGATGATTACCAAGCATTCTGAAAATATGGCGCCATGTACATGCTAATAGGACAGCAATGAGTAATAAAATCTCAGGAACTGAGCTGAGAATGTTCTTCATTGCCTCATTAAACAAGGAGCATCTGGACTGGGAACTTCCTAATTCTGGCAGGGAGTGGCTAATAAAGTGGACTGGAATAGGACATAGAGGAAGAAATTCTGCTGAATCTGCTCACCTTGATATAAATTTCAATTGATCTGTAATAATGTAATTAGATATGAAGGAAGGCATTTGCTATTAAAAAAAAAAAGATACCAAGGTGCAGGTTGTTGGTGGTGATAAATCTGGTGGTGGTGATGGGGGTGTTCCTTCTTGGTGCTTTTGTACCAATCATTCACTATATTCCTTTAGGTTCCCTTTAAATCATTTATCACAGACCCAAGCCTAGCTTTCCCTATTATGTATATTTGACATAAAAGAAAGGACTCTAGGAAAGTGGTTCTGAATGAAGCAGATTTGGTGGAATAGTCATCAGTTACAAATCTGGTAGACATACTCTTCACAGATGAGGCAGGACCTACACTCACTACATGGATAGCAAAGTAAGAAACTGACACATTTGTATTATGAATAGCTGACATATATGTAGCGCCTTAAAGTTTGCAAAGTATGTTGCATGTAAAATCTCATTTAATCTTCACAACATAAGAGGTAAACACTGCAGGCAAACAATATGGGTAGTATTATACACATTTTATAGATGATGAAGTGTGACAGAAAACTGGCCTCAGAATCAAGAAGACTTGGGTTCAAGTACAGATGGTCATGCGTGCATACACACACACACACACACACACACGATACACATATACATATATTATTGTTGCTGTTGTTCAGTCGTGTCGAACTCTTTGTAACTCCATAGACCATAGCACTCCATCACTGTCTAAGGGGTGTTCTGGGCAAGGATACTGGAATGGTTTGCCATTTTCTTTTCTAGCTCATTTTACAAATGAGGAAAGTGAGGCAAACAGCATTAAGTGACTTACCCAGGGTCACATAGCTAATAAGTCTCTGAGGCTGGATTTGAACTCAGGTCTTCCTGACTCCAGGCCTGGAGCTCTATCTACTTCCCCACCTAGTTGCCTACACACACACACACACACACACACACACACACACACACACACATACATATGTGTATGTTTAAATAATGTATATACATACATATTTGTATATCTCATAATGTTTCATTCATTTTGCACTCAGAGTCTTTCACTTCTATCTGGGTGTGCATAACATGTTTCATCATTGGTCCTCTGGAGTCATGATTGGTCATTACATTGATGAAAGTGCTTAAGTCTTTCAAATCTGTATGTGTTTATACATGGATAATGGCCACTTGTGTCCTACCCATTATCTTCCAGGAGCATTCACGTGTCACACTCAAGGGTTGATAACCATACAACTCAGAAGGGAAGCGGGGAGAAGCAGTGTTTTATCTGCTACATTTGTAGATCATCATTATAAATGATGCTCATAACAATGATCCTGACCAAAGGAAAGATAGTAAGTTATATTCAGGACCTTGGACAAGTCACTCCCCTTCTCTGATACTCCATTCTTTCATTTGTGCAATGGGAATGATTGTATTCGCACTGATAAGCTCTCATTGGGAAGAAAGAACATTGCAGACAAAACACTAATCTATTATTTATTTATTTAGGATGGCAAAGAATTGAATAGTCCATTTTCAAGAAGTTAGAATTCAACATTCAGGCACTTAAAAAGTTAAAAAGTTACTATTTGGAAAACTGAACTGTCTTCACTTGTATGTGAATTGGATTTAATTGGGGTAGAGTTGCACAAAATTGTCAGTCTTACTCTGTCTTCCTGAGTCACAGAAGTCTAGTAGCAAGACAAAAATCAAGATAACTGGTAATGAAATGGGATGCAGTGGATGACCTTGATGTCTTTGATGCCTGACCAAGATCTAAGTGCTCCACAGTCCCTGCTTCAGCTGCCTTCATGGCGATTGGAATAAATTGTTCACCCATTCTGTCAGAGAAAATCTTCATACGCTTGGGGTAGATATCTCCCTAACTCACTGACAAGTTTGAACCCTGTCAGTGACCCTCAACCTGGGTTAGCCGATCTGGTGAGATGATTTAGTGGGTTGTGGCTAATGCACGTGCTATAGCTTCTTGGAGCCCCAGGTGAGAGTTGGGTGAATCAGGTGGACACCAAAGGTAGATGAACAGCCCTGACTTCAGAGGTGCTAGTCCTCCTGAAAACCCCGTACATACCCTGATACATATGAGGATTCTGAAAAGTGGGTGGACACAGGCTGGCACAGAGGAGGTAGGAAAACATTCCAGGTAGGAAGAATAATACAAATAAGAACTTGGAGATGAGAACTGACGAACAGCATATAAACTGGTAAACATTTTGTTTGGCAGGCTCAGAGAATATGATCTCTGGTGTAACAAGACATGAGGACAGTTACATAAGTTGGGTGCAACTGAAGGAGAGTATTGAAGCTCAAAATCAGAAGTTTCTGGAGTTATGGTAGCCTCATGAGAAGTGGAGTTTAAGAATTCCTCAGATTTTACTCATAGGGAAACTGTGGCTCAAAGAGAGGAATTGATTAGCTCAAGTTCAGAGCTGCAGAGCCCAGATTTTCTGATACCAAATACACTTGCTTTTTCTAGTAGACCATGGTGTTTTTCAAGCACAGATAGATAAATATGATCTGTACATAGTATATGGTTACACATATACAAAAAAGATACATGTGTAAACTCTGCAAAAATAATTCATTGCAAATTTTTGAGGTTGATGCTAGACTTTATGGACTGGTAGACACTTTGATCTGTCTTCCTTGGAAGTGAAATAAACTTTGGGGTTTTTGCAAAGGTAGTCATAGACCAGGTTCCCCTACCCTTCTGTATCACCTTTCTCTTCTCAAATGAAGGTTTTGGAGTAAACCATATGGGAAAGATTTTGTCATTTCCAAAAGAAATGTTTTAAAGAGTTGTATAGGTACTCATGATCTCAAGTGTCTTCTGACCATTTTGGTCACCATGTGGGATAGGCATAAAACAGATCCATCTTGGACACTTAGGGACATATTTGAGCTATAGTCTTTGCCATCCTTAGCACTGTGAATTCCATCTTTCATTTTTGTCTCAACATTAGTGGCACCACACAGCAGATTTTGTCTCTGGCAAATTTAGACTATACTAAATTCATTACAGTTGGAACTGTCTGAAAGTGGAATAAGCTGCATTAGGGGATAGGGAGCTCCTGTTCCTGGAGATTTTCAATAAAGACCAGATAACTATTTGTAGGCTATGTTGTTTAGGTATGGGTTAGGCTTCACATATGCTTTCCAGCTCTTAAATTCTATGCTTCTGTGAAACCAAGGATATCAGAATGACAGCTGAGGAAGTCTCTGGATATTAGATGTAGAATACAAAGGAATAAGAGGGGCTTATGGAAAAGAAACCCAATAAGGAGATTGCTGTAGTCCAGGTCTTAGACAGAATTGGGATGGGGGCCGTATTGTGAGAGTAAAAAGGAAAGAATCTGGGGCAACTAGGTGGTGCGGTGGATAGAGTACCAGCCCTGGAATCAGAAGGAACTGAGTTCAAATCCAGCCTCAGACACATAACACTCATTAGCTGTGTGACCCTGGGCAAGTCACTTAACCCCAACTGCCTCACAAAAAAAGGAATGAATCTGAGAAGAATTATGGAAGGACAGGCAACATTTTCTAATAGGCTAAATGTAGGAGGCAACTCAAATGGGGTGGCAAAAAATGACAAGTCTGGGGAACCAAGGTGACTGTGATATCATTAATTATGTTGGTGAAGTTTGTGAGGTTTTGGAGAATGATGATGTTGCTGTTCAGTCGTTTTTCAGTTGTGTCCAACTCTTCATGATCTCATTTGGGGTTTTCTTGGCAAAGATACTGAAGTGGTTTGTCATTCCTTCTCTGGCTCATTTTACAGATGAGGAAACTGAGGCAAACGGGGTGAAGTGACTTGTTCAGGGTCACACAGCTAGTGAGTGTCTGAGGCCAGATTTGAACTCAGGAAGATGAATCTTCCTGCCTCCAGGCCCAGCGCTCTATGCACTATGGTGCCAACTAGCTGCCCTTTGGAGGATGAAGTGGATGATAAATTTTAAAAATGTTTGCCTTGAATCAGTTTTAAGGTTTTAGGGACCATTCCATAAATCATTCATAGGCCCCAAGAAATACTGGATTAGAGAAAAGGCACTGAAAACAGATTGGAGAGTTATGTGGGTGATAGTTGAATCCACATGAAGAGAGCCCAAGAGAATGTGTGTAGGAGAAAAGCAGCAGATGTAGGATGAACTTTGATAGCAACCAGAGTTGGTAGAAAGGATGAAGTAAACAATTTAGCAAAGGAGAAAGAAAAGAAGTTGTCATAGGAGAGTCCAAAGAAATCAAATTGATAAGAAGGTGTTTAACAGGGTCAAAGGAAGAGTTGGATTTTGTCAAGAGGTCATTGATAAGTTGAATAAGAACCATTTTAGTAGAAAGTAAAGACAAGTATTTATTAATCACCTACTATATGCCAGGCACTTCACAAATATTATCACATTTGATCTGCACAACAACCCTGTGAGGTAGATGCTATTGTTATCCCCGTTTTACAGTTGAGGAAACTAAACTAGGCAGAGATTAAGTGACTTGACCAGGATCACACAGCTAGCAAGTGTCAGAAGCCTAATCTGATCTCTGGTCTTTCTTAATCCAAGCCCAGAGTTCTATCTACTGTTTCACTTCATTGCCTCTAGAGAAATGAATATGGAAGCCACAATGCAAAGGATCAATTGGTGCCATTGGTGACAAAGGAAAAAAAAATCAAATGTATCTAAAGCATTTTATCTGTCTTATTCTATTTTGCAGGTCTAGGTGAGCACTTAAAAACATTACAGAGATTCAACTACCATGCTTTTTTAAAAATTTATCCTAAGTGTATGGAAATGGAGATATTTACCCTGGACAACAGTAGTATGAACTCCACTTATTTTACATCTCCATTCTATATTCAAAACGTCCATTGGGCATGGGGATGTGGGCTGGGATGATTTAGCTCAGCAAAATCAAACAATAGATGTTTCCTTTTATTTGTTCTATCTTTAATAATAAATATATGAGGACAGTACTTTGCTTTAATACCCATTCACAATAAACAGAATTGATATTCTTAAGGATATAAAAATGAAAATCAACTGAGCATTCTCAATGAAAGTTCAAAGTTAAAAATAAGTCACAATATAGAATTATGCATTTAAGTTTTATGGGGTTCAGTTATGCCAAGGCTCACTGATAAGGAAAGAAGAAAGGGAAATATTTATTTGTATTTATTCTCTTTATATCTATCCTGTCTCATATATGACTTTGTCTCCCCCACTAGAAGGTAAGCTCCTTGCAAGGAGGGATAGTTTTATTCAATTTATTTAGAACACTAATTCCATTGTAGGTGACAAATACTTGCTAGCCGGTTGATCTCAGACTTATTAATATGTGTGTGCTTTTAATTTGATAAATTAACATGCTACCAGTCACTTCTCTAGCTACTCTTTAGAGTGTATCCTACTGTATAAGGGACCAGGCAGAGGACAGGAGACTTGGGCTATAAGCTTAGTCCTGACTCTAAAAACTGAATAATTCTTCCTGGGCCTTTCACCTAATCTCTATTTAAGTTTTCCATTTGGGAAAATGGAATTATTGCAAAATGCTCCTCCTTATCTGCAAGGGGCAAATAAAATGAAATTTAATACGGAGAATGGTTGGGTCCTGTACCTAAATGAAAAAAATGTAAGAGCACAGGATGAAGCAGATGTGGTTAGAGGGCAGTTCATGTGAAAGAAACTTAGAGGTTCTGGTTGACTGCAAGTTCAACATGAGTCAAAGCTGGGATGTGGCTGCCAAAAAAACTTAAAGTAACCCTAATCTATATTGACAGATAGGGAGTGTATAGAACAAGGGAGGGGACCATATTGGTACATGGTGTTCTTTTCTGGGTACTGCATTTTAGGAGGGACCTTTAAAAATTGAAGAATCTCTAGAGAAAAGTGATCAAGATGGTAAGGGGACTTGAGGATTGGTTGAAGGAAATGGAGATATTTACCCTGGACAACAGGAGATCAAGTTAGCAAAAGGAATGGAGAGAAAAATACTGAACTGGAAGTAATGCACTGAAGAGACATAAGAACCATGCCAGCTCTACCTCTAACTTGGGTTTGAGAGAGGGAGTATCTAGGTGGTGGATCTTTGTTGCCATTTCTCAGGAAGGTAGTGGGAAATCAGGAGGATAAATGGCCTAGTGAGGCTATAAAAAGCCATGCCATGGTTTGGTCATAGTGGTTTAGTGCTTTGTTTTGCTGTATGTGGCAAGTTTCACAGAATCATAGATTTAGAGTCAGAACCCAGGTCATCTAGACTGACCCTCTCACTATACAGATGAAGAAAACAAAGGTTCAGAGAAGTTGTGACTTGCCTAAGGTCACACAGGTTGTAAGTGGTAGAGCCTGGATTTTAACACAGGTCCTGACTCCAAATTCAGCATGCTTTCCACTACTCTACACAGGAGCTCCTATAGTACATGTATTTCTGTCTGTACTACTCTGGGGCTTGGACACAGATATATCAAGCAAGGATATAAGTGATGATGATGCTTATCAGAGATTTAACCTACTGCTGCATATCTGATCCTCAGTGTCTAAGCTCTCAATCCTTAAAGGAGGGGTGTCCAGCAGGGAGCATGAGGATGAGACAATTAAGGAACTTTTTTTTTCCCTCCAGACTTGTGATTTTGTCAATATAGGGAACTCTAAGCATGGAAACTATTTTAGCCAATGCAGAATAGCAATTGATCTCTAACTTAGAGTTTTAGAGAAAAGGTTCTTAACCTTTTCTGTGCCATGGACCCCTTCTTAGAAGAATTATTTTAAATGCACGAAATAAAATACATAGGATTGCAAAGGAAGCCATTTATGTTGAAATATAGTTATCAAAATATATTTAAAAAAAAAAAACAAGTTCAAGGATGAAAGGCTAAGAACTCCTACTGTAGAGAGTTGTCTAAGGGAACTGAGAGATTAAGTGATTTGTTTCTAGTCCCATAGCCAGTATGAGACAGAGAAAGAACTTGAACCCAGATCGCCCTGGTTCCACAGCTGGCTCTCTATCCACTCTGCATGACAGCTATTTTTAAATAGTTGAAAAGTGGGGCAGCTAGGTGGCACAGTGGATAGAAGTTGGAGTCAGGAAGACTTGAGTTCAAATCTGGCCTCAGACCCTTGACACTTACAAGCTGTGTGACACTTAACCCTGATTGCCTCACCAGAAAGCAAACAAACAAACAACAACAACAACAAAATAATAAAATAAAATAAAAAGTTGAAAAGCTATAACATGGAAGAGAGATTTGAATGGGGGAAACCAGTGCCAATGAATGGAATTTAGATGGAAGGTGACAGTTCAATATAGGGAAGTCCAACTGATGATTGAGGGCTGCTTGTGGATGGAAAAGGGGACATTGTCATTCTGGAAGCTTGTATAACATCAAAAAGTACTATGTGAATAGAAGCAGAGTCTCAATGCTTGTCATGTAGATAGTGTAGAAGAGATTTGTGTACTGTGCAGGAATTGAGAATAGATAACCTCTAAGATATCTTCTAACTTTAGATTCTATGAAAATGAGATTGTAACAAAAAAGCAGAGTTCTTTGATTTGTGTTATAAGAATCTAAGTTATTGTGATTTTTCTACTGGATTTTCCCCTTTCCAGTTCCACAGAACATAGCCATATATACTATATATATCCATAGAGAGAAGAAAACTTTCCTACTCATTCCCCTAATTTTCCATTTGAACTGTGGCTTATGGGTAGATAGTTGTAGATTTGTAATTAGACATCTTGAACTGAATTTCCAATAGACATTTTAAACTTAACATGTCCAAAACAGAATTCATTATCTTTTCCCCTTAACCCTCCCTCAACTTCCTGTTACTGTTCAAGGTAATATCAGTCCCTCAGGCTTGCAACCAAATATCATCCTGAACTCCTTACTCTCTCTCCCCTCTATATCCAATCTGTCACCAAGGCCTGTCAATTCCACCTTTGCAACATCTCTTAAATATGCCTTCTTTCTTTTTACACTGTCACCACTCTAGTACGGGACCTTATCACCTCATGCCTTGATTATTGCAGTGGCCCTATTGGTGGGTCTGCCTGCTTCAAGTCTCTTCCCACTCCAATCCATTCTCTGTTCAGTCATTAACGTGATTTTCCTAAAGCGACGGTCTGACCATGTCACCACCTACTAACCCTTCATTCGATAAACTCAAAAGGCCCTCTATCACTTCCAGAATCAAATACAAAATGCTGTATTTGGCATTCAGAGCCCTTTATAACCTAGCTCCCCCCTACCTCTCTACTCTTCTTGTACCTTCCTTTCTACCACTTATTCTTCTATCAAGTGACACTGGCCTCCTGGCTGTTCCACAAACAAGATTCCGCATATCTCACTTCCAGCATTTTCTCTGGCTGTCTCCTACCCCTTCAATGCTCTCCTTCCTCAGTTCCACCTGCTGACTTCCCTGGTTTCTTTCAAGTTCCATCTAAAACTTTTAGTTTTACTGGAAGCCTTTTTGAATCTTAATTCTAATGTCTTAATTTTGTTAACTATTTCCTATTTACCCCCTATTTATATCCTATTTACTTTGTATTTATGTTGCTACTCTTATTAGATTGTAAGCTCCTTGAGGGCAGGGATTGTCTTTTTGTCTCCTTTTGTATCCCCAGTGCTTAGCACAGTGCCCAGCACATAGGAGGATTAATAGATAAATAAATGTTGATTGATTGATTGATAGTAATAATAGCAAACATTTATGTAACACTTTAAAGTTTGCAAAGTGCTTTACTATCTTCTCTCAACTTATCCTCACAACAACCCTGAAGGTAGATGCTATTGTTATTCCCATTTTCTAGGGGGATAGAAACTTGAGGGTGAGAGAGATCAAGTAACTTGTGCAGTCACACAACTAATAAGTGACTCAGGTAGGATTTGAACTCAGGTCTTCCTGATTCCATATCTAGAGCTCTGGCCACCATACTACCTCCTTCCCATATTGACTGACCAATTAATTCATCCAGATGCTGAACATACCACTACCAAACATAGTTGGAAAGTGAGGCAGGGAGGGACTGCAGCTCAAAGTCTCTTATAGTACCTATATAAGACAGTATTACTTAATGTACTTCCTCAAATATGGTTGGTTCAGCAGAGACTCTTTGTTAAGCTAAGCAAGTGGATTAGTAGATAAGATCATAAAATCGACTGCTATCTCTACTGAGACTACTAATAAAAGGTGCCAGATGTGGTGATAGCTCTTTTTAATGTAGAGGACATCTGGCCCCAAAGATGAGAAGCCAATATTATGAATGTGTCACTCATGGCTCACCATCAATTAGGATTTGTTATCATTATTGCTTTGTTTCTTTTCTGGTTGACGGGCCTAAGAAAATATAGACTGTATTTCATAGAATCATGGGAGGCTGGATTTGAAAGGGACCTTTCAGATCACCTAGGCCAACCTCCTCCCTTTTGAGATGGGGATACCATGGTCTAGAAACTAAATCTTCTGTTCACCTTCTCAGTCACTTCAGGTGTGCACAGCTTAGTGTGGTGAAAGAAACACCAGACATGGAGTTTGAAGATGTGGATTCAATTCCCATTTCTGACACAAAAGCCATGTCATCTTGGGCAAGTTGTTTCACTTAAGATTTACTGTTTTTATCTGTAAAATTGGGATAACATTACTTTCATTACCTTGCAAAGCTCCTCTGAGGATCAAATGGGAAGATAGTTTGAAATGCTTTGTATACTATAAAGTGTCATCTATGTGTAAGCTAATACTATTTAGTATTATTGTTCAGTCATTTCAATTGTGTCTGACACTTCATGACCCCATTTGAGGTTCTTTGTTTTTGGGGTTTTTTTTGGTGAGGCAATTGGGGTTAAGTGACTTGGCCAGGGTCACACAGTTAGTGTCAAGTGTCTGAGGTTGCATTTAAACTCACGTCCTCCTGACTCCAAGGCCGGAGGCTTATCCACTGTGCCACCTACCTGCCCCATTTGAGGTTTTCTTGACAGAGATAATGGAATCTTTTGCCATTTCCTCCTCTAGCTTTTTTTTTTTTTTACACATAAGGAAACTGAGTACCCAATGATAGTTGCACTCTCCTCCTCAGTAAGAATCCTAGGAAACTGAGGAGAGGGAGAAAGTGAAAGAAAGGGCCTGTGGCAATAGTTTGATGATATGCTAGGCAAGACTTTGCGATCACCTGGATTAGGGTATTCTCCAAGGTCTCTCATATTTCTAAGATTTTATTTATCTTATATTTCAATTTTGTAAACCTGGGGCTTCAAATTAAAAGAAAGGCAGCATGGTATAATGGAAGAAACTGATAGTAGGGTCTGGAGCTCTGGTTCAGGTCCTGGGTCTTGCAGTTACAAGCCACTTGATCCTGGGCAGATCATTTAACCACTCTGAGTCTCAATTTCCTCATCTATAAAATGGTAATACTAATTTGTAAGTATTATCTGCAATTCATCTCTCCCCAGCTTCCATAAAATGGAGATAACAGTATTTGTACTATTAGCTTTCTCACAGGATAATTGCAGAGAAAGTACTTTTTAAGCCTTTTATTGGTATGTGAATGTGAGTTGTCATTATTAATACAAATAAATACTCTAAGAAGAGACATTAATTGATTTTTGCTGTAATTGTTGAATATGTGAATTCTCTCACATCCTCCTCCAGGATACATATCTGTGGCATTAATACTATTCAAAAAATTAGAGGTGCACAGATGGTGGAGGTGGTGGGGGGGTGTTAGGTGGGAACTCATCAGTGGAGAATGTGATTAATAAAAGTAAGGGCCTTTTCTGAAATTCTGATTGGGTTCCCAAATTAACACAGATTCACAAACAAAGAAAATTCATCGAAATTAATAATACCATTGTCCTCTGCTAAATACATTGCTAGGGATCCATAAATACCATTCACTTGAATTTTCCATTTCCAAGTAAACAATTCAATCCTCGCTTCTGGCATTGAAGGGTGACAGTGTGCAAATGCTGAAAATATCACTTGATTCAAGTGTAGGCAGTAGGAGCTGTCTTAGGTCATGTTTTTTGTCAGTAAAAGAAAGAGTATCTAGTCCGACCAAGTAAGGGAGCAATGGGGTGACTGTTACTTTACACAGCAAGAAAAGACCAAAAAAATGCTTTGGACATTTTGTTTACAAGTAACTAGAACCAGTGTAGCAAATTGCTCATTTTTGATGGTGGAACATGTTTTTTTTTTTGGTGGGAAGGAAGGATGTGCACAGTGGGTACTAAGCTTAAAGCCATTTTCTTCAGTTGGCATCTCCACTAAAATTTTCCTCTTATGTCTCATCCTGGCCTGGAGGTGATCTTGGGTTCATTGGTCATGTTTTAAATGCATAAAATAAAATATAGAGCATTACAGAGGAAACCAGTTATACTAAAATAGTTATCAAAATATTTTAAAAACTGGAAGATTAGCCCAGGGACAGACAGTGAAGCAGTGTGTTACAATGGAGAAAGAGCCCTGGCACTGGAGGCAGAGGACTTGGGTTCCAACCCTGGCTCTGGTGCTTACTATCTGTGTATCCTTGGGCAAGTCACCTAACATACCTAGCCCTCAGTCTCCTCATCTGTAAAATAAGCAGGTTGGACTATATGTCCTCTAAGGATTCTTTTATTTCTAGATCTATGATCCTATTTACTTTGTGCTCTGAGGATAAACCCTGCTGAGTTTAGACTCGTCACCAGAAGTTTGTTGCTCAGGGAATGAGTTTTCTTGGTCATATGAAGATTTCCTATTATGGTTCGCAATCTGCATTAGTGGAGGAAGTACCCACATTGATGAAATCACAGATTATTCAAACACCGAAGTACTTAGTTGGCACACAATTCGGGGTGCTTTAAGAATAGTTTGTGGTTGTTTTAAAGTTTAACAGGTGAAATAAAATAATAAGAGAAAAGGAAAAAGATAGACCCTGGAAACAACTTGCTGAAAAATTGGGATTTTCCATGTTTTGCACCATTAGGAAGTTTCATCTCATGGGACAGTGGTGTAATCGGAATAGTTATTAGGTTAACCAAGAGTTTTTGCATTACGTTTTCCACTGTGGCTTCCTACCTACTACTGCCTACTGAAACCTTTCTGAGGGTTCAAAATGACAAGGAATCTCTGAACTACCACTCTCAGGATGACAGTTCCCAGACCCCTATTACACACACAAGCAAAACCCTTGATCTTTACAATGCAAAACATAATGAAACTTTTGTTCATTTTTTTTCCTTAACAAATTCTCATGTGCTCAGACACTCCAGACCTGATATAAATTAGTGAATAAAATTCAAATAATTTGATAAGCTCTGAATGCTTTTTATTAGATTTTCATGGAATTTGTATTTTGGCAGTAAAGAAACTAGGAGACTCATTGCTAGTCAAGAACATTTGGATGTTTGCATTCTTCTAGCTTAATGATTCAGGGAGGAAGAAAAAAGTTGGCCTTCAGTTTGTTCAGCAAGTATTTACCGTAAACTTCCAATGTGTATATACAAAGTAGAGAGTCAGTAGATAGAGAGCTTGCCTCCAAGCCAGGAAGACCTTGAGTCAAGTCCTCAAGACAAGTCCTCTTATACATACTTAACTGTGTGACCCTGAGTAACTCACTTAACCAATGAGGGCTAGGCAACTCTCTAAGTCTATGCATTGCAAAGAAGGCACTGACCTATATTAGTACTGTGATTTCCTTCATCCGAGTTCCTTACCCCAGTGAAATCACAGATCCAAGCCCTACTCCCTATCCTACTAAGTGTAGTACATGTGAGTATCTAATAATAACAGCTAGCATTTATATAGCACCAAAACTTTTACAAAGCACTTTACATATGTTATCTGATTTCAGCTTCACAACAACTCTGTGAGGCAGGTAATGCTAATATTATGCCCATTTTACTGATCAGGAAACTGAGGCTGAAAGAGGTTAAGTAACTTGCCCAAGGTCCCCCTTGGGGGACCCTGTATTAAGTGTCTGAGGTAAAATTTGAACTCAGGTCTCCTTGCTTCCAAATTCAACAATCTACCTTGCTGGTTCTATACTTGCTGCACAATAAGAATACCAAAGAAATATAAAAGACTATTCCCTGGCTTTAAGGAATTTCTAATTCAACTAGAGAAACAAGAGATTCACCTAAAATAGTTGAGTAACTAGTTAAAAGGGTCAAGGGAAGGCAAGGACTGGCCTAGTTAAAATGTAAAGCAGGCAATATTTGACTTTAGCCATCCCATCCTTCCCCCTTTCTGGCCTCTGCTTCTCTATCCTGAGCCAGTATACCTAGGACCCTAATGCTAGCTTCTGGCTATCTAGGGCCCTATCCTGTGACATCATAGGAAATAAGACTTATAGCTTTAGGGTTGGAAGGGACCCTGGAGGTCATTAAATCATACTCTTATTTTACAGATGAGGAAACTGAGTCCCAGTGATGTGATGGCCCCATGGTATCGCTGTGAGAACTAAGATGGAGCCAGAAGGCTAGACTTAAACTGTTCCTTGAAGGAAGTCAACAACTCTAAGAGGCACAGGCAAATAGGTAGAGCATTCCAGGCAATGGGGACAGTCAGTGCAAAGTCATGGAGACAGAAGATGGCATGCCTTGTGTAAGAAATAACGAAGTCATCATACAGGTAGTGTCAAAGCTGAGATTCATGCTCAGGTCCTCTGACTCCAAATTAACACCCTCTCCATTGTACCATGTTCTCTCCCAAGACCATTCTTTCTTAGTAGTGTCCCATGTTCTGGAGCTCTCTTTTCTCTCTCTCGCAATCAATATTTACCTGTTTTTTTGTTCAATTATTTTAGAGGCCTACTGAGTTAGCTAGCTTAACTATTAAGTTATTAGCTAGTAAGCTATCTTAATTTGGATAAAGTAATCACAGTTAAGACACAGTGTAGCCTAGAGGATATGGTGCCATATTTTAAATCAGTTACATGCCTGTTCAAATATTATCTTTGCCACTTACCAGGACATGTCACACTTAACCACTATGTGCCTCAGGAAAATCCTTAGAATTTATCTACTAAATTAGAGAGGAATTGCAGTTTGCATTGGTGGACAGAGACCCAATACCAAGAGCTTCCCACATTTACAAAATCACAGATTCTTAATCTTTCAGTCACAGTCATGGCATTGACCAACCTTTTCACATTAATGTATTACCCTATCAAGACAAACTGCATTTTCACAGGAGCCCTCCAGGCTATAACTAAAGATTCATCCAAGGTAGGAACTTTAGGTACTGAGGAAGATAGAGAAGAGATGGAGAAGATATTTTAGGGTAATGGGCCATTCATTCTTTCAGGAAGACTGGATCTGTAGTCAGAGGTACTGAGTTTAAGTCTTGATTCTTCCACCTACTATTTGTGTAACCTTGAGCTTAATCTCTCTGGGTCTCAGTTTTCTCACTATAAAATGAGGCACTAAGTTCAGGGGTTCTTAGCCTGGGGTTTGTGAACTTGTTATTAAAGCTATCTTAATAACTGTATTTCAAAATAATTTTCTTCCTTTGTAGTCTATGTATTTAAAAAAAAATGTTTTGAGGAGGGCTCCATAGGCTTTACCAGACTGTCAAAGGTTTCCATGACACAAAAAAAGTTAAGAACCATTGGACTAGATATGGTTTATAAGGAGCCTTCCAGTTCTAAATCTATGATTCTATGAAAACTATACATATATATATATATGAATACACATACATACAATATGCATATGTATGTACATATATACACATATACATACCCGTGAAAGATGCCAGGGAATAGATACGTCATATAAAGTTTTGAGTCCATCTCTAAAAGACATCCTGCTCTTTCCTACCCCCATACCATTGCTCACAATGGATTGCCTTCCCCACGCCTCTCCACCCAACCAAATTCTACTATCTTTTTAAGGATCATCTAAAGTCCTAATTCCTCCATTAGAGTCCTCCCTGACTACCAGCCCTCATTGATTGATCCCTCTCCTAAATTGCTATAGCACTTCCAATATGCCCTACAACCTCATATCTAATAATCTATTTTCTGTTGGTTGCTCAGATATGTTAGTAGTTCTTTTCCCCATTAGATTCTATGTTCTATGAGAGCAAAGAACCTTCTGTGTCTCCCTGTAGCACTAAGCAGTTTCCCAAATGTGCCCCACAATTTGCTGTATCTGTGCCTTTGCTTATGCTATTCCTTCTTTAATGAAATTACCTTACCCATCCTGCATCACCACCTATCAAATATCAGCCAACCTTCAAGGCCCAATTTAACTGTCACTTTTTCATAAAGCCTTCTCTGATGCCCCGAGCCAGAAGCAATCAGTCCCTCTTCTGAACTCTTACAGCATTTTGTATAGACCTTCATGGACTTTCTTTGGAGCTACTTGTTTCTCAGAAAATTTGCCATCTTCCTAGATTTGCCTTCCTCTAATTAACCCAAGGAAAAAACTGCCTGTGGTAAAGAGAACAGTTAGAGAAGAAAAGAGAGGAGAGGACAGGAGAGGAGACAAGAGGAGACGAGAGGAGACGAGAGGAGAGGAGAGAAAGGAAGAGAAGAGAAGAGAGGAGAAGGGAGGGGAGGGGAAAGAAGAGAGAAGAGTTAATCTTCTTACTCTGTTCTCTCTTTTCTTCCCTTCTCTTTCCCTGTGTGAGAAGGTATAAAACATTTATCCTGGGAAAGTATAGACTCCATTTTTTCTTTTTTTTTTTTCCTCAATTAGAAACTTCAACCAGGTAAGTTTCCATTCACTAAGAGAGAGACATTCCATTTCTCAAACACCTTTTTAGTTGCTAGTTAGTTGATGTTCGAAATTTATATACAATGGTTCCCTTAACAACTGATGCACTTTGCAGCAAGTTTTACAGTAGGAGAGATGTTCAAAATGAACCTTTTTGAGTTTTGTAGTTTTTATCATTGAACATTACATTCCAATTACATAAGATGTGATTTAAAAAGAAATTAAAGCTAATTTGACAACCATATAATTAATACAAAAGCAACATGTTTCTAATAAAACATGAATTCTGGCTAAGTCAAATACTGATTAAATGAGATCATATAAATTAATAGTTAACACTTTAGAGGTTTACAAAGCAGTTGACATATATTCTCTCATTTAATTCTCACCATAATCCTGTGAGGTAGGCCTCGAAGCTATTATTATTCTCATTTTATTAAGGATGAGGACAGTGAGGCTCAGAGACCTTAAATAACTTGCTCAGGGTCACACAGCTAATAAATGTCTAAGTCAGGATTCACAAACCCTTAAGTGTTATACTATACTATACTATTCACAAACTATAAAGTGCTATATATGATGTAAGCTAACATTGTTATTGTAATAAAAATACAATATTGCATAGTTTCAGTTGCTAAAGTTAATCCCAGGAGGAAGGCTGTTGACTATGTAGAGAAGATATGATGTTTATGTATGTGCTCTGAGCTGCTGAGATTTTGAAAGTGTTGATTTGTTTTTTGGCTAATGATTTATTTTGTAGAGATGGTGAAATTGGACTCTAGGAGTGTTTGTGATGGAGCATGGAGCAGTCACTGAATGAATGAGATAGAACCTAAGCTTGTAATTATAGTTACTGGGTATATTCGGATTGGGGCAGCTAGGTGGTGCAGTAGCTAGATCACTGGGCCTGGAGTCAGGAAGATCTGAGTTCAAATCTGACCTCAGACACTTAATAGCTGTGTGACCCTGGGCAGGTCACTCAACTTCTATTTGCCTCAGTTCCTTGTCTGTAAAATGGGGACAAATTGGAGAAGGAAATGGCAAACCATTCCAGTATTTTTGCCAAGAAAACCCCATGGACAAAATCCACGGGGTCACGATGCGTCAGATATGAGTGAATGATTGAACAACAACATATTTGGATTAGATGTTGAATACTGGAGAATGAATGTAAGTCCAACTAAGAACTTTTAGGATACCTTGTATAAACATGCAGTGGGCTGCCTTGAGAGGTACTAGGCTTCTCCTCCCTAGAGGTTTGAGAGCTAAGGCTGGATGACCATCCATTAGGTATGTTGTAGATGGGATTCTTACGCAGGTATAGGTTGGAATAGATGGCCTCTCAAGTCCCTTCCAACTCTGTGATTTCCTGCCTTCCTCACACTCATGAAGACTGCCTCTCTCAACTTCTATCCGTTGTTTCTAGTTTTGCTTTGTAGGGTCAAACAGGGAAAAGCAAGTCTGATCCTCCTTTCACTTGACAATTTTTCAAATTCATAATGATAGCTTTTTCTGCTTGCCCCACCCCCAGCCTTGCAAGGCTTCTTGTCTTCAGGCTAAACTCATCTTGAAATGGCAGCTCAAGACCCTTCACACTCCTTATCATCCTCTTGCAGATCAGTCCATTAAAGCATGTAAAGAAGGCTGGGCATAGGCATAGAGCTCTTCTGTACTGACTCAGGAGGGGTTTCAATGCCAGGCAGGGTCAGGCAACCCCTGCTTGTAGGGCTGGTCAGAGAGACTGCAGGCCCTGGGTCTGTCTCAGCCTTTGTAGAATGACATCAGCATTTCAGGGATTGAGATGATAAGCCCTGGCAGACGCAGACACAGACACACAGACACACAGACACACACAATATGATTGGCACAGTTCTGACTTCTTAGGCATCTCTTCATGGGAAAAGAGAAATGTCAACAGGGTCTGTCTGGATGTGTACATACTTAGGGGCAAGTAGGAAGGGTTCATGAGTGAATGCATGTATGGGTTCTTATCACCAGATGCTGTAGTGATTGCTAGCAAAATATGGGAAAGGGAAAGTTTCCTTCCTGGGCTTCTATTTAAAAAATAACTTTTAAATAATTTCTTTGAATAGGCTATTCTCCCAGACAAGTCCCCATAGTTACAGTTATTATTATTATTATAACATTCTGAACTCTTCCCAGACAACTTCAGTATAAGTGAAGATATGATGGAAATGTAATGTGACAATGAAGGATAGACGGTTTCTTTAAGAGTTCATGTTCCCAGCTCCTCCTTTTTTTGTTCTATTTAAAACTGAGTTGAGTCCTCCAGGGATTCTGTGTTTCCTCTGTTCTTTTTACTCCTCAATGGAGGTTTATTCCCCACTTCTCAAAAGAAAATACAAAGAAATAAAATCTAGGTAAGGTAATAGAACCAGGGTGGGGAAACTGCAGCCTTGAGCACCATGTGGCTTTCTAGGTCCTCAGGTGCGGCCTTTTGATTGAATCCGCATTTTATAGAACAAATCCTTTTATTAAGGGGATTTGTTCTCTGAAGTTTGGATTCAATCAAAAAGCTACACGTGAGGACTAGAGGGCCACATGTGGCCTTGAGGTTGCAGGTTCCCCACCCCTGGAATCCAGGCAAAAAAATCAGGAAAAGCATTATCTAGGGCAGAAAGTTCACTTCCCCCACATGACCAGTGAGGAGGAAGTTTGCTTAAGCACCATAGCAAATGGCAAGTGCTATTTTAAGCCTGCATAGTTAATGACCTAATACGCATATTGAGTCTCATATATAATTAACACATGTATGTTGAATTCTATATGTAAACGGTGAGTTCCATGTAGAATTATCCCATGTATGTTGAGTCTCATCTGGAATTTGTGCATGAGAGAATTTGCATATATCAAATGCACACTATGTAGGTGACCAATGATGATCTCTAAGTGATGCTTGGGTACTTCAGAGAACACTATTTGGGAAGATTTTCTTTCAAGAACACCACATGGCCTCCCTCTGCTCAGAAAGTTCAACGTGAAGTTTAACTCACCTACCCCAGTAGTGTGATCCCCTTTTGGACCCGTGTAGGATGTGGGTGTTTCTCCTCTCCTTCGATGCCAGCTGCTCCGGTTTCTTCTTTCTTGAGTAAATGTACATTCATCTTGCTCAAAAGTACACTCCCCTGGTGGGGGTGGAAGCGTCTCTGCAAGGAAACAGCAGGGTTGGTGACTGCTTCAGCCAATTTCCATAAATATGCATTCAAATGCCTATGGTATGAGATCTATTTATAAGTGCAGCAAAATGATATTTCATGCAATGGTCGGGAAGCTATTACTATTTTCTTATCCATTTATACCAATGCCTAGAAAGCAACATCTTCCTTATATATGCGGTAGAATGCTGTGCGCTTTCCCCCCATGCATGCATATGTATACATATGTATTTATACTGTACACATATACACATATATGCATTCACATACCTTCATTTCTATTTCAAAGCACAGATATACCTCAACAATATTTTACTGGTAAGCCATGCTTACCAAAGTGTAATTTAGCACAATGCCTGGCACATAGTATGAGATATATAAATATTGTTACTGTTTTTGTTTCTGTTGTTATTGTTACCTGCAGGACCCTTTAAGATGATGGTAAAATATAGCAACATGTTCACACTATAGCATGAACTCTTCCTGCTTATTTTCTTTGGGAATATGGGATCATATGTAGAATACAGATTGAAGGAAGGTCAGATAGATTCTGGAGGGGACAGTAGTACTCAAGGAGTTGGAGTACATTAAGTGTTTCTCATGATCTGCTCTGGCCTATTTTCCATAATTAGCTGGATTCTATCCCTTATGCTCTGTCTGGGAACAGGATAATAATAGCAACAAGAATAATAACTAGCATTTATATAGTGCTTTATGGTTTGCAAAGCACTTTACGAATATTTTCCAATTTTATTCTCACAGCAACCCTAGGAAGCAGGTGCTATTATTCATATTTTACAGTTGAGATAGCTAGCACAGGTGAAGTGACTTGTCTAGGGTCACACAACTGCTAAGTGTCTGAGACTAAATTTGAACTTAGGCCTTCCTGACTTGAAGTAAAACACTCTATTCACTTCATGGCTAGGCAATAACTAGGAAAAGAAGGCACTGAAAAACATGATCGAGGTTGAGCTTAGGGGAGGGGAGATGGATTGTAAAATACAATTCTGCTTGCTAAAATACAAAGACTGGATGCTTTTTCCTCTGACTTTTTAGGATCTCCTTCCTCTTTCTGACTGTAGTTATACTTTCCCATAGCCAGATTCTGAGTGTTTTATCCAAAACACATTCAGCATCTTTTCAAAATGCTGTGAGAATTTGGCATTCCCCTTTGTTTTCCCAAGGTGCAGGCATGATTCACTTTATCATAAATTGTATTTGGCTGATACAGGCCAATGGTCCTTGTTGAAGTGCATACCATTTTCATGCTCAATAGAAAGCCTAATATTCTGCTAAATTACCAGCTTGATAAAATTACCCTTATTTGACCACTCCTAAGAATATTTATATGGTAGTTTCAATATCAATTAAAATAATTTTGAAAACTGAAATTTTATTATAATTATAATCCTAGGTGACCTTGGACAATAACACTGGACCCTAGTTTCCTCAGTAGTAAAATAAGGGATTTTACACTTTCCTGCTTTAACTCTCTGATTAAAATACTCCCAATAGATGTGTGGGTATGTATGTGAGTAGAGAAACTTATAGATATGTGTGTGTGTGTGTGTGTGTGTGTGTGTGTATAAGCAAATAATGCACAATTTTAAGAACAAGAACTCTGATTCCAAATCCATTTTTTTATGATGGGCTCAGGCAGCTGTTCTTAATTTTTGTGTTTGTATTTGTACCATGCCTAGCATGGTACCATAGCATATTTTAGTTACTCAACAAGCATTTATTAAATGCTTACTATGTTACAAGCACTATGCTAAGTGCTGGGGATATAAAGAAAGGCAAATATGCTTATTGATTGAATGAAAGTAGCAAAAAAAAAAAGACATTATAACTGGAAAAGACATAACAGACAGCTTCAGTATTGAACAAAAACCCATGAAATCTTAAAATATCCAAAGGAAGGTTACTACATGCTGGGTGGATCCTCAAGGGAGGATTTATGGAAGGGCACAAAGGTAGTCTGTGGTATAGCAAAAAGGGCCCTGAATTTGCAGTTAGAAGACTGGGTTTAAATACTGACTGTTGTTTACTGCCTGTGTGATACTGGGCATGTGATTCAAGCTCTCTGGATCCCAGTTTCCTTTTCTGTAGAATGAGCAGGTTGGATTAGAAAGCCTCTGGGATTCCTTCCAGCTCTATATCTATGGTATTAGCTATGATCCTGTGGGGGCAGCTAGGTGGCATAGTTGACAGAGTACTGGGCTTAGAATCAGGAAGTTCAGGGTCAGCTAGGTGGCACAGTGGATAGAGCACCAGCCCTGAAGTCAGGAGGACCTGAGTTCAAATCCTGACCTCAGACCAAACACTTGACACTAGCTGTGTGACCCTGGGCAAGTCACTTAACCCCAAATGCCTTTAAAAAAAAAAGAATCAGGAAGTTCAAATCCTGCCTTAGACATTTACTAGCTGTGTGACCCGGGGCAAGTCACTGAATGCTGAGTACCTCAGTTTCCTCATCTGTAAAATAAGCTGGAGAAATAAATGGCAAACTGCTCCAGTATCTATGTCAAGAAAACTCCAAATTGGATCACAAAGGGTCAGATACAACTGAAACAACCGAACAATATGATCCTCTGACATTGCCAAGAATTGTATGGGCTAAGAAGCCAAAGATGAATTATGATCTGGACCAGTGGAGGGAATATCCATGTCCAAGAGATCACAGCTCCAACAAAGCATTTTGAGTCACTACTATACAATTCCTTTTATATGTTTTAAAAAAATATCATTGTGATTAAAAATATTTGGGTAGTGATATGACCCTGGCTGTATGATTGGAAAACACTGTGGTCACATGGCAAGACTAGGGGATGATGGTCTATGTACTATACTGGTACCCACATCATATGAGAATACCCACAGGATGGCCTCCACTGGGTGGAGGATCTATGGAAGAATATGGACAAGAAACTTACAGCATAAGAAGGCACAAATAGGCTATAGTCTGTACTGTCAGTCTCCTTGGTGAGATCATAGATCCATCAAAGTATAACTGTTTTAATAATTTAGTCAATATAACAGTATAAGTGTCTCCTTTCATTCAAGTTGGGAAATAACGCTGGCATAGGAATAGTATAATGAGTTTCTGAAAATAAATTAAGTTTCCCAGTGCTATTCTTAATATGGCTGAGAAAGAAAAGTGGAAGGCACAGAAAGAACTGTCTAGAGAACAGAAATGACCATAAATCTTACCGGTAGACTGGCAGTTTCCCAGATGTACTGTTATATCGTCCAGGGCTACAAGGCCACAGTCCCAAAAGCTTTTACACCAACTCATGAAAACAACCTGTAATTTACAAGCACAGGTATCCATGAATTCTCTTGTCCAAAATGCAGAAATCTGAATAGCTGAAGGTTTTATTACAGTATTAGGAGTGTTTAATCAAACTATAATGAACTCTTGACTGTTGTAAATGCCATAGTAATTTGTGGATGCCATTGATCTTTGACTCCAGAAAACATGAGGTTTTTTCACCTTTCAAACATATTTACCTTTATAATTATGCTTCGATTAGGTCTAATAGTTAAACTAGTTTGTATTCATTGTCACATGCTATAGCTAAGTCCTAATTAGTACACATATGAGTCCCATGAAGTGGTCACATTATTTGAATTTGCACTATATATTTCCATTGGTCTAGAACCAATTACCATGTTTTACATGATTATAACTTTGAATAGTGCAAACGACCATTTCATGGGACTTGTCATTAATTTGCATTAGTAGGGACATAGCTGTATATGACATTATGGGGAGTCAGGCAAGAGATGTAGTGGATGGTAGGGAAAAGGCAACTGACAATTAAAAATGTATCACAGACAATCCACAAAGTATCCAATCAAAAGTTAATTTTTCTGTGGGCATTTTTTCCCAAGGATATTTAGACAAATACTATTGATTTTTGAAAAGCATATTCTCTCACTTGCTTTATTCATCCTGTGCACACCCTCTCCTGGGCTTGCTATCAAGGGACATTCTCTGCTTTCAAAAATAAAAATCTGTGTCTAGAGATAGAACCTCTTGATTTAAAGCCCGAAAGCAGTTATAATTTTGTCAGGATACACATTTTTATTGTTACAGGTGAATACAAACTTATCTGTGTCACAATTTATTAAATTCATTGTGCTGGAGAGAGAAGCGCCTTGGATTACCTTCCATTTAGGCAGTTTTTAAAGCCAATTTTTCACATGTAGGATGATGGAAGAGCACTCTCCAGAAATGAACATGAGATGACAGTACATGTTCAAGCCTATAAGTCATTCTCTGTATAAAAATTAAACAAAGAGAAAGGAAGAAATGGCAGAATGTAAAAGCTGATCCCATTACTACTTTCAATCTTAAGTATCACTTGCCTTTTCTGGTGGGTCCTTTTATACATCAATCATTAGGTCTTTTGGGACCTTGATGCTTAAAAAAATAAAATTGGGTGCTTGAAGAATTGGAAGAATATTTATAACTAAGAGTCAGCTTGTAATTACTAAAAAAAAAAATACAAAGTTCTTAGACCAAGAGCTTAGGGGAGTCAAACCTCTTCCATGCATTCCATCTTCCATGCAGTAATTTTAGACTATAAGGACAGTTTGGGATTCCAATTATACATCTTACTTCTTCAGCATTTCCAAAAATATCAATTTACTGGTGTAAGTACCACTGTTCCCCCACCCCTACACTCCACAAAAGTTGATTATATCCCTGGAGTTCCATGGAATAATAGTTTCGTAAGTCACTGTGCCCATTAAAAATATTGTCAACTGGTGGCCACACTTTTGATGATGCATTTCTCTGATCCTCAGATGATAGAACAGGCAGTCAGTTAATAAGCAGTTAACAAAAGACTACTGTGTGCCAGGCACTGTGCTAAATGCTGAGGTTGCAAAAAGACACAAAAAATAATCCTTGCCCTCAAGGAGTTCACAGGCTAATGGTAGAGATAACAAGCAAACAAATATATACATACACAGGCAGTGAAAATGCCCAGAGCCAAGAGATGGAGTATCTTGCTCATGAAAGAGCAAGGAGGCTAGTGTCATCAGATTGAAGAGTATGTGATGGAGTATAAGGGGTAAGGAGACTGGAAAGGTGGTGGTGGTAGTGGAAGGTTGGTTATGAAGGGCTCTGAATGCCAGAGGATTTTGTGTTTGATACAGGTAGGAAGCCACTGGAGTTTATTGAGTAGGAGAGTGTGTGTGTGTGTGTGTGTGTGTGTGTGTGTGTGTGTGTGTGTGTGTGTGTGTGTGTGTGTGTGTGTATGAGAGAGAGGGAGAGGAAGAGAGAGAGAGAGAAAGAGAGAGAGATGGTCAGACCTGCAGATGTGGATGCAGAAAACTTCACCAGAATCAGTATCAAAGTCTTTTTCTTTTGATGGAACCAGTTGCCCTTACATTCTGTTGGCACAGCCTTCAAGAACATAGGGCTAGTTCCATGACATATTGAGGTAGCATAAGAACACATATAATGATGATGATGATGATGATAGTTTAACATTTATGTAGAACTTTAAGATTTTCAAAGTCCTTTACTAATGTTTACTTACATTATCTTATTTAATTCTCACAATAATTGTGAGGTAGATACTATTATTGTTGCTATTTTACAGAGGAGAAAACTGAGCTACCTTTAAAAGGAATTTAATTTCTAACCACGTTGTTATTGTTCTTATTTTAATCAGTATATACATTTATTGAGAGGTAGCACAGTGTTGCAGATTAGAAGTCAAAAGACCTGGATTCAAGTTCCATCTCTGACATATATTGGCTATGTGACCTTGGATGAGTAACTTAACCTCTCAATGCCAAAGACAACTCTGTAAGACTCTAAGTTGCAGAGAAAGCTCTGATTTGCATTAGTAGACGGAATTTTCACATCAAAAGTTCCCCACACCAATGAAATGAATCACAAGTATAGTCCTACCCATACATTTTTCATTGTTAAAGATCGAGTAAAATTTTTCTGGTCTATAATTTACTAAATTAATGATTAGATAAAATGACAAGTTTTGAAAGTATCATTGGTAGTCTAAATCCAGTTGTAACTTAAATTGTGTTGTCTGAGAACTGATGGACAAGGTTCAATCTTAGAGGGTTTCTAATGGAGCCACATCATGGCTCATGGCATCTCCCAGGTTTTTTTTCTTTGAGAACATAATAATCTGGCTTATTTTCATTTACCTCAGGGGTATTGGACTCCATTCATGCAAATAATCTATGGTTTTCAATCCAAGTATTTAGACATAAAATATTTGTTTAGAACCATATTGAATATAAGACCAGCATCCCAATTCCCTTAGTGATGCTTGATTGTAGCTTTTAAGCCAAAGGCACTGAGCTTCAGTGACTTAATACTTGTATGTCTTTGAGCAAATCACATCTTCTGTAGGCCTTGGTTTCCTGAAAAATGAGGGAATTGGAAAAGATGACATTTATAATGTTCCTTTTAACTCACAGTCTATGATCCTTTAAAGTATTGGAAATAATCTGATCCCTGCCCAGGTGAGTGTTTACTATTTTCCATACATAATGTGGAGGTTTTAGTCCCTAGCACTCATAATACCCATTGGAAAAGTATGGTGAAAAAATCTCAGTAATTTGGGTAGTGTGGTGTAAACTGGCTTTATCCTGGCTTGACTTTTGCCACCATTTTTAACTCTGGAATCCTACCCCTGCTGCCACTTCCAGATCTATAGGTCCTGGATTTCAGCATAGTCTTGTAGTCCTTGGTCCTGGCTTGGACACTTCTGGATGCTTGGTCACCACCTCGCTAATTTGACACTTTTCACTGTTATCATATCCTGGAAGCCTCATCTTCCTCCTGCCTTGTACTTTCTTTCTCCTTGCAGTCCCTAGACAGCACTCTTTTCCTATGAGTCTTTGGCCCATGGAATTCTGGGAACTGTAGATTTTCCCTAATATTATCATATGTGGGGCATTACAAAGTGCACATGGTCTTTTGCCTTTCTTTTCAGCAGCCAGGGAGCGCAATAGATAATGCACAAAATATGGAGTCAGGAAGACTTGAATTCAAATTCTGCCTCAGGCACATATTAATCTATGTGACGTTGCACAAGTCACTTAATTTCTCTGTGCCTCAGTTTCCTTATCTGTAAAATAGGACCCACTTTATAGGAATATTGTAATGATCAAATGAGTTAACATATGTAAAGTGCTTTGTAAAGTCATTTAAATGCTCACTATTATTATTACTATTGTTATTATTTTGCTCATGCCCTTGAAAAATGATAGGAAGAAATGTTCTACCATCTGTCAGTTCTCACACATACTATTGCATAGTATGAACTCAATCTTAGACTTCACAATTAGTGATTATTGATGAAGCCCCCTTTCCTTTAGTGTTATAGCTTTCTTAGTCTCTTGGATCAAGTACTTCTGAATTATATCATCCATAAGCATATTTTATTATGCATATTATTCATAAGCAAACTCTTTGTTATGTAGATTCCTCAACTTGTAACATGTCCATTTATAAAACAAACAAAAGGCCATACCCCACCCCCCCCACACACACAGCAACCCTGTCTTCCAAGGAATCTGATGGTAGAAAAGGAAAGAGATGTCCTTGACATGGTAGATATTTATCCAGCAACTGGATAAACAGATGTTCTACCACTCACCATCTTCTGGTTCTTTCTTCATTTTATTTAAGCATTGCCAATGAATCTTCAAGTTGGCCAAACTAAATACAAGGAAATGGCAGGATGTAACTAGCACATCACCAGGTCAACAGGTGTGACTTATCTGTATATGCTTAACAAGCAAGTCTGTTAATGGTTCTGTCTAAAACATAATCAACACACTAATTCAATCACAGACCATTTTCAAACTATGGCTGTGAGCCTTAAATTAAAGAGCAATACGCTGGCATTGCATCTTTTTGGCATTGAAAGAAATGCATAAATGAGATTATCTTGTTTAATTAATAGAACTTCACCTCTGCCTCCTTCTTAGCTATTTGGTGCTATTGATGCCAATTACCTATATCTTTGGATGGCCTCCATGTTGCATTACACAGTATGCTTGAGGTGGCAAATAATTTCAAGTGACTGGGCCTGGCTAAGGCCAGATGAAAGGAAAGGATTCCTCCCTATTCTGGAAAAATATCACTATGGCCAAGATGGGTTCAGCCATAGACTAAATCCTTATTTATTGTATTTTTGATAAATATGTTTTTACTTCCATCTAAGTAATTTTTCAAAATTTGATTTTGCTCCTCTCTAAGGTCTGAAATACTTTTCTTAGATAATGTAAATATACATGTATATGTTTGTAAAGGGTTAAGATATGAGAGAAGGTGAAGAGTTATGAATTTGATTCCCAAAGAAGTAAGTGTACCTTAACTTCACAAAAGACCTTGAAAAGTTTTATGCTAATTGAATTCTTATAAGTTGGTTGAGTACAAATTTACCAAAAGAACTTGTGGTTTAAAAAGGCCCTGCATTCAGCTGTTCAGTGGACCACTTTTGCAAAAGGAATAATCATTTAATATAGTTTATGTGTAAGTTCAAAATTTCCATATGTTGGGTTTTCTTTCAACAGGAGGCATGTACAATCTGTTAATATAATACAGACTTTTTTTGCATAATCAAGTGGAAATTCTGTATTTGAATGAAAAGCAAGTATAAAACAGAACTTTATCACATGAATAAATAAACATTACTCAAATTCCCAAAATTGAAATGGTAACAATACTGAATATGAATATAATAAGAATATTAAATACAAAGATAGGTCATGTAAACACTATGTGATGACTTGATCATGTCTACAACTCTTATATTAGAACTCACTGTGAAATCCACGATCTGTTTTCATTAGGACAACAAATAACAACATTAAATAATAATATCCTCTTTACCACACTAAAATAGATATAACTAAAATTAAATTATCTGTGGTGGCAGAATACAGGGATAGTACAGAGAGTTCAACAAATACATGAAAAATTAGTGATTTGGTTGGTAGCACATGGTAGCATAGATATATACATACACATGTATATATATATTATAAATGCTGGGTAAATGTTAACCATTGTTATTATTATTATTATTATTGTTATTGTTATAATAAATCCCTCCAGCAAAGCAAGTCACAACTATCTTTTAGAAAAGTTTTAGGGAATTGCCTGAGGCTTTGAGAAGTTATGACGGGTCACAAACAGGGTATCACAGGCAAGGTTTGAACACATTTGTTCTGGATTTCAAGTCTAGCAATCTATCTTCTATGACAAGCTTTCTGAAGAGTTGATTAAGATCATAAGATCATGATGTTAGAGCTAGAAGGGACATTAGAAGTCACCTCAAAAAGTCACCTTGACAAATTCTCTCAATTTTGATGAGGAAATTGAAGACAAGTGAAATGACTTGCCCAAGGTCATATAGGTAGCAAGTAACAGAGCTTAAGACTGGAACCCATCATGGGGGAATGATGGAGAAGAGAAGGGCCTTTTTTAGATTATCTGTGGATTCAATGCCTTCCTCCCCCAAAAACCGTTTACCAGAACAATGGTCAAATGTTAAAACTGATTAGTTTGAGTGGCTCTGCCTCTTTCTTTACCTATACTCCTTAATGTCGTTGGCAGTTATAATTAAAAAAAAAAAAACATGCAAGAAAAAAAAAAAGACTTGGAACCAGAGAGGGAAAGGAATAAAGGCAAAATAAACTTAAATAATTTACAAATGGAAGACTGTACCCTAGACAGTTGTTTATTTTTTGCCAAGTTTCATGTCTTAGGTGACTACAAAACCCAGCTTTGTATTTTCCTAATCCACTTGTTTCTAAGGAAGGCAGTGTGGTTTAGCAGATAAAGTACTGGGTTTGTAGTCAGGAAAACCTGCATTGAAATCTCATCTTTGATTCTTCTTAGTGTCTTCTCTGATACTCAGGAAACTAAGATTTACCTGCTTATCAGCTAAAATAAATTCCCTGAAGAAAAATAGGGGAGAACCACATGGACTTTAAGGGTCATTAGATTACCCTTAAGCTTCAAATGAGCTAATAATTATAAACACAGAATTAACAAATTGAGAGGCAGCTAGTTAGTATAGTAAACAGAGCACAGGACTTGGAATCAGGAAGATCTGAATTTAAATCCTATTTCAGTCACTTAGCATTGTGAGACCTTGGACAAGTCACTGAGCCTCTCTCAGTCTTATTTTCCTCTTCTGTAAAATGGTGATAATAATAGCATCTTCTTCACAGAAGCATTATGAGGAACAAATGAAATAACATATATAAAGTGCTTTGTAAATCTTCAATTTCAATACAAGCTATTATTATTATCAAAAGGGAATCAAATCTTGTTGAGTATTATTCATTTTCCTCCATTTTAGAATGAGGATGATTTATTCTCTGGAAATAATGTTTTAGTAGCATATTACACAAAAGAACTGATCACATGTTTTAAGAACTGATTATTTCCAGAGTGATGTGTGTATATGTGGAGGGTTTGTATGAGAGACATATGAAGTCTATGTTGAAATCCATCAGCAGGATTTCAATTGCATCCACCAAGGAGCCCAAGCTGTGATTTTACTGATACCATCCAAAGCTACTTTTTTCCTGAAAGCATTTGGTTGAGCATTTGGGGTCAAGAGCTGATTTTCACTTATCCAACACAATCATCTGTCTCTTTTTTACGTGCTCAAATTCAATACCAAAGTTAAAAACAAACAACAACAAAACCCAAACACCCGACTTCATCATGGGTTAGTAGGAAGAGGCTTCGATTGAAGTAAAAACTTAAATAAGCTAATTACTACTCATGATCTTCAATACTTGACCTCCCTGGCTCTCAATTTTCTTACTGTAAATTGAGGAAGTAGGATTAAATCAGGGGTGTTTAATCTCAGGATTGTAAACATTTTTTAAAAAGATATTTTGACAATGATTTCAAAACAAATGGTTTCCTTTGTAATCCTATGTGTTTTATTTTATGCATTTAAAAACATTATTCTGAGAAGGAATCCATAGATTTCACCAGACTGCCAAAGGGACACACAAACTAAAAGAAAAAGTGTATTAATTACTCTTGGACAACATGATATCTAGGGTCCCTTCCAACTCTAAATCCTATAATCCTATGATAAGATCCTATAAAACCTCCCAACTATTGAAGACCTGCCCAACATACTAGCAGAAAGGGTCTTTTTTGGTACAATTCTAAATTTTCAGGCAGCTAGAAATGATATAACCACAAATCCATTGTTTGGCAGCTCAACTGGGTTTTTAAATACTTCTCAAAGTGAGCTTAAGGATCCCTTAAACACTGTTGATAAATAGTTTGCTTTCTGGCTGGGTTATGAATGCTTCACAACCAGTGTCCCCAGTTAGGTTTCTTTGTAAAGGCTGAGCAGCTGTTTTTCACCATCCAGGCATCAGTATGAAGGGAAGGTTTTCAGAAAAGGCCATCAGTCTTCAGATAGGAACATTCCAACCCATGGGCCAATAATACCACAAAGTGCAGATGTTCACAAAACAAACAATGTTAAGTACCTGAATCCCTTGCCAATTAACCAAACAGTTTGATTCTGAGTTAATTTTTAGTCCTCCTCCTAATGCGGTTATACATCTTTTGAAAACACATGCTCAGGAAAGAACTTGGCTCCATTGACTAAAGACTTCAGAGGATAATTCTTTAGGAAATCACTATAATCCATCCAGTAAAACAGTTCAGTGTCCTGTAATTAAGACATTGTTGACACAAACAGTTGCAACCTATACCATCTATCTTGAGAACATTCACTTTACTATTTAACCATAAGGTAAATGAAGATAAAATGATACCATAAAAGAGAACAAAATACAAGAACCTAGTATTTATAACTATGGAACTTGTGTTTTCATGAAACTAATGTTAGGCAAAGGTGAAGATTCATTTAGAAGAGAAAGCTCAAGTTTTTCCAAGTTTTCAATGGCAAGGATGTATTTTTAGAAATAGTGGCTAAATTGTCATAATATGCCTTTTACAAATGTATATTTGGTTTCTGGATACCACAGAAGGCAATTTGAGGGTTTGTTTTAAAAATAGATCTTTAGCTGACCAATCCTTAATTTGGTTACGCCTTTCCTTTCTTCATAGGTACATCTGGTTTAGTTCAACATTTGGCTTTGAAAAGCAACAAGAATTGATCAGCTTCCAGTGTTTCCTAGTGTGAAAGCTTCTAGTACTCTTCCAAGTTTTGGGTTAGAGAGGTCTTGATGATATTCTACAGATCTGCAGCTGCATTTTTCCATTGCTATTTTAGTGGTGCCTTCTTATTCCCAAGTAAAGTATATGTTTTAGCATAATATAAACAAAATATGCTATAAAAATTTATACTATAAACCAATTCTCTTGACTCATTTGGGTTTTGAAGCCAACATTCCCTTCAGTACCTGTAGTAGATAGGAGGGCTGATGTCCAATGAATAGCACGATCCAGCAAAGCTGTAGAATCAAAAGAACTGGCATTGACTTGAGTAATAATCTAGCTGGAATCACATGTCAGAAAATGTGGTTGAAGAATTTAGGTTCTTACATCATTCATTCATTTATTCAATAACCACTTATTAAAAACTTTATTATGTGCCAGGTACTTTGCTAGGCACTGGGGTAACAGAGGGGAAAAAAATGAAATAATCCCTGTGCTCAAAGAGTTTAAATTCTGTTGGGTAAAAACAGCATGTACACATATGTAAATACAAAATATATGGAAAATAAATAAAAAGTCATTTTGGGGAGGAGAGGGCTCTAACATCTGGGGGTGATTAGGAAATAGCTTATGTAGGAGGTAACACTTTAGCTAAACTTTGAAGGAAGCCAGGGATTCTAAGCCATGTACAATAGGTGCCACCACTTTCTCTCCTCTCACTTTCTTCTTAACCTCTTGCAATCTGGCTTCCAAACTTATCATTCTACCAAAACTGCACTATCCAAAGTTATCAGTGATCTCTTAGTAGCCAAATCCAATGGCCTTTTCTCAATCTTCATTCTCCTTGACCTCTCTACAGCCTTTGGCACTGTTGATTACCCTCTCCTCCTTAATATTATCTCTCCTGTTTTTCCTCTTTCTTATCTGACCATTCCTCACTCTCCTTTGCTGGATTCTCATCCAGATCATGCCCTCTAATTGTACTTGCCCCACAGGATTCTGTCCAGGGCCTCTCTACTACTTCACTTGGTGATCTCATCAGTTCCCATGGATTTAATTAGCATCTCTATGCTGATGATTGTCAATTCTAACAATCCTACCCTAGTCTCTCTAATGACCTTCAGTCTCTCATCTCTAACCGCCTTTCAGATATCTTGAACTGGATAACCGGTAGAAATGTTAAACTCTGTATATCCAAAACAAAACAAATTATCTTTTCCCCTAAACTCCCCACCTCCTATTTTCCCTATTACTGTCTAGAGCAACCCCATCTTTCCTGTCCCTCAGGATTGCAACCTAAGATTCATCCTAGTCTCTTCACTCTCTTTCACCTCACACCCTCCCCCCTCCCATATCCGAGCCAAGGCCTGCTGATTTTATCTTTGCAACATCTCTTCAATATGTTCCTTTCTTTCCTTTGACACTGTCACAACACTGGTACAGAAGCTCATCACCTCATGCCTGGACTGTTGCAGTAGCTTGCTGGTGGGTCTGTCTGCTTCTAATCTCTCCCCACTCCCATCAATCCTCCATTCAGCCACAAAAGTGATTTTTCTAAATTACAGGTCCCACCATGTTACCTTTCTACTCAATAAACTCCAGTGGCTCCCTATTGCTTCCTGGATCAAATACAAAAATTTGTTTGGCATTCAAAGCTCTTCATAACCTAGCCCCCTCCTACTTTTCCAGTCTTCCTACACTTTACTTGCCCTCATTAGGTACTATTTGATCCAATGACACTGGCCTCCTGACTATTCAACAAATAAGACATCCATCTTTTGTGGAGTTTTTAACCTGTTATTAAAGGTATCTCCAAGATAGTTTTCCTTGATTCTCTCTCTTGTCCTTCAGTGCTTGATCACATAATTCAGAATGAAATTGTCTTCAGATGAAGTCTTTCATGATAGCCCAAGCTGGTAACAATTTTTACCCTCTCAGACTTCATAAAACATTCATTTTGCTCCTCTCTAAGACAAGCATACTGTATTATTGTATATTAGTATTATCTGTCTATGTCACAACCTCTTATTATACCATTAGTACCTCGAGGGCAGCAATCATAGTAAGAGCTGGAAAGGAGAAGTGAGACCCTCTAATCTAACTTCCTAATTTTAAAGTTGAGGAAACTGAGGCTAAAGAGGTTATATAATACTTAGAAGTATTGCCCATGGTCATATCATACTTAGAAGTATTCTTTTATAGCCATCCTGAAGAAAAGGGAGTATGTGATATCAACAGTGCTATGAAAGAAATTAATCTTCCCCTACCTACCTTCAGTGCTCTACACACAGTAGATGTTTAAGAAATATTTCTTGAGTTGTATCAAACAATGGAACCCTGAAGGCAAGGTGGAGCAGGTAACCATTTATGCTACCCATGCCTGATTCTAACTCTTGTTCTTCCCCAGGAATATTATCGTTGGATTAGAAAAAGAAGCTGGGGAAAAAAGTCTGACAACTGAGATGTAGCCCAAGGGATAAATATTAGAAGAGGGTGTGGTCTAGGGCCATGGCAACACTGATACAGAGGAATGAGGAGGAGGCATGGCTGGCATGCTGCCACCATAAAAGCATGCTGTCTTAGGCAAGGAAGTTGCATAAGACAAACCATAATTTTACCACTACTTGTTACACCCCTTTGCAGTGTGCTCTCCTTTATTTACGCTTGATCTTAGACTGCTGCTTTGGACTCCTTTCTTCCTATGGTGCTGGTATTTTTGATACATTTTGACTCAACCTGGCTTAGCCCTTAGTTTATTTTCTTTCGCATCACTTTCATAGCATACCACATACTCCCTTTTCTCCAGGATGGTTGTAAAAGAATACTTTCAGTTATTGTGTGACCATGGACAAGTCACTTAACTTCTTCAGCCTCAGTTTCCTCAACTGTAAAACAAGAGAGTTGGATTAGAGAGCCTTCCAGCTCTTACTCTATCATCCTAAGGCCTCAATGCTTCATACCAACCAAGTTCTTACAATATGCCCTGTAGTTGTTACCTTCTGATCAGGAACTGTGGGGACCATGTTTTGGGGGAGTCAAGACACTCATCTTTGGAACTCTCACACACTGGCTGTCCTGATTAGTGACAGCCTACCAGATATAGTTGACACTAGGCCTGATCATGTGCTAATCTCCTTGCCACATACCCTGTTGTCATGCATGTGTTACCCACGTTCTATTTCTTGTTCTGGAAATAGTAATTAAATCAATCCAGCTATTGTTTATGGAAAGAGGATGTTAAGCAATGGCCCTATGGCTCCTACTCTCTGTGACTTTTCAGCTCAAAGTACCTTTCCTTGACCACAATTTTTCTATAAGTGTTGTCTTCCCCATTAGAATTTAAACTTTACGAAAATCACTTTAGAGGTTGAATGGAGGATGAATTAGATTGAGGAGAGAGAGCTGGGGCAGGCAGACCCACCAGAAGGCTATCGCAGTTATCCAGGCATAGAGTAATAAGGACCGGCACTACAGTAAAGGCTGTCTAGTGACTGTCTTGCTATTGTATTTGTATCATCAATGATAGAGGGGTAAGATACCAACACAGCTATAGTATAGGATATCTAAGTGCACATAGAAAGTTCTAACAAGAAGTGTTATTTGATGTATAAGAGGGTTACGGTTGTTATTTACAGGGATATAGATCAGTCAGCATGGTGGAAAAAATGGCATTTAGGTTGAGCTTTAAAGGATGAGTAGAAATTTAATCCTACCCCACCCCATTTACTTCTCTTCTTTTCCCTTCTCTTCCCTTCCCTCCTCTTTCCTTCCCTCCCCTCCCCTCCTCTACCCTCTTTCCTCTCCCTTGGTCCATGGTAGGGTATTATACTCTTACCTGTGGTGCTTTGTCCAAAGGAATGTAAATTTTGATTTGAAACCCAAGATATCTTGGGGTCTATGGGCTAGTTTCTTTCTTAAGGACCATCCCTTAAACCAATTCTGGCTCTCATTGATTGGTCAACAATAGGTTCCCAGTCCAGTCCCCACTTAGTGGTCATTGTATGGGCCTGATTGACTCAGAGTAAATGTAAATAGCAATTGTTTCTATTTTTGGCCAGAAATCCTAAGCCTCCTTCCTTCCAAGATTGATTTTTTTTTTGGACTAGGTAAAAGAGGTCCTTCTTTGTCTCATTTCTTACCTAGACTTAATCACTGAATAGGTGTTGCTTCAGTCAAACTGAGACCTGAGAAAGACCTCAGCTTAAAAAGGCCAAGGTCTCCCACTGCATCTGGTGCCATTTTCTGTCGTCCTGATCTATATCTGGCCACTAGACCCAGATGGTTCTGGAGGAGAAAGTGAGGCTGGTGACTTTTCACAGCCCTCTCTCACTTAAATCCAATTCACTTGCAAGTCATGGCATCACCTTCCTGATGTCATTGGTCCTCCTCAAGAAAGAAGGACAAACAACAGCTTACCATATTATTTGCACATACAATGCTTCTCTTAAATGAACTTCATTCACACATAACATATAGCTTGTGGATGCATGTATTTATATACACATCTACATATATGCATATATACAACATGTTATTTCTGCATGTTAAATTATAAGGAGATGTAAAAAGCATACATATATGCTTAAAGTATGATACATGTAGGAAGCATGGAACATGCTAGTATAACAAACTCTCACCAGACTTAGATGCATTTATCTTCACCCTTAAATGCTCCATCAATCTTCACCACAGACTTCTTTTACATTAGGAGAAGCTGTTTATTTCAACCATAATTTTGTCCATAAACATGAACACACCATTTTCTCTGCCATACTCTCTCTGAAACTTACAAATTGATTTTTGTTCAGTTGTTTTCAGTCATGTCCTACTCTTTTTGACCCCATTTGGGGTTTTCTTGGCAAAGATATGGGAGTGGTTTGCCGTTTCCTTCTCCAGCTCATTTTACAGATGAAGAAACTGAGGCAAGCAGAGTTAAGTGACTTGCCCAAGTTCACACAGCTAGTAAGTGTCTGAGGCCAGATTTGAATTCAGAAAGATGAGCCTTCCTGATTCCAGGCCCTGAACTCTATCCACTACACCACCAAGCTGGCAAGTTGATGTCCAGGGACAAATACAGTAACTACAGACCCTAGTCACAGAGTGCTGTAGTCTAGAGCAATGCAGTCACAGTCCATCATCCCTGCTTTCTTAAACCCTTGTGTCTTCCTCCTTACTCCTGACAGGTCTCTCTAGGAGGCCTTGAAAGGGTCATAACTTTGAGGAAGGAAAAGTGGACATTTCCTTCACTGTTATTAAAAAAAGCTTGGAAAGGGGAATCAGTCACGCTCAAACTTGGACATGTGGTCACCATACACAGCAAGTGATATGATGTGTCATTCAGTAGGAATCTGTCTGGTTTTTCCCATTGGCTTACAGTCAGTTATCAGTTGTACTCTCCACTGAAAAATCAGGGCCCTTCTATCAGACACTTGTCTCTCCTCTCTTGGTGTTTTCCAAGAGGTAAAATGATTTAAATCAGAACCATCTGACAACTACTTGCTACATTATTAAAAGCTTTTGCAGAATACAAAGCAAAGAGCATATGTGCAAAATAACAATACTGCTACAAAGTTAAAAGCCACCAATTTAGGAAATGAGCATGTTAGGAGAAACTGATTTGGAAAAAAGTTTATGATCAGAATGTCCTTGTTTGTCCTTTTTTCTCTAAAAGGACCAATGACTTCCAAAGGGTGATGTCTTGACTTGCAAATGAATTGAAGTGGGGCTGTGCAAAGTCATCAGACTCATTCTCTCTTCCAGAGTCATCCAGAGTCCAGTGGCAAGACATAAGTCGAGATGACTAGTGATAGCCCAGGATACAGGGGAAGACCTTGGCTTTTTTAAACCAATGTCTTTCCCAGGTCTGTTTGTCTGAGGCAATGCCCATTCAGTGATAGAAGGCTGAGCAAGAATTGAGACAAAACATGGCCTAGTTTGCCTTCCTAAAGGATCATTGTTTCTCCTTTATTCTCAGGAGGACTAAAGACATCAGCAGGGTGATGTCTTGACTTGCAAGTGAATTGGATTTAAGTGAGGCAGAGCCGTGCAAAGTCATCAGCCTCACTGTCTCCTCCAGAGTCATTGGAGTCCCAATGGAATATTATAGGACAAGATGAAAGGGACGGTTTCAGAGAAACCTGGGAAACCATATAAAGTGGTACAGAGTGAAGTGAGCAGAACCAGGAGAATAATTCATACAAGAACAACAACATTGTAAAGACAAGAGATGTTGAAAGAATAAGAACTCCGATCAATACAATTAGCAACTATAATATTAGAGGACTTATGACGTCAAGGCAAATTCTGTATGATCAATCTGAAGGGTGATGTATACAGAGGAAAGTATATTACTTCAGTTCAATTATAAGCCCTATCAACAAAAAGTTTATCATATGACAAGGAGAGATGATGTCTTAGCTTTCTAACGATGACAAAGAAATGTTCAATGAACACAACTGGGTAAACAAGAGAAACAGAAGGACAAATTAAAAAGTCAAACATGGAACTGGGAAATAGCGATAGATATATCACATTGGTGTGGAATGGGTTTCATGATAGTTGCCATATCTAACTTATAGGAATGTTATGAGTAGAGCTACAACTAGGACAGGTTGGTTGGAGATTTATACCAGGGTGTTAAAATTTAGAGGGGCATGTTTCTTCCCCCAGAACTCCTCTGGGGCACTGTCCCCCATGCCTTGGGGTCCTCTTCAGGGCCTGCGCCATAGCTCTCTGCATCCGTAGTTCAATGATTATTAATCAATACTCTGTTCTGCCACCCCCTTCCCTCTACTGAGGCCCAATAAATAGTCCACCATCACATCTGTGATCACATATTATGACTACATCTTGTGGTGGAGGAGAGTAAAAGAAGACTGTATTTGAAACTAGATATGGGTTTGAATTTTGCTTCTGCCACTTATTAGCTGTGTTATCTTGACAAGTCACAATCTCTCTGGTCTCAGTTTCCTCATCTATAAAAGGAAGGGATTAGACTAGATCTCCAAGGTCTCATTCAGATCTTGATTCTAAGTATTAACTTTTCCAAACCCAGTAGAGCTTTCCACAATATTAAGTCTTAGAGATGACAGCAGTGATTGACTTTGTACTGTACTGGTGGTACAGCAAGCGTCTTTCTCTTGCTAACAGGGCAGGTAGGACTTTCTTGGTTATGAGGGAAATTAATATTATGCTATTATATTAATAACCAATTACTAATTTGTTATCCATCCTTTTTCCTCCTATTTTTGTCAAAACCCCACTCTGAAAAGGCCAGGAAGTCTCTAAAATGTATGACTGAGCAATGTGATCACCCCTTACCCCCCAAAGCATCTGCTCTTGGTCTGGGCTCCACTCAAATGGAACCCTGGCTTTTGTTTATTCCATGAACAGGACCTACAAGCCAGTGAAAACCTGATGAGATGGGTTAATTTTTCTGGTCAAGATTGCTAGCAACTCACATTCCTCAGGAGTCAGAGATGGAGGTGATTGGCCACATCTGAGGGCTAGCCCACTGTCTTCCCCTCTCCCAAAGATGGGGTGGAACTCCAAACTCATGGCCTACCTCATTAAAATATCCACCAATCTGTTTTGCCAGTAGAGATCCCAATGATGTACTCAGGCCAATTAGAAAGAAGATTTACCTAAATAAAAGACACCATTGGCCCTTTCTCTGGGTTTTTGGCTCAAACAGAGGCACACCATTGGCTTATCCTTTATTAATTGATCACATGCCTTATTAATAAATGCTATTATGCTTGGAGAAATGGCCTCATATTATTTATTGGTTAAATTTCCCCTTCAACAATACAAAATTGTCCTATCCCTTAAAAGGGGGGGGAACCCAAATAGAAGATGGCAGCGAGGACTCTACATTTTAGGGGCAGCTAGGTTGTACAGTGAATAGCGCTCTGGCCTTGGAGTCAGGAGGAACTGAGTTTAAATCCAGCCTCAGACACTTATCACTTAGTAGCTGTGTGACCTGGGCAAGTCACTTAACCCCAATCACCTCACCAAAAAGCAGGAAAAAAAAATCTTACATTTTGAATCAAAGGAACTGAATTCAAGTCCCAGTTCTGACATTTGCTACCTGTGTGACCTTAGGCAAGTCACTTAATTTCTCTGGGCCTCAGTTTCCTCCTTTAGGAAATGAGGGAATTAGAAATAAATGGTTTCTAAAGTCTATCTTACCTCTAAGCCTATGGGGCTATAGTAGATCTAGTATGGAGCTTTTGGATATAGAAGGGTTAATTTTGCCTCTAACCTCTAAGAGGAGCTGAAAAGCTGGTGGGTCATAGAAATGCTGGTGTGGGGAAGGTCATTTTTGTTTGATTCTCTTGCATGTGATATGACAAGCTGGGGAAAAAGTGGGGAAAATAAAAAGCAAACTTGGACATCATTTCATCTCTTCTTTTGCATCTAGGCTGGCCACATCCTTAGGTTATCTTTGGGGACAGATGTGGGAAGTAGGTATATCAGATTTGTCCCTTTCCTGATGTGCTGTGTGTTCTGGTGCCTTTAATGTCCTTGGGTTGATGATGGGGGAGAAGAAGAGAAAGAACGAATTCAAGGAGATGGACACATCAAAGCTTTTTCTATGTTTCTCTTTCTGTGTCTGCCTCCCTAGTGACTCAGGATCTGGCACTGCAATCCATCTAGTACTTCCTTCTTATATGGCTGTTTGTCTGAACACTGGGGTTGGTTTTGAAGATTATAATCTCAATTGACAGGTGCTATTCTTAATAGCATCATGGCAGAAATTCTCTCCTCAAAGTCCATGTGCTAGCAAGTCTTGTAACATCAAAATATTCATATATTTCAAAGTGTGTTCATTATACCAATGAAATCATATGTCAGAACCAAAAATAAAATAATAAAATAAAATAAATGCATTCATAAGGACAAGGGTAATAAGAATAGGATTATTGCTTAGGTGAATTAACATGCTTTTCAAAATCCAGGAGAATTGAATTTATATGTAAGGTTGAGGTTGGTATTGCAATAGCAGCTACAATTCAAAAAAATACTTATGTAATCAATATGACCAGAATTTTCAAGTCATGCTAATTGGTCTCTTAGTTCTATTCTCTCATAAAAGCAGTTGCAAAATCCAGTGGAATCACCATCTTGGGAAGGAGAAAGTCAATAAATGTTGAATATATAAATTTTAAAAAATGATTAGAGATTGACTCAAAGCTGTTGTTATTTTGGGACTTGATCTTTAATTTCATTGATGTGGGGATGATGTAGATCAGCAACTAACCATTTCAGAGGTGCCAGGGGGTACTGACAGATTAAATGACTTGTCCTTGGTCACATGATTAGTATGTGTCAAAGACAGGACTTTTGAACACAGATCTTCCTCGTTCCAAAGCTAGCACTCTACCCATTAAACTGTGAAAGCAAATTTGGTTCCTCTAGAAATATAAAGAAATAATATTTTTTCCCAATAAAGCTCTTTCTAGACTTCCTGGAAAAGCCCCTTGAAATGATTGGCAGGAAGGTGAATACTAAAATACCTTTCTCAGGGATATGGATTAAGGGTGGAACCAAACAGTTTTAAGGAAGAATAAATGTGATTTACACTACTGCTCTCCTCCCTCCTTCTCCTCCCCTCCCCCAAGTGATTTGATTATTGATCTATCTCAGCTCACATAGGTTCCCAAAGTGGGTGATACTGTCCTCCTGGGAGGCATTGGAATGATCCATGGTGGGATGGAAGTAGGCTTGGGTGCGACTGGGGGGGGCATTGAATAAAAATAAGGGGACAGTAGAAGCATAAAGAAAGAAAAGATAAGAAAATTTTGAAAAACCATCATGTTTCATCTGTTGTGTAACAGAGTTAAAGTCGTAGTGATTACATTATTTTCTAAATAAACGCAAAATGCAAGTTATAACCTATCAGTGGTCAAGTCTGCCAACAGGTCTTAACAAGCAAGTGTTGGCAGGTGAGCATGCTATGCATTGTCGGGATGTCCAGCATGCAGAATTATGTGCATGTAATAACTTGTTTACAATATGATACTAAACAGTTACATTGCATCATCAAAATTTCAATGCAGGAAAAAGACCACAAACTTACAATAAATTATTAAATTTAAGATGTGTCATTTCAAAAAAATTTTTTTGAAATGACACAAATTTCAAAAAAAAAATCGTTAAAGGGTTAAAGAAAGTAGATTTCCAGGTGGGCACTAAGTAATTTTTTTTAAAGGAGGCCAGAGGCCATATAAGTTTGGGAACTTCTTATCTAAGGGAAGTCTACTCTATACCTCTCTACCAGAAGTGATTGTCAAGCTAGCACCACCCTTCTCCATTAAGAAAGGATTAAGAGAAGTGAGTAGGTCTCTTTGTTTATCTCCATAGTAAGGATAGCAGTCCAAGAAGAAAGGGATAGTGCCATGGTTGCTCAGTTCTGGAATGTTAACCTGGACTTTTTTTAAGATATCTTTTCCTGGTTCAAGATTCCTATAAATTTAACCTGAAATTGTTTTAGGACTGTCATGTTGGAAGGGATAGGAGGAACTATGCCAGATAGGAAATCTCTTTCTCTCCAAGGTAGAAATGGCTTGGATATAGATTAATGTTAAACTAAATGAAATTGTTTCTGGCAGATTTGAGCCTAAAACCAGAGTACAGTATTAGTGTGTTAATGTGTGTATGTATGTATCTGTAGATAGGTACACAAACCTATGCTGCTTCTTATTTATAGCTATTATAGTTTGGAAAGTCTCCTAATGAATTTGGACTTTAAAAGATATTATGAGTGAAGACTAGGTTTACCAAACTCAAAACACTTGCAATACTGCGTTAAAATGTAGTTCTACTTAAGGTTATTTTTTCCCCTTGTTCATTCTTCAGTATTATGAGATTTCATTGTGTATTGAATAATGCTTTAATACTTTGATGGATCGGTAATCTTGCTAATGTGGGTACTGCCATTAGAAGTACACAGCATAAGTCATCTCAATGTTCTTATCCACAGGAATCTGATGTGATTCTCATAAATTGTTGTGGGTATTTCCCAAGCTGGGTTCCTTGAGAGCCCAGGGGAGGATTTCATCTAGTATCATGTCTGCAGGACATGTAAATAGGTAGTGAGTAGGTAGATTGAATGAAAAAGAAATTTATGGTTTCACTAAGGAAGATTGCTTCAGCTAGTAGAAGCATCAGCTCTATAGGGTACAGATTAGGTTTTTAGAGCTTTTAAATCTCATTTAGAGTTCACGGTCTATCAGCAGCATTCTAGACAGAATGGTAATGAGAGAAGTGTGCAAGCCTTGGAGTCATAAAAGTTGCTAAAGGTCAAGTTTGTCCCTGTGGGAAATACATCTCTTGATGGTTAGACTCATCAGAATATCCTGGGTCATCAGTAAATTTCTAAGACGGTGGAGCCCTCCTGCCAAACAGAATCAGCTGCTGTTGTTGCTGGTAGGGGAGGAATAAGACATATCCAAGTTTCTATTTACATAACCCCATACATAATATATAAGGTACTTTGCAAATCTTAAAGGATGATATAACATTAGCCATTATTATTGATTATTAATATAAAGTAAGACAGAAAACAGGGAGACTGATAACATCAAAAGTGTTTGCTATTCTCTTAGATGATGAGTAAATCAGAGTCCAACTGGAAGAAAGATTTCCTATAGAGAGTAAGGTCCTACAAATGGCTCCTATTTACACATGGCATTGTGCTGATGCCATCAAGCTGGAAACAAATGTAGAGCCTCCTAAATGAGATCCATAATCACTCCAAAGAGTTCAGTCTAAAGGGTATTGATTAATGCCTTGATTAATTAATAACTTTGTTATCACCACTTTGCACTCAGAAGGCTTTACAGGATTACAGACTATTAGATCTAGAAGGGTCTACACAGCCCATTTGAATCTAGCCCCTTCATTTTGCAGATGAGAAAAGAGGCCCAGAGACATGAAGTGATTTCCCTATGGTCACAGAATGAATGAGTGTTAGAACCAGGCCTCAGACTCAGACTTCTGAGTCTAAGCCCAGTGCCCTTTAATACTGAGACCTTAATTTCCTGGAACAATAATCTAGCAATATACCTCTTCATTCTTAGAGATTCATGACATCTCAGGAAAGTCATTTCCTGGTACAGTTCTTGCCCACATCCTTGTTGCCAGTTGTCTGATCTCTGAATAAGAGATGTCTTGTTTACCAAGCAGGCAGCTGTGGATAAATCTTTCCAGAAACTTTACAGATTTGTATTTAAAGTTCTGAGCAAATTTCCTTTAAACATATTGCCCCGAGAATATTAGCCTGACAGATTCTGAGCATGGATTCATTCCGACATCATTATGTATGTGTTCAAATTAAAAGAAAGGATCATAGAGGTTTTAAGACAGATCTACAAACTGCAAGCTGAAATTTTCATTTTTTTCCTTAAGAAGATTATTGCTGATTATTATTAAAAACAAATAAAGAAACTGAGGTTTTCAGCTTATTAAATCTTGCAAAGTATCCAAACACATCTCAGCCTTTATGTTCTCAAGAGTTTTTCTATTTCCATAATCAGAATTTTCAAGGGTTCCTATTTAAATTCTACTGTGACACAAATTGCATATATTTTCTGATTACAGTGTTCTAAGAATGAAGGTACATTTAACCTTGCTCATACTCCACTTCCTTTGCTTCTGTGCTGATACCTGCAACATGATATAGTATAAAATAAGAAGTTGACAGGCAAGTTTGACATATAGCTTCTCCAAAAGAAGGAAATGTAGGGTCTGTTTTCAAATGTCCTATTCAATGTAAACGACTTTTCTTTCTCACTTGGTGACCTCATCAGTTCCCATAGGAGCTATGGATTCAATGATCATCTCTATGCAAATAACTCCCAATTCTACAAATTCAGCCTGGTTCTCTTTTCTGAACTATAGCTTTGCATGGTCAACTACCTATTAGATATTTAGAACTAGTTGTCCCATGAACAGACATCTCAAACTAAACATGTCTGAAATCAAACTCTTTATTTATTTATTTTTTTAATAATGAATTTAGCAAATGTCAACAATCACAAACATTTCAATATGCAAAGAACAGAAAGGAGGACTGACTTAAAACTATGAACTTGGATCACAAACAGTTTATCTTTTAAAGTACATATTAAATTGAACCTGGTACTAAAAAATAAACTGTTCTGCTTGTCTTTCTTCCCTTCTAAAAGTCCTTCTGATCTTTTCTATGTATTTAAAAAAATCTTTTGTTGAAGCTTTATTTTTTATTTTCTTCCTTTTAAGAAATTCCTATCAGTACTAGCCAGCTTTTTCCCTTATTCCATATCTTTTCCCCCAAACTCTCACCTCTTGCAGACTTTACTATTTTTGTTGAAGACATCTTCCAGTTGCCTGGGTTTGAAACCTCAGTGTCATCACTGACTTCTCATTCACTTATCCTATACATTCAGTGGCCAGATTTCATGCCCCTACTCCGTCAGCTCCAATGGTTTGACATTGCCTCTGGGATCAAATACAGACTCCTTCATTTGACATTTGAAGAACTTTACAACTTGGCCCCCATCAACTTTTCCAGCTTTATTACATATTGTAGTCCAGTCATATTTTCATTCTATAGCCCAGTCAAACTGGTTTTCTTATGGGATCTCATACCTGACACTACATTTCCCACTTCTGTGACTTTGTACTGGCTGTCTCTCCATGACTGTGTACTCCCTCCCAAAGTGTCCTCTTAGAATTGCTAGTTTCTTTTAAGACTCAGCTCAAGTTTCACTTCTTACATGAATGCTTTTCTAATTTCCCTAGGTATTAGTGTCCTCCCCTTAAAACACCTTGCATTTATTTTATATTTACCTATACATATAATATCAATATTAATAATACTATTAATGTTAGTGTCTTATCTCTATAGATTATGAGCTATTCTATATGTTGTTTGTATATAGTCGTTCACATGTTGCTTCTCCCATTAGACTGTGAACTCATTAAAAGCAGGTGCTTTTTTTTTTAAGTGCCTGGTGGATAATAGGCAATTAATAAATGCTTGTTGACTTACTGATATATAGATGTTGTTTTTCCTAGTAAGTGCTTAATTTATAGCTTGCTGATTGAGTCCTGTGAGTGCTTTTTACTGTATCAGTGTTAACAATAGAATGGATTACTTATTTCTTTTGGATATTCTCTAAAAAGGATTAGTCCAATATCTTAGAAGCCCCTTTCTCTAGTTCTTTCAGTACTTTATGGGTACCAATGCAATGCTCAAGGTTGTCCATCTGTTTCTCCTTGACTCTCGCACTCCTTCTATCTACTAGCTCTTACTGAAACTTGTCTCCCCCTAGATGACACAGTCTCCTTGGCTACTCATTTCAGTACCAGCTGTACCTTCACTCATTCCCCATTTACTCACTGAGGCAGGGGAGTTGGATTACTCCTTGCTCCCCATTGCCACTTCTAGGTTCTCTCTCTTCCTCCATTATTTTTTTTTTTTTTTGGCAGTAGGGGTTAAGTGACTTGCCCAGGATCACACAGCTAGTAAGTATCAAGTGTTTGGTTGGAGGCCGGATTTGAACTCAGGTCCTCCTGACTTCAGGGCCGGTACTCTATCCACTGTGCCACCTCTACTCCTTTGAGGTTCATGCTATTCAAACCTACCACACAAAATAATCCTGGTAGCTGTTGTCATGTTGTTCATTTGTTTTTCAGTTGTATCTGACTCTTAGTGACCCCATTTGGGGTTTTCTTGGCAAAGATACTGGAGTGGTTTGCCATTTCCTTCCCCAGGTCATGTTACAGATGAGGAAACTGAGGTAAAACAGGGTTACACTGCTAATAAATGTCTGAGGCCAGATTTGAACTCAGGAAGATTAGTCTTCCTGACTCCAGGCTACTGTCTACAGACTCCTTCCTTCCTTAATGAGTTCAGTACATGACTCACAACTTTTCTCCCCTCTCCGACTTCTGCCCTCATATTAGCAGACTTTAACATGCATATTGACTCTCAAATACCCTAACCACTCAATTCCTCAATTAATTCGCTTCCCATGACCTACTCCTCCATCCCACCTTAGCCACACACAGATGGTCATATCCTTGATCTTGCCATCACCCAGAAATATGTCAAAAATTCCCAAGCTCCTTTATTTGACCATAATCTATTGGCTTTTCATCTCTTTCTCTGCCTTCTCTTACCATGACCTCCAATTTCAAATGACTGACCTTTCCACTGTATCATGGTACCACTCTACACTTTCTCCAGGAGGAAATTTAGAGAATGAAAACATTTAAAAGAGTGAATTCAAAAGATTATACCATTTTCAAATTTGGTACAGTTTGATGTTGATAGTACATGTACTACTTCAGCAGTATAGAAACAACTAAGCTTAGCACCTAGTTAGCAAAAATATTTAATTAAAATAGGAAACTCCCAGATGGCTTGCATTGTTAATAACATCCATCTGTCAGCTACTACAGTAATTAATTCCCCCTCTAGTTAATCTGAATTTACCTTAATTATTTCTTATATTATTTTCACATCATGAATTGCAAAGTTGATTTGGGGGTGCTTTTACTGTTATTTTTCTCAGCTTCCAAAATTGCTCGTTAAAGTTCTGGAGAAGATAAAAATTGCACTGTCTACCTCCCTGGGTTGTTGTAAGGAAAGCCCTTTGTAAACCTTAAAGTACTACATAAATGTGAGTTATTATTATTAAAAACTTTTGTTCTTTCTGTCTGGGCTCTTTTCAGCAGCTTCTCTGGATTTGGCCTGCAGAATTCCCTGTACTGTGTATCTTCTCCCTTCTTTGGGCACACAGTTATTTGATCATCTCCTCTAATGTTTCAGCTTTCAAACTTTTGCGTATTTTCTAACCCCAGAATTTCTTTAAATGCTCTGTATTTCTTCATTCTTGTACCATTTGTCATATGCATTCTCCCAATTTTTTGTTGTTGTTCAGTCTTTTTAGATACCTCTGACTCTTTGTGACCCCATTTGGTATTTTCTTGGCAAAGATACTGGAGTGCTTTGCCATTTCCTTCTCCAGCTCATTTTATAGATGAGGAAACAGAGGCAAACAGGGCTAAGAGACTTGCCCAGGTCCACACAGCTAGTAAATGTCAGAGGCTGGATTTGAACTCAGGAGGATGAGTCTTCCTGACTTTAGGCCTGGCACTCTATTCACTGCACCACCTAACTTTCCCATTAGTAGATCTTATAGTCCTTATCCTCTCAGGGCTTGAGGCTTTTATGTGCAGTATTTTGTGTCAGGGAAGATGAGACATCAGGGGCCAGCCACATGTCTTGGGTTTGCAAGACGGTTTTGAGCACAGACCCATGGAACAGGAAGTAGCCCAATCACATTCACCTTGCAATAAGCAGCTCCACCTCCTCCACTTTCCCTTTGGTGATTGATGGTCACCATGTAGTCTAGTTTATTGGTTTTAACAATCTTCATTGCATAGTCCAAGATGTTGGCACATTCCATGATGTTGCAGGCCCCAATCTTGAAAACAAATTTGCAAAGGATGATAGTGCCTGAGCTCACATCCAGGATGACCTTGTTCCTGAATAGGTGCTGGTTATAGAACATGGAGTTCATGGGGAAGTGTCTGGGTCTCATCCTTTAGCATTTGCTTGGGGATACCAAAGTGAGAATAGGATGGCATGTTTTTGCTGTGTAGAGTCTTGTGGCTCTCCAGCTGTGTGTAGGGTACCTTAATGACCTTGTTCATGATCTTGGCTTCTCTGCCCCTTCCTATCCACTTCCCACTGGCTGATGTTGATTAGGATGCTAACTCCTGATACTTACAATAAGGAAGGCCTGGGTTCATAGCCCACCTCAGATAGTAACTAGTTATGTAACCCTGGGTAAGATAGATAGACAGAGTACTTACTAAGTAGCTATTACATGTTAGGCACTGTGCTAAGCACCAGAGATATAAGTACAAGTAAGCGAGATAGTTCCTGCCCTCAAGAAGGTTACATTCTCGTGGAGACAGTGAGTTTTTTTTTCCATATCCCTCTACATTTAATCACAACTCACATATAGAGTGTGTGGTTCTTAAAGCTCTATGAAGGACTTCTCACAATATCTTTGTGATGTAGGCAGTAAAGATACCTCCCCACCTCCTCCTCCCCGCCAATCAAGAATAACTGATGTAATAACTTGCTAGGAGTCCTAGTCCTGAATTCTTCACCATTTTAAGGGCATGTCAAAGTGGAGAAAGATTCCTGGAATCCCTTTTTTTTTTCTGTTTCGGAGGGAGACTAGGCTTTACTTTGAGAATGGGTAATAGGAGTCCTTTGACTATGGCAGAAATACAAGCTTTGTTAGCAGATCATTTCAAAATTTACTCCACTCTCCATGTTTGCTAAAGGTCCTCAGACCTTTTCCATTCTTCTTACTAGTAGTTCCCTTGGAGAATCCCTTTGGCAAACTGCTTATTTCTTCACCTCTAGAATGGTCACTTTCCTTCTCCTCTCTTTAGCATTTCTCATCTTTTTATGGCATTTGACAGTCTCATCTAACTTTTCTTTCCCTTGTCTTAAGATTTTTCTCTTCTTATCTTTCCTACTTCCTTTTCTTCTTCCTCCCCTTCCTCTTCAGGTTTTCCTCCTCTTTACCTTTTCATTACATCAAGCCAAAATCTGAGATTTCATTAGGCAAAAAAAAAAAAAAAATACCCCTCTGGTCCATTTCAAGATTTTATGGAATCAGAGACAAACCTACACACATTCATTTTACTAGAAAGTTAACTAATAGTATGCACACTAATGACTGGGTACAGGCCCAAGCCAAGACCTTTGCTGCTCACCCAAAAAGAATTTGGGTTCCATTTGTTTATGGGCCCCAGAAAACCCTTAAACTTTCCTTGAACTCACTCACTTGGTCAAGGAAGCCTCAAGTGGTTGCCTGAGGCTATACTTCACTCAGCTGGCCTTTCCTTATCTGCCCAATCTCCCAATTCTTTGTTATCCTAATTAAGCCTAGCCCTCCATTGTCTATTCCCATTGAATGGGATGACCTCCCATTCCCAACCTCCCAGACACTCCCAACTGATTCTCCCATGACCCTCCCCCAATCACCCCAGCTTCAAGATCTTGCCTAAATTCCTCCAGTACTGGCCACTCCCATCAAGATACCCCTTCTCCCAGCCCCCCACTCCACCCCAAATGATGACCATTTCTACATCCCTCCCATAGTCTTTCTGTATATAAGATCCATGGGCACCATTTAGGAGCTGAGACTTATTCATGCCCGCGCTTCATTATGGGCATCACAAATGGACAGATTCCTTAAGCCTGGCCTTTTTGGCTGGTCTTTAAAAACCTTGTCTTGGCTGAAAGAAGGAAAAAATCAATCAGAGTGGTATGGATAGAGATGGATTCCTCTTTCCAGATTGCTGGAGGCAGCTGAGTCTCATGACCAAGCCATGTTCTCAGCAGGAGGAGTGGAAGACTTCTAGCCCACTGCCACATACCAGTCAGGGTTTTCACTTGTCCTGGACATTCCCTTTCAAAAAATATTTGAGGTTTTCAGGATCTCCATGTTTTTGTCTTTGGCTATTAAAAGAAATTACTGACCATCAGTTTATTATTAACTAGCCTAATTAATAAATTGATTAGTAATTACCCAGAAACTCTGTCTCTTGGTTTTTTTCATTTGTAACACTGTTTTAGAGACAAGGAAACAATGAGAAGCAAATTTGTTAAGTATTTCTTAGCTAGTAAGATGGAATTTGAACCCAAATCTCCCGATTCCTGGGTTCAGTACTCCTCTGTTATTCAATAATTCAGCCCATTATCCTCCCTCTTAAATAGAATGGAATATTAGGTAATACTTAGTTATGTTCTTGCTTATGTGCCTTTTAGGTTTCTTTTTTTGTTTTGTTTCAAATTAACATAACACTTAAAAATGCAGTGTTATAGAAAAGACTGGTTTCAGCCAGGTTGCACTGAAAGACTAAATCCACATGTCCTAGGGTGACTCACTCACACATCAAAGCACAGTCTTCAACAAAGGATTTGAATGCTTGAAGGGTAATGTTTATCCTCAGTTTTTAGTGTTTTTTTTTTTAAATAACCACTCTTTAGTTTCTGCTGACAATTGGCTTTTAAGAGATATTTTGGAGTGAATTATTCTCTCTTCTCCCCACTCTAGCCTAGGAAATATTGTGAAGGTAAGTTTTGGTTATCTGCTCTGCATTTAGCCCAGACAAAAACCAAAAACCAAAAAAACTCTGGTCTGGGGGGAAGAAAAAGCCTTCTCTTGACTTGTGGCCTTTCAAGCATTATCTTTAAATGTGGACATCACCTAAAAAGATTCTGAAACATCTGAAAAAACATTGTCTTTGCAGGCTGATCTCATGAGACTAATCTCATGAAAGCAGACATTTAGATTGGAATCTTTGGGAGTATGTATCATTAGCTAAAAAAAGGGCTATATTTTCTGCTTGAATTTTAGTTGTTGAATTATTGAGACACAAGAAAGTACACTTTGTAGCCAATATCAGGGTTATCCACTTCTGAGGGGAAAAGTCTGAAAAAGAACATTTAAAACCGTCATTAGGGGCAGTGGCCATGCAAGGATTTTTCCCAAGCTGTTTTTTTGGAGTTAGTCTCTCTGTGTTCGATGTTTAGTCTTGCCCTGGTTTCCAAACAACTAACAATTAATCTCTACACTTATACTGATATGGTGGTAGAGTGGGAAAAGCAGTGGATTTGGAGTCAGAGGTCTTGAGTTCAAACATAGGTTCTGCAGAACTTTGGGCAAGTCACTTAACTTCTCTAAGACTTAATTTCTTCTTCTGTAAAATGAGATGCTTGGGCTAGAAGATGATCTTTAAAGTCACTTCCAGCTTTAAATAGATGACCCTATGAAACTCTTGAGATAGCACACCTAAGGCTTGGTTTTCCATCAGACTATTCCCCATTTAGCCATTTTTAAGTTAGAGCCAGCCTTACCCAGAATCAGAGTAGGTTGTTACTTATCTAGAATAAGATGATGAGGGTCTCCCAAAAGCCACATTGACCCCCTCCCCGATTATCTCACTCCATCAATTGGGCACAATATCTGTCAGCATTAGTGCTATGTATTTTAACTTTCTTAAAATATTATGTTACAAAGGAAGGGGAAAAAAGCATTTAGTAAGTGCCGACTATATACCAGGTACTGTGCTAAGCACTTTACCAAGATCATTTCATTTGATCTTCACAATCTCTCTGGGAGGTGGGTGCTATTATTATCCACATTTTACAGACGAAGAAAATGAGGCAAATAGAGATTAGGGGACTTGTCCACGATCACACAACTAGTAAGTATCTAGGACCAGATTTGAACTCTAGGCCCAGCACTCTATTTAGTATGCTACTATCAACCATTCACAGAATTTGTTCTAAGAAAAGTCAAACAAAATCAGATTGTGTCCGTGTTTTTAATTTCTCTCAAGCTGCCAAAATTCATTTCATGAGAGGTACAGTCCAAAACTGGGCCCCTCTAAGGCAGCCAGTCCAGAATTGGCTTGATTTGGGAGTTGGGGTACAGAGTTATATATATGCCTTTCAAAGAGTAGGTATTCCCAAGGGGTGCCAATCAACTCTGGTCAACGCACTGGGAGGTGGGTTATATAAAATGAGGTCTTGAAGGTGACATAGGTCACTTAATCTTGGTCAAAGAAACATCAGTTTTCATATCACCTGTCTTGACAATAGGCAGGAATCAACATTTTCCTAGTCCTGTCTGGGCAACACAATGCACAGGAATAGAGCCATTAGATTAGATCTTAATGTCCTCTTGAAGAAGAGAATGAACTTTAAGAAAGGGGGATGGGAGAAACTCTGAATCTCCAAAATAATGATTACTAAGAAAAATCATTTTTCACACTACCGAGCTGCCTAAGGAAGGGTAATGTTAGCAGAGATGTTTGTTTGATTATCTATATATAGCTGGGGTGATGTGAAGGACAGGAGATGGGATAGTGGTAAAGCAAAGTCCAGAGTGAGAATGATGCCTGGTTTGGGTGTGTGGCCACATTAAGGGATACTTGGTAACCAAGGGGTAACATGTAGATGCTGGAGGCAATGGAAGGAGAATCCCAAAGAAAGATACTGGATCCCTAGGGGCATAAACACATTACTTCTTTTGAAGGTGCCCAGCATCCAGCTGAAGGTTATTTACCCCTGTTTCCTATGTGAAAAATGATTTTTATTCATAATCATTATCTTGGAGACTCAGAGCTTTCCCCATGCCCCTTTATCTAATCTAATGGCTCTATTCCTGCTCATTATGTCCTTGAGACAGGTCTGGGAAAATGTTGATTCCTCCCTATTGTCAAGGCAGGTGATGTGGAAATTGAGTCTCTTTGACCAGGATTAAATGACCTAAGTCACATATTCAAGACCCTCATTTTAATATAGCCCACCCCAAAATGTGTTGACCAATCAGAGTTGATTGGCATCCCTTGGGAAAACCTACTCTTCAAAGGGCATATAACTGTACCCCCAACCCCCAAACAGAGGCAGTTCTGGACTGGCCCCCCTAGGGGGGCCCAGTTTTGGACTGTAACTTCCATGCAATGCATGTTGCCAGCTTGAGAGAAATTAAAATGTGGATAAACAACCTAATTCATTTTTCTCTTTCTTAGAACAAACTCTGGTGAGGTTGACACCCAATTACCTTTATTTATGAGTCCCATAGCTCATGAGAGGCAGTGTGGTATAGTAGATAAAGATTCATTCTCAGATCAAGGAATACCTAGATTCAAGTCTCACTTCTGATATACTGGCTGTGTGACCTTAGACAAGTCACAACTTCTCACTGCTCTAGGCAACTCTAAGACTATACATTGCAGAGAAGCACAGGTAGAGAGGGTTCCTTCAATTCTTTTATTAATAATGTCATGGGTCCAGTCCTTACCCCATAGCTAATAAAGAGCTCATTAGTACAAAATTCTTGCACGTGTGCTCCTAAGGCAAGATTTTTGCATCTCGTTTTCAGCACAGCCCTAAGGATTGATCAATCCATCAATTAATATTTATTAAGTGCTTACTATGTGCCAGGCACTGAGCTAAACACTGGGGATGCAGAAAGAGACAAAAGACAGTGCCTGCGCTCAAGGAGCTTACAATCTAATGGGACAGACAACAAGCAAATCAATGTATACAAAGCCAAAGTATATACAAGATAAAAAGGAAATAATTAAAAGAGGGAAAACATTGGAATTTGGAAGAGTTAGGGAAGACTTTCTGCAGAAGATGGGATTTTAGTTGGGGCTTAAAGGAAGCCAGGGAGGTCAGGGGTCAGGGCAGAGGAAGGAGAGCGTTCTAGGCTGGGGGACTGTCATCAAAAGATAAAGAGGCAGTCTTATGATATTTCATGTTTGATATATTGAGTTAATTTTTGTTTTGTCTTGTTTTAGACTTGTGATTTTATCCCTGTGGGTAACATCAGGTAAGGAAACTCCTTCAGTCACTGCATAACAGCAACTGCTCTGTAATGTATAGTCATAGAATTGCCTGGACAAAGAGAAGTCTTGGCTTGCTGGGCCACATCCTATATAGGACAAGCGTAGGGACCAGGTTTGTGAGTTCATTGACGTAGGGAACTCCCTGGATGTAGAAATCCCCTTTACCAATGCACATCCACACCTTCTCTGCTGAGAAAATAGGCTGAGAAAGTTGTCCACAACACTGAGAGGTTAAGCAAGTTTCAGAGGCAGGGCTTGAACCTAGATCTTCTAAGGTCTGAGGCCGACTCTACATGTGATACCCCATGCTAGACTCCACATCCAGATAGATGCCCCAAATCCCGTATTGATAAATGCTAAGAAAGTTAGACGCTGATATCCAAAAGTAAGCCAGGGGTGGGGGTGAGGAGTTCACTCTCTCAAATCACTCAAGGACATAGCTTCCCCAATACTGCCTACTTTGGGCAAGGCCACAATTCACTAAGCCTTGACTTGCCTCTATAAGGTTTATCATCGGCTTAGATTCTTAAAATCTAGCCAATAGCCCATAGATGCTCAGATTCCTTAAAAGAGTCTAGCTAATATGGCGAATCTTCAATAAACCTTGTTTTTGGCTGAAAGAAGGCGTGGGTCAAATTTTTTCGGGCAGGACCCGCGTGTTGTGATGTTGGGGCTCCCGGGCCCCTAACCTCTAGACCTCATCATTAGTGCTCTATCCACTGTACCACCTAGCTGCCCTGACTACAACATTATTATAATCCCCTTCGTGCATTCTGAGGTTCAGCCAAAAAAAAAAAAAAGCCTATCAGCTATAAGGTTTATCATCCTCAGCCCTGTTGTGGCTAGGTCATCTCTGAAAATTATTTTGGTCTCTTGAGAAAAGTTGGCAAGGCCTTTTCTGAGCCTTTGCCCACTGGAAGACACAGGGCAGCATAAGATCTAACTGCTATAAAAGCATCTGCTTAGGCCAAACTCAGAAGAATAATGCTTTCACATAAATTCTGTGAATCACTGGAGTTTAGCACACCAGTAGTTGTAACTGGTTAAAGCTAACACTAAACCACAACAACTTAGGTTTATACAGGATCATGGGATCATAGATTTAGAGCTGTAAGGGACCTTAGAGTATTCTGGTTTCTCTCTGCCTTACCAATAGTGCCGTGAGGTAGGAAGTCCACCTACTGTTCAGACGTTTTTCAGTCATGTTCAACACTTCATGACCCCATTTGGGATTTTCTTGGCAAAGATCCTGGAGTAGTTTACCATTTCCTTCTCCAGCTCATTTTGCAGATGAGGAAACTGAGGCAAATAGGGTTAAGAGACTTGCCTAGGGTGTCACACAGCTAGTACTTACTAGCTGTCTGAGGCCAGATTTGAACTGAGGAAGATGAGTCTTCCTGGTTCTTGGCCTAGTGCTCTATCCCACTGCACCACCTAGCTGCCTCACACCTTTCGATATCCTCCTTTTTTAACAAGGGAAAGAACTAAGATTCAGAGAAATGAATATGTGACTTCCCCACAAAGTAAATGTTGACTCTCGGATTTGAATCCAGATTTTTCTTGACTCCAGGTCCAGTGGTCTATACCTTGGATAAACTAGGCACAATAAGAGCAGTTCACACTTACTTTAAGGTTTCTAAAGTGCTGTCTTCACATAAACCCTGTGAGGTGGGCAATGCAAGAATTATTATCCCTACTTTAGAGATAAGAAGACTGAGGTTTAGAGAACTTAAGAGAGTCATACAGCTAGGAAATAGAAAAGGTGGGGTCAAAAATAATAATAGCTAGCATTTATATAATGATTATGAATATTATCTCATTCTGTCTCTCACAACATCTTACAGATGAGGAAACTAAGGCAGACAGGTTAAGTGACTTGCTCAAGGTCACACATCAGAGGTCAGATTTGAACTCAGGTCTTCTTTACCCTAGGCCTAGCTCCAGCTCCACTTCATCCCCTTGCTGCCTCAGAAGACTCATAGTATATTAAGTTTTCTGAATCCAATTGAGAGCTCTTTCCACTAAACCATGATGATACCTATAGACAGTAATAGTCAACAATTATTTTCTACATGCTTATTTTTTTTTAAATGACTCTCCAAGGAAAAAGAATATTTTGGGAATGATTTACTTTGACTTCTATATGGAGAAAAACCACACGGAGGAACCATATAATCATTCAGATTTAAACACTGTGGCTCTGTCAAATCCTGAACTCCCTAAGAGGGCTTCAAAGGGGATTGCCCATATGTAAAGGATTCTAGGACCATAGATCTTGAGATGCAAGGGACCTCAGCAGTCATCTATTCTCACCCCCCCCCATTTTATAAATGAAACTGGTTACAAAGTAGTAAACTTCAGAGGTGAGAGAGGAACCTGGGTTCTCGGACTCTGGAACCGGCTCTCTCTCTCCTCTGTTCTGTGCTTGTGGCCTGCAGATGTGTTTGGACTGTCCAGATCCAAATCCTTCAGTGCTAGGGTCAAGTTGTGTCCCTTAGGAACACAAAGAATAGTTTCCTCCCCATACTACCCTGGCCACAGCCTGCCACTCCCACACCCATAGCCCTACCTAGACATTTAGTTGTGGGTGTCTAGGGAAGGGAAACATAAATATATTTCCAACTCAACATCTGGTACAGCTGCCACACCCGTGACCCAACATCAGTGGACATGGCGCCTAAAAAACCCCCCAACAAAAATATAATATATCAATGTATTATAATATGTAAACAATATATGATCATATATTTATGATATATTATAATTAATAATATACTTATATATTATATGTAGGTAATATTTAAGATATAATAACAATATATCATATATCATAGATTTCTAGATCATATGTATTACATATAAATAATAAATATATAATAATTGTATAATTTAGGTTTATATATAATTATAATAAGCTTGGCTTAGAAATATTGACTTTACAACTAAGAGGATAAAGTAGACTTAAATAGCTTACAGAATGGATGAATCTTAGCACGGCAAAGTCTTACCTTATGGTAGTTTTATTCTTCCTTTCTCAGGGCCTCAGTTTCCTCTTCTATATTATCTTAAATCATCCCTAAGGTATCTTCCATCTCTAAATATATGACTATAATCTATCCACGGGTGGCCAATGCATGGTCTAACTTGGCCCTGTTCCCACTCACTGAACACTGAGGCCTGATCTTACCCCAAGGCCAGCCAGTATGTTTATTCCAGACCTCAGTCTCGTTTGTAAAATGAAGGGATGAGATGATGACTTCCGAAGTCTTTTCTCCCTAGGATTTTTGGACTTCTTGACTCCAGGGGCATCTACTCTACCACACTACCTTTCTCACATCAATACAACTAATGAAGTTTGCTTTGTGAAACATAATATCATTACTTTTTACTCAATCCATCTAAATATCTATCAGCATTTTTATTCATTCCCTTCCATTTTTCCTTTAAATGTCCATAGATAGTGTATGCTCTGTTCTGGGTTTTTTTGGCTTCGTATTATTTCCTAAAGATATTCCCCTTTTTCTTAATTCTTATTGATCTTAATTGCATTATATTATCTATTACACTTGGGCCACTAGGTGGCACAATGGATAAAGTGTCAGGCTTGAAGTCAGAAAGATTCATCTTCCTAAAGTTCAAATCTAGCCTCAGATACTTATTAGCTTGTGACCCTCGGTAAGTTACTTAACCCTGTTTGCCTCAGTTTCATCATGTGTAAAATGAGGTGGAGAAGGAAATGGCAAACTACTCCACTATCTTTGCCAGGAAAACCATAAAAATGGGCATGAAGAGTTGGACACAACTGAAATGACTGAACAACAAAAATCTATTACACTAATATATTGCAATTTACCTAATTACCCCACTGTTTTATTGGGCATTTAGTTTGGTTCCAAGTTTTTGGGGTTTTTTTTTTACAATTACAAGTAGTGCTGCCATAAAATTCTTTGAACAGATATATCTTTTCTCATTTGTTTAATGGTTCCTAAAAATAATATTTCTAGGCTACAGTCCAACAATTGAATTATTACTTCCATCACTTCTTTATAGGCTTCATTAATGTCTTCTCTCAACAGATCTGGTGGACTTCAAAAATTCCCCATTACCAAAGGAGGTGGCTGTGGTTCTCTTTAATATCTTGATAGGATGTGGGACCCATCTACAGAACCATATGTACCTTGAAAGGGTCCACTGACCTCCGGCACAAGTATGTATACCTTAAAGAACAAGGAAAGGCTCAGAGTAAGGTTTCTCCCTATGGAACTTGGCAAAACTGCATGCTCTTTACTCCTTGTATAGAATCTGACTCAGAGTAGAAAACCTCAGAGATTTTCTAGTTCAATCCTTGGCCATAGCATGAATCCCCTCTATGGTATCCTTGGTACATGGTCATTCACCTTCAAATTGCAATATGGAACTCAACATTTTCCTGATGCAGCTCACTCCACTTTTGGACAGCTCTAATTATTATATAATCTTTTCTTATCTTGTTCCTAAATTTGCCTCTCACTAAATTCTACCCATTGCTTTTTTTAAAAAATTTATTTATTTTTTTGTTTGGCGAGGCAATTGGAATTAAGTAACTTGCCCAGGGTCACACAGCTAGTAAGTGTCAAGTGTTTGGTCTGAGATTGGATTTGAACTCGGATTTGAACCCAGGTCCTCCTGACTCCAGGGCAGGTGTCTATCTACTCTGCCATCTAGCTGCCCCTACACATTGCTTTTAATTCTGTCTTCTGAGACCAAGTGAAACAATTTTCTACCATGAAACAGCCCTTCAAATTCTTGAAGCCAGTATTAATTCCCCTACACTAGCCCCACCCCAGTTAAGTGGTCTTTTCTCCAGGTCTTTCCATCTGATCCTCACATGGACTGAGTTGGAATCTTCTCACCACCCTGCTCAACTTTTGTCAGTCAATACACATTTATTAAGCATCTGCTATATGCCAGGCATAATGCTAAGTGCTGGGGATATAAATATGAAAAAGAATGTTTCTCAACTCTAGGAGTTTTTAATATAATGAAGATATACATAAAAGGAAGCTGAAAAGGGGAAGAGAGGTACCAAGTGCAGAGCATGAGGAAGTCCTGCAGTTGCGTGGGAAAAGATGAAATGACTGTCCTGGGCCCCCTTCTGAAGTGGAGGATCTGGGAGGAAACCTCTCACATTTACCTTCTGCAATCAGAAGGAGGAGCTCCAGAGGTGGGAGATGCAGAGGAGGTGGGAGTTTCAGAGTTGATGTGATCTTATAGGAAGGTAAGTTTCTGGAGACAGTGATGAAGTCCAGGAGATCAGCCAGGTGGGAAGTGAAGCATTTCAATGTCCCTCCTAAATTGTAGTGTCCAGTGCTAAATGCATTACTCTGGATGTGTTTTGTTTGACTTGGGGAAGGAATATAGTGGGCAGATTGTGGATTTCTGTATTCTAAGAGTATAGTCCTTATTCTAGACGCTATGCTTCTCTTAATGCAAGCTAAGAACAGATTAACCTTTTTTGTTGTTGTTGTTGTTGGTCCCTAATTACACCTGTAATTTCTTACTTGTATATAATTAGCAATATTGCAAACCTGCCGAAATAGGATATTTTGTTGCACTGAAAAAGATTATATTGTTGTTGATACCTTACTACAAAAGTAATTCATGCCCCAAAGGATACCCCAAACTCTGGGCTCACCAGTGCTGGGTCTAATCTCAGGAGGTAATCCCCAAGAGTCATTATTCTCTTTGCTTCATTGTCCCCACCCAGAGTTTATTTCAGGGAGATTTCCAAATATAATATAGGTATAGCTCATATCTAGGTTTCCCCAAGTGTGAGTTTATAGGGTCTCTCTCTCCCATATACACACCCAAGGTAACAATGTGGGTGTGGGTAGGAGAAGATAGCTTCTATTTCATCCCAGATAAAATGCAGAGGATGCCTAGGTAGAGAATCCAATAAACTGATACAGAAAAAAAAAAAAAACATAGGACAGACAAGAAGTCCATAAACAGAACTGAACCTGGGGATACCACCAGGGCAAACATTCCAGTAAAATCTATCTTTATCTCACAAGGTCCTTCACAGCCCCTCCCCCAACCCCACCAAACTCATAATTACCCTTGCCATTTGAGCTCCCTCTGGAACGCAAATACATCTCAGGGATGCTGGACCCTTCCCCCTAGACCTGCACTATCTAAAGATTTTACTGTAATACTGGGAGAGGCATGGTATCATGGGGTTGAAGGCAGGAAGACGAGTTCAAATTCAACCTCTGACACATACAACTTGTGTGACTGGGTAAACCATTTAGCTTGTCAGCTCCTGAGGCAACTCTTTACATTTATAGAACAAAGACTAATGTGCATTGGTAAAGAGATATCCTCAGAAGTACTCCCTACACAGATGAAATCAGAGGTCTGAACAAAGTCCTGATCTCTTCCCTGCTCCCTCCACCCCCAAGTTGTGGCTTTTTCCTTATAATTCCTCTGGATGCTGGAGCCAAATGGATGACCCTTTTCTTTTTTCAAGCAGCATGCTGCTCAGGAACTCTCCTCTCTTCTAAAAGGACAGTTCCCAACTCTCAAAGATAGTGTTACTCCTGAGGCAGCTCAAAACTGGTACTACTTAAGAAATCTCCCTTCTCTGGCTAGAAGACTAGATTCCAGGATAATGCTTGCCTGGAAAATTGAAATCCCTCCCTCCTCAATAGTTGGCTGGGATCCAGTGACATTGGCCATGAACTCTTCTCTAGGTCTGAGCAGGCAAGCACATCTATTTCCATCATATGTTTCTATAGGAACTCTATAGTTGCCCTAGCTGCTGCCATTTCTTGGGTCAGGAAAGGTATTTGTGTTTGGAAGGCTCTGGGTAAACATATGTAATTTTGATGTAATTCCCATTAAATTGTGAGCTACTTGAGAACAGGAACTGTCTTTTTGCATGTCTTCATATCTCCAGAGCTTACCACAGTGCCTGGCATATAATAGTTGCTTAATAAATGCTTATTGATTGAATTATTGATGTGCTATTGTTTTAAGGCCATCATTACTGGTTGGGGATGGGAAAAGAGTACATGGATTATATAAATGAATGAATGAAACTCCAATGGAGGATTAAGCCTTGAACCCTCAATGAACCCCATTTACACAAAGAAGGAAATAGTTAACAACGATACACTTTCTAAGACCATAGCCTCGAGAAGAAAACTTTGAAATTTCTTTCTTGAATAATGTCAGGGAAGGCAGGAAACTTATAACAAACACTTTCTTAGTGCTTGGGCAAAAAAAATCAAAGGTTAGATGATAATTTCTGACTGGGCAAACTAGCAGCTAGTAACAGAGACTCTGTGACTGGACCTGTCTTGTGTTTTTTCAGCAGAAAGTCACAAATTGAGACTCCTTCTAAGTCTGCTTCTCCATAAATTCCTTGGGTTGGCCATAAGTAGACAAATGTTTGACAATTAATGCTCAAGAAGGCTGTGGTTGTGAGTACTCTCTTATGCCTGCATCACTCCAGTGATCTCAGAATTCTGGGAATCTTCTGATAGGATGAAACTGCCTATGGACATCCCAGAATGACAAAATCTGAGTTGGAAGAGACGTGAGAGGACATCTGGTTTGTTAAACTGTACTTGAACAAGAATTCACTCCATAATATACATGACAAATGGTGACTCAGCCTTTACTTAAATATCACTAGTGAGGGGGAACCCACTAACTCATATTCCTTACTGCTCCCAAACTTGGACTCTTGTAAAGTAGAAATATAACTGCTTCAACAAGACTTGACAGGCAGGAATTGTATTTTGCACTTTTTTGTGTCCTCCACAGTACTGAGGTGTACTTGGAAAGATTCTCTCTTTTCTAATTGCAATGAAGATCAGCCAGAGGATCCCATGAGTGGTCACTGGATTTAAATCTTAGATGACAAGCAGCAAGAGTTTCCTTTGGGCTATGAATTCCACTCTCCTCCCACCCCCCACTCCATTTCTGTTTTAGTTAAAGGTCTCATAAGTTGACTGTGACACGTGCTTGACCCTCTTTTAACCTTCTCTAACTTTCTTTTTGTGGGGAATTTTGGCTTTTAGATGGAAGCTCAATTGTTGTATCTGGTCTTTGTACATACACTCCCAGTCTTTGAGTTGTTTTGGATAAAGCAAACAAACAAACAACTTGTAAACTCCCTGGGTGGTTTTGGGACAGAGGCAGAAGCCCTAGAGATAAAAAATAAAGGCAAGGACATCTTGTTCACCAATGAAGGTTATCAGTCTCAGTAGAAGGAAAACTGACTAATCCTGAATTATGAAATGGCATTTTGTTGTTCAGTTGTGTTTTAGTTATGTTCAACTCTTCATGACCCCATTTGGGGTTTTCCTGACAAAGATACTGGAGTGGTTTGCCATTTCTTTCTCCAGCTTATTTGACACATGAGGAAACTGAGGCAAACAGGGTTAAGTGACTTGCCCAGGGTCACATAGCTAGTAAGTATCTGAGACTAGATTAGAACTCATGAAGATGATGAGTCTTCCTGAGTCTAAGCCGAGTGTTCTATTCAGTGTACCATTTAGAGGTGGAATTTCACCACTCTTTTAATATGTGCTACCATACCTATGATTTCATTGGCATAGAGAACTCCCCATGAGGAAGTTCTCTCTACCAATGGAGATCAACACCTGTTCTGCAATTTCTAATTGACTAGGGACCTGAGAGTTGACTTGCTGAGAGACACACAGCTAGAATATGTCAGAGATAGGAACTGAACTCGTATCTTCCTGACTCCAACATTGGCCCACTATCCACCAAACTGCACTGCACTGGAATCTTACTGCCCAACAAAGATCAATACTTCAACAAAAGGGGTGGTGGGAAAGATGATTGATTTGACAGTACCTTAGAAGGCATGGGCTTCTTGAAGGTGATTTCAGCTTGAAGCCAAACTCCCTGTGGGGACTCCAAAACCGACCAGATTTTCTCTTGGACTACATGATTCTCTTCGAAGATATAAACAGCTAAGGTGTCACTCATTTTAAAAAATCCGTAAATGGCATAATAAAAACGTAGGCAATACTGCAAGTTTCCTGGTAAGGAGGAACCATAGAGACGTCCAATGTAGCCTGGCTGTGATGTAAACTTTGTGTTCGCCAGCAAGTAATACCCTGAAAATAGCAGAGATTAGTTATTACTTAAATCATATAGATATGGTATTAAAATATTAAACAACAATGAGGAAAAAGAAAACACTTCTGTTATTCTCATAAATTTTGTTGGTTGATACAGTTTCCAAGTCTAGGGCTTTCAGTGATAGGATATGTGTTTTACAGAGCTATATTTAAAATAGGGGCAGACGGGAGGACTCCACATTGAGCTCCATAAGCCATTACTGATATGAGGCTGCTTGTGGAAAGATTCCAGTCATCATAGTAGATTAATATGGTGGGTTTTTTTCCCCTTGATTCACAGAACAAAAAAGGCAAAGTCGGTCTTGGGGCAGCTTGCCCCCTTAGCTGGCCACTTGACTGATGCTCAATGCTCTTGTTTGCTGGACAATAAAGGTGAGCTTAGGCTGTAGAGCACATTATTTATTCCTGTCCTTGTACTGACCACTTGGTACTGAAGAGATAAGAGTTTGAAGAGCTCTTGTGCTTGGGGCCTGAGAAAGCAGGATGAGTGGCAGTTCCCATCGCTAGCAGTTCTATGCTCCTCTTCTGTCACCTCTTATCACCCATACATGTGTTTTAAAGCTGAGCTCCTGTCTGGGAAAGTTTAAATCAGATGTGATCTTCTGGGCTCAGAGAGCTTCTTCTCCCATCCTCCCACTCCTCTCCTCTACCCAAGTATGAAGGTCAAATTCTTTTGGGGCAAGTGTGGAAATGATGAACACATGAGTGGTAACTATAATATAGACCAGGGTTCTTAACTGAATGTCTGTGAATTTTTCTTTTTTTAAAAAAAAAATATTTTGATAATTGTATTTCAATGTAATTGGTTTCCTTTCTAATTCCATGCATTTTATTTTATGCACTTTGTTAGCAGGATTTTTACTGAGAATGATGAAACAGCAGGTCAGAGACAAAGTGTGAGTAATCAGGTAGCTGTTTAATTACTTAGTTTCATTATGAGGATCAGATTTGCAAATCAGGAATTCCCCTGATCAGAATTCTACCTTGCTGGAGTGAAGACAGAGATTATATAAATAAATTACAATGGGAAGGTGGATTATGATAATTTCCAGGGCCAGCTCACAAATCCCACAATACTAAGGTACAGGTGTCCTGAAGTTGTGGGGACAGCGTTGTTCAAGTCTTTGGGGGTCATTACCTGGTGGGTCACAGGACCAGAGTTCTATCATGGGAACAGACTCTATAGTCTTTGATTCACTTCACTTAAGGTACAGGCACAAGGATGCCAGTGATTGTGAGAGTTGTCAAAGTTTGATTGATCATTTCAAGCTGCATTGTGAGTTTCTGACTCACAAGCTAGAAGAGGCAATTCTGAAAAGTCTAATCTATTAGTATATTCATTACATGTATCATATTGATTATTATAAAAATCATAATTCCCTTTACAACTTAAAAATAATATTTCAATAAAGGGTCCCAAAGACTTCACTTGGCTGCCAAAGGGTTCCATGGCACAAAAAGGTCAAAAACTCCTGGTAGTGGAAAGAGCAAATGGAGGAAGAGTCAGGAGACTTAGGCTCAAGTCCCAATTTTGTCCACAGGCAAGGCAGTTGGCATCTCTGTGCCTCAGTTTCCTCAGCTATAAAATGAGGATAACAATAACAGTTTAGCATCTCAAAATGCCAGAACATCTGGCCTGGAATCAGGAAGACCTGAGTTCAAATTTGGCTTCAGACACTTACTTGCTGTGTGATCCTGAGCTACTTTACCTCTGTTTGCCTCAGTTTCCTTATCTGTAAAATGGGGATGATAATAGCACCTACTTCGCAGGTGTATACTGAGGATCAAGTAAAATACTAATTGTAAAGCTCTTAGCACAGTGTCCAGCACATAGAAAGTGCCATATAAATACTAGCTATAATAATAATAAAAATTATTATTATATAGCACTTTAAAATTTTCAAAGCATTTTATATTTATTATGCTATTATACTTATTGTCTTTGATCCTTACAACAACCCTTTGAGGTAGGTGTTATTATTATATCATATTATCAACATCATATCTTATATAAAAATAATAATTACACAATACAAATATAATTATATAATATTATATAAAGGGATTAAATATATTTTCATAAAATATTGCATTATAATATATAATGTGTGCTGTGTAATATATTAATATAATTTTATTAATATGTAATATAATATCTTTGATCCTTACAAAAACCCTTTGAAGTAGGTGTTATTATTATCCCCACTTTACAGAAGAAGAAACTAAGAGAAGTCAGGTGACTTGCCCAGGATCACACAACTAGTCTGAAGCAGAGATTAGAACTCAACTCTTCCTGTGTCCAGGTTCAGCACTTCATGCCACTTAGCTGCCTACCTGCTTTAAAAAAAAACATATATATATATATAATATTTTATTGTTCCCCTAATTATATGTTAAAACAATTTTTAGCTTTTTTTTGTTTGTTTTGAGTTCCAAATTCTATTCCTCCCTTCCTTCCTCTGCTGCCCCTCCTTGAGACAATAAGCAATCTGATATAGGTTATACATGGGCAATCATATATGCCTATTTACTTTTACTACCTCCTTTAGTAGGGTTGTTGTGAGGAAAACTCTGTAGAAATGTGAGTAGTTTTTTTTGTTTTGTTTTGTTTTGTTTTGCTAGGCAATGGGGTTAAGTGACTTGCCCAGGGTCACACAGCTGGTAAGTATCAAGTGTCTGATCTGAAACCAGATTTGAACTCAGGTCCTCCTGAATCCAGGGCCGGTGCTCTATCCACTGTACCACCTAGCTGCCCTGAGTAGCTGTTTTTGTTGGTCCCAGAAGACACAGGCATGAAAAGAAATAGAGTAATTCTTCTCCCCTTTGCCCATCTCTGCCCTTGGTACCCCCTCACCACTTAGGTCTCCAGCTTGTACCATCCTGGTTCTCAAACTGTTCTTTCAACGTGTCCTTCAGTTGTTTTCGTGTCTGTGTGCTATGTACAAACTGTGAGCACTTAAAAGAGTAGAGGCAATATTGTATTTATTTATTGTCTCCTTTTCCTCATTGCCTTTCACTGTAGTTTATTTGACAAAGTAGGCTGCTGCTGACTGACCACCTGTGGAATTCTTCCTGCTTGGGATGACAATGGATCATTTTCTATGCTCTCAGTACACTTAAGGGTTAGCTAAGAATTCTAGCTTCTAAAAGAGCCCATCAACTACCACGTCAAAATTCTTGATTCAGATCCCTGCTACTAAGTGTGTGGTGCTGTGGAAGGAGTGCTGAGTTTGGAGTAAGAGCCTCAATGCCACTAACCATCGATGTGACCTAATTTCTCGGGGCCTCAGTTTCTTCATCTGTGCAGTGAAACAGCTGAACTCGATGATGACTAAAGTCCTTTTAACTGTAGTGCTGTGATCCTCACACATTACTGGTCTTGAACGTAACTTTCCCACTTAAAATGAGTCTCCTAAAGTTTGATCATTCCTAGGGCAACTGCTACTAGAAACAAAGTAGCTTGAGTTCCAACTTAGCCTCATGTTTTATGATTTTAAACAATCAATCACCCATTCCTTCTTCAGAGATACAGCTTGTAAAATGCTTTTTAAAAAAGCCTCAGTTGGAGGACAAAAGGAAAAGAGGGGTCCCCACCACACCCCCACCCCCACCACACACACCACACCCGCATAGCATGCTAAACTTTGGATATACCAAATCCTGTAGTGTGGTCTCCTGCTCGGTACATATTAGGTTTCACTTTTACTCTGCTCCAGCCAGGGCCATCTTTATCTTGATAGAAATTGCACAGATTTTCCTCAAAATCACAGCTTGCTTCTGAAGCATCAAAAGAGACCCCTGAAAGAAATAAATCACTGGTTAAAGTATCACTATGCATAAATATCTGAATGGAATACATAATTCTGTCAAACCACGGGAAGCAGGCCACAGTATGTGATGTAATAGGAAAGAACGCTGGACTTTGAGGTTAGAAGACCCCTTTCTTTTTTAAATTAAATTTTACTTTTTCAATTATCAAGCATTTGTTTTTTCTTCTTCCCATCTTTCCCAGTCCCCAACTTGAAAAAAGAAAAAGAAAAACCTTTTAAAGAATATGCAGAGTTATGCAAACTATATTCCCATATTGGCCAAGTCTGAAAATATGTCTCATTCAGCTTCTAAGTCTATCACCTCTCTATCAGAACTGAATGATCACTGCTTTGATCAGAGTTTTTAAGTATTTCAAAATTGCTCATTTTTACAATGTTGATGTTATTAATACAAATTTTTCTCCTGGTTCTGCTTACTTCACTCTGCATCAGTCCACACAAGTCTTTCTAAGTTACTCTGAAACCATCTCTACCTTCATCTCTTCCATCACAACAATATTCTATTTATAAACCATAATTTGTTTAGCCATTCTCCAATTTATGAGCATCCCTTTAGTTTTCAGTTCTTTGACCCTACCAAAAGAGATGACAATAAATATTTTTTACACATACAGGACCTTTTCCTCTTTCTTTGATCTCTTTGGGGTATAGAGGTTCTGCCCCTTTCTAGCTTTACAATCTTGAGTAAGGCATAGGATCATAGATGTAGAGGGAAGGGAAGAGAAAAATCATTTATTAAACACCTACTCTGTGCTAGGCACTATGCTAAGAGTTTTACAAATATTATCTCATTTGTTCCTCACAACAGCCCTGGGAAGTAGGTGGATTATTATCACCATTTTACATTTGAGGAAATTAATCAACCAACATTTATTAAGCGCTTACTAGGTACCAGGTATTATGTTAAGTGCTGGGAATAAAAAAAGAGGCAAAAGACAGTCTCTGCCCTCAGGGAGCTTACAGTTTAATGGAAACTGAGGTACACAAAGATTAAGTGACTTGTCTAGGCTCAAATAACTGGTGTCTATGGCCAGATTGGAATTCAGGTTTTCTTGATTCCAGACCTAGGACTCTAATCACTGCATCATGTAGCTACTTGAAGGGCACCTAACATACTGAGTTCAATTGAGTCATTTTACTGATAAGGAGATTGAGGCATAGAGTGGTTAAGTGATTTACACAGCTGATAAGTGTCTGAAGCATGATTTTAAAATATTTGCACTATGGGATAAGTCTTGGAGTTACCGTGAAGTTCAAATAAGAGAATGCATTGAAGGGGCAGCCGAAGTCAGGAGGACCTGAGTTAAAATCCAGCCTCAGACCAAACACTTGACACTTACTAGCTGTGTGACCCTGGGCAAGTCACTTAACCCCAATTGCCTTTAAAAAAAAAAAAAGAGAATGCACTGATTTTCCCCAACTGCTGGTTCTTTCTCCTATCAAAATTATATTGTATGTATTTTGTATGACTTACATAAAACACATATAAAAGGCAGTGGTGTATAGAGAGCTAGAGAGCTGACCTTAAAGCCAGGAAGAACTGAGTTCAAGCCCTGTCCCTGATGCATCCTGGCCATGAAATTTTGAGCAAATCACTGAGTTGCTAGGCAACTGTCTAAAAGTATAAATTGTGGGGAAGATGTCAACCTGTCACTGTGAGTTCAATGTGCCAAGGAAATCATAGATCCAGCCCTTGTCCCTCCTATATGTACACAATGTTTCCTCTGATAGCTGGTAAGCCATTTGAGGACTGAGGGTTGATATTTTTGTCTCATGTCCCTAGCATTTAACAAAGTGTCTGGCACATAGTAGGTACTAAATAAGTACTTGTTGATTGATTGAATGAGTGCAAATGGCACATTGTCAGGTACTATACAATTGTTAGATTGTGTTTTTATTGCTTCATTTTCATCAGCTTTTTGCTTCAGGGTAGACTGTGGAAATCAGATAGGCAAAAATATTTTACACATCTCGCCTGCTGACATGTTATCATCAAGCCATCTTTTTGGCATGAAGAGTAAATCTGTTTTGTATTCCCTATGGACCCCTCGTCCCTTCACATTCTTCTGTATTCCCTGTTAAAGTACATAAGATCCAGACTCCAAAAGATAATTTACCATCAAGATATGACGCATCAAGACCTTTGGCATTTATTTTCATGTTCCTTCACAATTCAAAAAGATACTCAAACAAAAATGTAAAAATTCTAAGTAGATATTTCACAAAGATTATTTCCCAGAGGCAGCTCTCTTGAGACTCTAACTTATAGAAGAGTTTCTGACCTAAATTGGGAGAAGTCGTTTCCTCTCTGGGAGTGTTATACCAATGAACTCGTGCATCTGGACTCTAACCCTTAAACTAGCCCTCTCCCCCCAAAAATATAATTCCAAAATAGAGATAGCATAAAGTAGAGAATACAGTATTGTGCTCAGGGTCAGGAAGACGAGGGTTTCAATGCTGTCTCTGACACTTACTGGCATTGTGACTGTGGGGAAGATCCTTAATCTTTCTGTGCCTTAGGTAATTTACCAGGATTTATCTATAAAGTTATAGCTGGGTTATAATCTGGGTTATAATTATAGATATAATGGGTTATAATTATAGATGGATTATAATTTGGTTTGGGGAGTTCTCATCCTAGAAGGTCCCCATGCTCATGAAATCACAGATACCTTTGTGAATCTTGGTCGTGTTTTCCTGAAATGACATTCCTTTTTGGATAGTCACTATTCTCTTAATACTTACAGACAGCTTTCTCTTTTTAGGATATTTTAGGATCTCTTTAGCTTTGCTCCATTGACATTAATGGTATGTGTTTATCTGTCTGAAGAAAATCATTGATCTCTATGGTAATGTTTTCTTCAAAAAGTCAGAATAATCGCTTTATCTGTGATTCTGCTGCTGCTGTTTAGGTTTTATGAATATTTAGAGAGCTTGTCAAAGTATAAAAACAGTATCTCACCCTAGATTACCTTTTCAGAATAGATATGATTTCTGCTTTTTAGGTCTAATCCTGAAAACTCTATTAATAAATCACCTGAAAAGCTTCAACATTCATGGTGACCTTTTGGTCAGATTTGGGACAAGGTCCTCATGATCACATGAGACCTTCAGATCACCAAGAAGGGCTCTCTTATTATGAACATATGCAAGGCCATGTCTAAACAATGAATGGATTCAAGGTTAGTCACCCCGCTGTTACTTGGCAATGAAAACTCAGATCACACCTCAAAGCATATAGCTCAATGTCTACTTCAGGCATTAGAAGGTCATTCCCCAAAGCAACAATTTAGAAAAGTTCAAGTGCATCCCATCATTCACTCAGAACCTACACCTCCTTCCTCCCAAAAAAATCAATACTGTGGTAGAATTGCATTACATTTATCAAATGGCTAAGAGGGATTACACAGGATAAAAATAGACTAGTGGCTCTGTTTATCTCCATGTAAACAAATGATTTCAACTTGGTAGGCATTTGAAAACACACTCTCTGAAGTTGGAATCATATTCTTTAGTAAGTCAAAAAAATAGATTTCCATTCCTAAAGGAATATCCCTTAAAAAGAAAGAATTTGTCTGAGACATTGAAAAAAATCTCAGAAAGGAAAATCTAAAATTAAAATGTGAGAAGCTGTCTGATAACATCACGGTATTCTTGATTCCAAGGCCTGCTAAGCACTTCTATAAGAATTATCTTGTATATGTTTTGTGTCAATTTTGCATAGACTCTTTTATGTATATGTTGTTTTCCCCAACAGAATGTTCGCCCTTTGAGGGCAGGATATACCGAAACTTATTTTAGTTTTATTTCTTTGATTTTTGTCTTTGCCTCCCCAAGGGCCAGCATAGTTCCTGACACATGGTAAGCTCATAATAAAGATCTGTTGACTAATTAATTGATAAAAACCAAGAAAATAATCTTGCTGGGAAAACAAGCTCAATTTATGTTAAATTTCTAGAAGTGGACAACATGGGTGATAGGAGGGAGGGAAGGGGAAAGGAACAAAGGTTTATTAAGAGCCTACTTTGTACCAGGCACTGTGTTAAGTGCTTTGCCATTATTATTTCACTTTATCCTCACAATAAGCCTGGGAGGTAGGTACTGTTATTGTTGTTGTTCAGTTGTGTCTGACTCTTTGTGACCCCATGGACCCTGGCATGCCAGACCCTTCTATCCTCCCTGTCTCCTGTTATTATCCCCATCTTATAGTTGAGGAAATGGAGGCAGACCCAGATTAAGCTACTTGCCCAAGGTCACCTCCTTTGTAAGGATCTAAGGCCACATATGAATTCAGATCTTCATAACTCTAGTCTCAGAACTCCATCCACCACACCACCTAGCCATGGAAAAGTCAGATGGATCAGATGACTTAGACCAAGGGCCTGAGTTATATACCATGTGTATAAACTTGACTTAGTTATGTAACCTCTCTCTAGGCCTCATTTGCCCCATTTGTAAAATGAAGGTACATATAGAGTTGGAAAGGACCTTAGAAGTCATATAGTTCAAACCCTTCATTTTGCAGTGGAGTACAGGTGAGGAAACTGAGGCCCAGTGAAGTTTAAATGACTTGTCCATAATCACACAATGGCAGCAGAGCTGAGATTCTCAGGTTCGACTAGGTGATTTTTTTGGGGGGGGAGGGCTTAGGCAATGGGGTTAAGTCACTTGCCCAAGGTCACATAGCTAGTAAATGTCAAGTGTCTGAGGCCGGATTCAAATTCAGGTCCTCCTGACTCCAGGGCTGGTGCTCTATCCACTGTGCCACCTAGCTGCCCCCAAATTTATTTACTTATTTTTTGCTTTTTGGTGAGGCAATGGGTTGAGTAAGTTGCCCAGGGTCACACAGCTAGTAAGTATCAAGTGTCTGAGACTGGATTTGAACTCAGATCCTCCTGACTCCAAGGCTGGCGCTCTATCCACTGCCCCACCTAACTACCCCATGGACTAGGTGATTTTTTAAGGGCCCTTCCAGTTCTAAAGCTATAGGATTCTATGAATGTCATAATTAGGCTGTATGATATAGTGATGACATATTAGAGAAATAAAGGGGAAAAAACCAAGCAGCTGGAAGCCTCTGAAAATGGCCCAGAAAGATAAAATAACCCTCCTTTTATGTAAAGTAGAATTCTAGCAAACCAAACAAGATAATAAAATGAGAAAGTTTTGAAGGACTGTGAAGATCAGAAGAGGCGGAAACAAATTAATTGCTTTTCCCAGCTGGGATCTTAGATGGGTTAGGTATTGATACTGAAGACCTAATTAAGGTGGAATCCATGTCTAAGCCACAATAAGTAAGAAACTCAGAAGACTTGGGGGTGTTTCTCATCTTTTACTCTGCCCTATGGAGCTGAACCCAGCATCAGCCCTATAGATTTTAAAAGCAGCTTTGTGCTCACATCAGTTACCCAAGGCCAAAGATTTGGGGCACAGTATGATATTTTTTTTCTCCAGGCATCAAAGATGCAAGATAAGGCCAAAATATTGGACATTTTCTGATGAAACAGAAGGCCCTAAAATAGATGTGAAACATAAATATCAAGTATAAAGTAAGAGGGCTTGGTTTCTAAGACTTTGAGTCAAACCAAACATCTGCTAAATGAAAGTCATAAAGCAGATTCCAGCTAACAACAATTTAGGTCTCTCTTTTTTTTTTTCCCTTTTCAGTTTCCATCTGACAGGGCTTTTGATAGAGAGTAGATGGTTTTCTGGTTATTAGCCAGATTTTGGTTATCAGAACCCAGTATACACGAAAGACACTGAATACTAATATAAGCATTTAGTGAACCCCCTTCCCTAACTTCCATTTCCTGCATATGTATTCTCCCTTATTAGAGAGTAAACTCCTTGAGAACAGCTCACTTTTGAATTTTTTTCAACAGCTTAGCCATATTGTAGCCACTTATTAAGTTTTCTTCTTTCCTTCCTTCCTTCCTCCCTTCCTCCCTCCCTCCCTCCCTTCCTCCTTCCCTTCCTTCCTACCTATATATCTTGCAAACACGCTTATTTGTAGATGCAATTATTGAGTAAGTATCATTATTCTAGGCAAAGTCAGAACAACTAAAATTGATTAGCTCCCTTGGCAAAAGGACCAAACTTCTGTTCTTCCCCACTCTTAATCTTAACTAAAAATGTAGCAGAAAAGAATTTGCACTTTTTTCAGACAGCCTGGTAGATGTGCATATGAATCTCACTTCATGAAAATCTCTCTGACTTGGTAAAAATAAAAAATTAAGAATTTCAAAGTAAACAACCCAGGTGCAAGGTATTATTAACAAACAGAACGAAGGCTTGAGGAATTCTATGTAAAAGAGTAAGGAGCTCCAACCAAGTGAAATATTGGCCTATTTGGATACTATTTTGATTTGAAATATTAACCTATTTTGAGACTATATTGATGTCTCAGTTTTGTTCTAGTTAAGCAGTTTTGCACAGAATGTGGATTGGATTCTGGTTCTAATTGTTTCATTAGGGTGTGCTTTAATACTTAGAAGGATTTCTAATTACATTTATGGTACTCAATGGTGCAGACTGCAGCCCATCCCATGTGATGCTTATCCATGTCCTTCTGTTAATGAGAGGGATGGGGTGGGGGTGGGGTGTCCCACCCAATATTAAGACAAAATGTTGGTCTTATCTTTTTTGTTTGATATTTATACAAATCACACTATAACCCATACCTTTGGCTTTGGGGAATTGAGCTGAGGACAAATGTCTTTTTTTAAAAATTTTTTAGGCAATTGGGGTTAAGTGACTTGTCCAAGGTCACACAGCTAGTAAGTGTCAAGTGTTTGGTCTGAGGCCGGATTTGAACTCAGGTCCTCCTGACTTCAGGGCCGGTGCTCTATCCACTGAGCCACCTAGCTGCTCTGACAAATGTCTTTATACAGTGCTTTAAGGTTATCTTATTTTATTTTTATCTTATTTTATCTTATTATCTCATTTGATACTCCCAATAGCCCTGTGAAGTGGGTGTTTTACTATCCCCATTTTACAGAGGTTTTGACTTGTTCTGAGTCATACAGCTAGTATCTGAGGCAGAATTTGAACTCAGTTCTTTCTAACTTCAAGCACTTAAATCTCTTTGAATTGTGCATCTATATCCAACACCTTTTGTTCTCACTATCTGACCATCCCACCTTCTCTTCCAGGCATGCATTTATTTTATGTTATTCTTTATGGCTCTTCTCTTGTGTAATATTTAATTGGTAGCTTGCCACAAGCTACTTCCATGTACCATATGCCCCTCTCTCTCTGTTGCCTTTTCAGGGACCCACACCTTTAATTTTGCAGAGACTATTGTATTGGGTGACTTTCAGTCATACAGAATGCCATAAGCAAACACAGTTAAAAAGTTGGTCCTTTATTTCAGGAAGAAGCATGGGGTCATTAAAAGGTTCATAGTTCAGTAAAAACTGAATATTTCAGTTCTATGTTCAATAGATTAGTACAATTCCTTTTGGTCTGGGGTAGTTTCAGTTCACGTTCTTTATAAAAATAATTACCTTTCTCAGGTCACATCCCCTATACACCTCACCAGAGTTTTGATCAAAACTGGCAACAGTCATATCCTAAATGAAAGTCTTACCCCAGAGGTCAGATTTAGACATCTGGTTTGATCCTCTATGGGCCAGATAGACAGACAGCCCATTAAGAAGCTATAAACAAGCAGATACAATTGATGACCAGACTGGGTCCCTTCAACTTCTAATGCTCTTTCAAATAATTGAAACTCCTTGAAAACTGAGGTCTGGACAATTTTTCTGCCCCTTTCCCCAAATATCTTTATCTTTCCAGTCCTAAAATGCCCAGAATTAAATGTGCTGTTTTTAACCAGTTAAGCCGGAAGAAAAAAATGTTCCATCCCTTTTTGAGAGTTACAGTTCTCATGGAAAAGACATATAACTTGAATGTTCATTTTGTGAGAGAAAATATAAAATTAAGTGCTTGTAATTCTCTATCAGAAGCCAGCATAAAGAAACTATGGCATATGATGTGACCATTACCATCAGGACATTTGGAATGTCTGGATCAGAGACATTGAAACAGTAAATTCAGTATGTAAAGCAGATGTAAATTCAACATTTATATAGTCAATAATGAATCTGTATGGCTTTGCCATCATTAGTTAATCAACTCACTCAATATCCCCTTGAAGAGAATTAAGGCAGTCAGCATTCTTTTATCATAAGTACTTAATAAGCAAGGAAGCTCAGAACTTCTTAAGGAAAATGAGCTTGATTTGAAATGAAAGGAAATGGGTTCAAATATTGACTCTATGCAACCTTGGGCAAATCTCTAAACCTCTCTGGGCCTCAGTTTCTTCTTCCATAAAATGAGGTAGTTGGATTAGGTGATTTGTAAGGTGCTTCCTAGCTTTAAATCTGCTATCCCTATGTCATCCACGGTGATGGTAAGTCATATTCATACTTAATAAAAATAGAGGCCCACAAAAATGGAGATCCAGTTATATTATATAAAAAAAGGTGAAGGGGCCCTAGAGGAAACAGAAGCTAATCCAATATAACAAATTACTAATATAATTACTAATGATAATAATAATAAATAATTACTAATATTATAACTTATTACACACCTACTATGCACAAGACATTGTACTAGATATTGGAGATACAATGATTAAATGAAAACCAGTTCTTGCACTCAAGGAATTTATATTCTATCAGAGGAATTAAAAAAATGATCAGATAAGTACATATAAATGAATAAAATGAATGGAAAAATTATTAAATGCTCACTATTTGTAAAACATCGTGCTATTTATTAAACATTTACTATTTGCAAAACACTGAGCTAATTATCCTATACCTGATACTTAGGAGGAGAAAGCTTGGACAACTTGAGGGAATCAGAAAAGGCTCCCTATAGAAAGTGGCTCTTGAGCCTTAAAAGAACTTAAGAGGGGCAGCTAGTTGGTGCAGTGGATAGAGCACTGGCCCTGGAGTCAGGAGGACCTAAATTCAAATCCAGTTTCAGACCAGACACTTGACACTTACTAGCTGTGTGACCCTGGGCAAGTCACTTAACCCCAATTGCCTTGCCAAAAAGGAAAAAAAAAAAAAGAACTTAGGGATTCCAAGAGGCAGAGGGGAAAAAGTACATTCCCATTCGAGGGACAGCCTGTGCAAGACATGAAGGCAGGAAAGAGAATGGAAAGTTCCAGTAAGAGAAAATAGGCCTGTTCTGAAGCACAAAGGGAGTGAAAGGGGAAGAGTGTGAGATAATCCTGGAAAGAAAGGCTGGATCCAGATTGTAAAGGGCTCTAAAAAGCCAAACAGAAAAGTTTGCATTTTATCCTGGAGTCCTGGAGTTAATAGCCTCCTATTGACCTCCTGGTATCACTCCTAGGAGGGGAATATGACAGCCAGATCCCCGAGAAGTTAGGAGAGTTCATCCTTGTCTGAGCAAAATTCCTCACATTAATTTTTCAGTTACCACACCTTCTTCTCAGTACCTCAACCATCCTCACACACAGTCATTAACACCTCCTGCTTGCCCATATCTACACTCTGTCCTGTTGAGCAAGGTCCAGAACTCAGCTCATTCAAGCCTAGATAAGGCCCTTGCATCCAGGGCAGGGACTAATATAATTGTGGGGCTAAATTAAAATGTATCACATGAGGAGAATACAGTCCAGGAGAAAACTAGAGGGGAGGAAACAGAAAATGAGATTCTTTACCTGTCTTGTTTTCGCAGTGAACTGGAGAGAAAGAAATATCATCCAGGGCAATGTATCCTCCCTTGGGACCATTAAAAGCAACTTCAAAAATAACCTGCAAAGGAAAATGACATTCTATCAACTATTTAAATATTCTGTGGGTTGACTTAAGTGCTCTTACTCAAGATTTATGATGTCCTGGTTAAGGCCAACAGATGATGCAAATTCAGTTTCTATTTAATTGATTCATGTGCTGTAGGACAAAATATCTGGCAATGTCCTTTATACCCCATAGCCACTTTTAGGGATTATGAGAAATAATCCACCAGGCTTCAATTTCCTAGTGAATTCCCTTTTCTCCCCTTGGGTCTCAGCTATGACATGCAAGTAACTTGCTGTCAGAGTGGCAGAACGAAGTGAAAGGAATACTGGCTCTTGTGCAGAGAGAGATTAGACTGGCCTCTGCTTTCTGCTCTCCACAGGGAACTCCATTTCATTTGAGTGGGCTCTTTCTCTGCCTCACATGTGGAATTCTCTAACAAGCTGAAGAGCAGAAATCAATGACAGATGAATAAGAATCAATGGAAGTTCTAGCTCAGCAGGCAGGGTGGCAGAGTGGAGAGATCCATCTCTCCAACTTTCCTACTTGTGTGGCCTAGGGCAAGTCTCAATCCCCCTGAGCCTCAGTTTCCTTACCTGAAATGAAAGGGTTGGACTAGATGACCTCTACAATCCCTTCCAGCTCTAGCTGTATGATCCTGGCAAGGAAGGATTATGGCCAGGCCAGGTAGCGCATTATCAGATAGGATCAATGTATCAGGTTTTTTTTTTTCTTTATTATTCTTTGTTTTTCTTTGCTATTATCCCTTGTTTTTCTTTGCTATTATTCTTTGCTACCTTTGTTTCAGTGTCAAAGAGGAAAGGATTTCCCACTTCTAGAAAAAAATTTGGTGTAAAGACAAAAGGCAATAATGAAATGTTATAAAAGAATCAATCAATAAGCAATTATTAAGCACCAACAACATGGTGGGCACTAAGCTAGGCACTGGGGATGCAAAGACAAAAATGAAACAGACCCTGTCATCAAAGGAGCTTACAATCGATCAGAAACTTTTTAAAGGGTAAAACAAATCCTCCCCCAATAACAGAGGCAAAATCTTTCATTCCAGTAGCTTGCAACCTGCCCAGGCATGGTAAATTGGGTAGAACACCAGTAGATTTTAAGTTCCATGAGGGGAGGCACTGGTTTTCTTTCTGTCCTATTTTCAGTGACTTGGTGCATAGTCAATGCTGATAAATACTTTTAAAATGAATGAACAATTTAAATAATAATAAGTCCCTGTAAAACATCTATTATGATCTGTATTCCTAAACCCAAGGAATCTTGTAAATACTCCTTTGACCATAAAGACATGAGGTGAGAATCATTCAAACATCAATACATATCCTTCACCAGAGCTGGAAAAGTCATTCAATTCAGAGTATACCCTATTTTAAGTCAGTCAATAATGTAAGGCAGCATGTCTAGGGGAATGAGCACTAGACAGAAGATATGAGTTCTTGGACTATCTCATACAATAACTCACTGCATAATTTTGGGCAAATCACTTCCCCTCTCTGGGTCTCAGTCTGTAAAATAAAGAAGTTTGGACCAGAAAAAAAAAATAATAATAGCTAGCACTTATATGGCATGTTTAGCTTAGCAAAGTGCTTTACAAATATTATTTTATCTTCAGAATAACTTTGTAAGGTAGATGCTGTTATTATTATCCCTATTTTATGGATGAGGAAACTGAGTAGACAGAAGTGAAGTGACTTATGCAGGGGCACACAGGTTATAAGTATCTGAGGTTGGATTTAACTTCAGGCCCTCATGGCCCACTGTTCTATCCACTCGTTAGATGTTATCCAAGGTCCCTGTTCCACATAACATTCTATGATCATTTCAACATACAATGGACAGTACATGCACTTGATCACCTAGAGATGGTGATATAATACAAAAAAAGTAAAGTCACATCTGGGCTCCAGCACATTGAGGGGAGACCTTGGAGAGAAGTGAGAAATGGGACCATGGGAGAAGAAGGAAAATTAAATTTATAAGACAATTGGGGAATCTGTGGCTGAAAAATCCCCGGATCACCAAGTTAGATTTTACTCAGCAGCTGAAATTTAAAAAAAAAAAATGTATATATGTGTATGTGTATATACACACATTTCTATTTCCCTAGAGTGTTCAGGTCATGGCAGACTCAATGTTGCCAATCATATTTAGAGAAAGGGAGAAAAAATTCTTGAGGTTTTTTTTTTTATTATTATTTGGGGGAAAGCCGCATAAGTAAATGTCACTGATTTCTGTAGTATATGGGACTTTTCCTAGGATATTTGTAAGTATGAATAATAATAGAGAAAAGATTCAAATGCTTTCCTTCATAATCAGACACATGCAAGACACACTGGGCTATATTCAAACAGATTAAAGTCTAGAATTGAAATTTTTCAGCATTGATGCTGGCATTGAAAAATGTTTTTAAGAGCTCCATTAAAAACACATTTTAACCCAGGAGTTTAAGTGAGGATGATGGGAGTTTGCAGAATAGGCCCATATCATTAAGACTATGAGTCATTTGACTTTTGTAGAAGGCACATAATTTTCTTCCCTCTTTAGGCTCTGAGCTCATAGGAACTTTTCCATTGGGCTACAAGTTTCGTGTGACAAATGGCTAGGAAATAACACATCATCTGAAGCAGACACAGTATTACTCGAGGTGGAGTGTTATGGAACAATTGTATCAGGAATCAAAGATAACATTTTTTTACGTCTATGTAATGGACAAGCAGGTAGTCCTATCCAAAAGTACTTACAGCAAAATATCTCTCATAACAAGGGGAAATGCTGCAGCTAATAGAAAAGTGAAAATGGAGAGATATGAATGAATAATGCTATATATATACTATTAGGATATATATGTATATATATATAGATATATATAGATATGTGTATCTATATATATCTAGTATATACTAGTGAATAAACTTTATCATCAATAACAAAAGCATTGCAAACATTGACTAAAGATCTTGGTTGTTATGGGATTTCCTAAAACAGAAACTTCAGAAGGGGGCAATTATTATAATTTCCTCCCTCCTCAATGGCAGCTAGGTAACTCAGTGGATAGAGTGTCAGGCCTGGAGTCAACAAGACTCGTCTTCCTGAGTTCAAATCTGGCCTCAGACACTTAGTAGCTATGTGACAAGTCACTTAACCTTGTTTGCTTCAGTTTCCTCATCTATAAAATGAGCTGCAGAAGAAAATGGCAAACCACTCCAGTATCTTTGCCAAGAAAACTCCAAATGGGGTCAAAAAGAGTTAGACATGACTAAAACTTCTGAACAACAACAAAAACCCTCCTCAGTATTACCTGGACATTCATCCACAGGCATCTCTATAGGTAGAGAGGGATGTCACTCTCTGGAAGCAATATACTTCTAAAGCTGGTGCAAAGCCCTCATTAATGGTTTGCGAAATAATGACAAAGTCAGACCTGTGCTTTAGGAATATAATAGGCTGAATGATTTGGCAGATGTTTGGAGAGTGGATTAGAGAGACTTCAGGCATGGAGACCAATTAGGAAGCTATTGCTATAAATGAATGAATGAATGAATGAATGAATAAATAAAGTTTTTCTCTTTGTCTTTCTCCCAAATGAAATCTTGATAACTGGTGACAATGAACAAAAGAGTACCTTTCTTCTTTTAAGATGCAGCTCAAGTATCATCCTCTATAAGAAGCCTTGTGTGATTCCCCCAACTGCTGGAGCCTTCCTTCCCAAACTACTTTGCATTTAACTACTTTATATATATTTGTATCTATTCACCTTATTGTATATATATGTATGTATACACACACACACAAACACATACATAATTGTGAGTAGGAATTTTTGATTCTTTGTACTTGTATCCCCAGCACCTAGCATAATGCCTGGCATATAGGAGGCGCTACCCTATTATCCACTGTACTTATTTCAAGATCTACATAAAAGAATTGTTCAATAAATCTGCTTGACATTTTATTCCTTGGTCTGACGAAAGATACATCTTGCTGTAAAGAAAAGAATGATAAATAGGAGTATAAAACTATACTTATTTCCATTTCATTTTGGCAGATTTCATTTGAAAGACTTTGGGGGGGGAACATACTGTAGCCACAGGAAAAACTAATCATACCTCCATTGGGTATGGAGCACTGAAGTCAACCTCAGCTAGGTTCCATGCTTCACTCAGAGAGTTGTCAATTTTCCATATCTCTTCATAAAGTCCACTGGCATCCCGGGTATAAAGGGTGAAAACATTGTCATTTCCTTGCTGGAGCTGGTAATAAAAAGACAGGCAGCCAGACATGGGAGTTGTTGTCCTTGGGGAGATGAGCTGGGCAACCTCTTGGAAGTGCTTGACGTAAACAGAGTCCACATACATATAGTGGCCTTAAAAAAAAGGTGGGGGGAAGAAGCATAAGAAGAGTTTTGAAAATACATAGATGAAGCATCATAAACTAAATAATCTTAGAGGAACTCTCATGTATCTCCTAATTTAAATAATATGGCCTCATGTGATTTTTGAGTGGAAGAACCTTGGGTTCTCATCATGTACATCAAATTAATAGAATATATAAGATAGCCAATATTGTTTAGGAGTATGGCACTTGAAAGTCTGTACATATCATATAGTACTTATTTGATTTGGCTATTACATATGCTAATCTACCTGCCAATTTTATAGTGAACTTTCTGAGCATTTAATGGCAATGCTCAGAATTTTTTTTTCTGAGCACTGCTATCAACTGGCACTGCCATTTCATAGAAATTAATGAAATGCAGTATCAAGAGAATGATTTTTAGTGACTGTTTTCAAATGCTTCTAAATCATAGTTTTAATAATGTCCTCATATCCATTTTGCAGAAGGGCATAGGAAAAGTAAAAGCAACATCTACTATCTTCCTTAAAAAATACAATAATCAACCCCCACTTATATTCTATTTGGATGTTTTAGCATGGAAGTGGTATTGGATTCTTGAAGACTATGTCAGTGAAGCCCAAGTTCTGGAAGGTCCTACCATTATGAAGGCCACATGATGAAGGCACTAAGGTGTTAGGCCTAGAGTCAGGAAGGGAGAGGTTCAAATCTATCCTTGGACACTTTTTTAACTGGTTCACTTAATCATTCCTAGCCTCAGTTTCATTATGTGTAGAATAATAATAATAGTACCTACTCCACAGGGTTGTGAGAATTGAATGAGATTTTCATATATATATATATACACACACACACACATATATTACACACACACATATACACATGCATGTATGTATACACATGCATGCATATGTATACATACATTATACCTACATGTGTGTATATGTATGTCTGCGTGTGCATATATGCATGTATGTGTATATATCTATACCTATACATACACACAAATATATGTATGTGTGTGTGTGTGTGTGTGTATGTGTGTGTGTGTACATACAGTGTTTTTCAAACCATAGAGTCCAAACCAGTTGGTTGTTATTACTTGACTTATTTGGGCTAAGATCAAATGCGGTATGGTTCCAGAAATGGGCTGCATGTTTCTTGTCCAGTCGAGATAAGTTAGAAGAGGACTGGTTGCTAGGCAATGGCTCTTTTTGTTTTTCTGTTTAGCAATTCAAGAAGAATACCTACTAAGGGCATAGTGGGATTGTGATTTGTATTGGTGAAGGGAGTACTTACACAGATGAAATCACAGAACCTTGACATACAGTGGTAATAACCAGACTATTGGTAAATCTAACTAAGAGGAATTGTATCCTCTAACTTTGTTTCACTGAAATGTACGATGTTTCTAAGCCATATTCCTTCTAGGGTATTAGGAGAACATTGTAAACATTCAGAGGGCAGACAATTCATCTTTTTTCCTTTGCCATTTGTCTTGCCAACTATACAGATTCCATTTCCAAGAAACTCTATCGGGAAAGTGAGGATTGGGTGGAAGTATGGGGAGGGAGATAATAATCCTTTCCCCTCTGGTGTTGCTAACATTCTTGGAGTAGGGGAATGACCATCTAGGAATTGGAAATATCTTGAAGATTCCAGGAGATTCAAAGCAAATTTGGTAGCATTGGCAAAACATCTTTGTAATTCCATGTGTAGCCCAATACAATGTTGCACATGCACTGCGTACCTAATAAATGGTAACTGATTGACAGAGATTTAACTGACCATGTCAGTACAGGAATCTGTAATCTGATTGCTTGAGAATGTATTTTCAGGTGTCTGCATCATTATCCTAAAATTCTCTTTCATATTGTGACTCTTGGAAAAATGGTCTGGTCTGACTGGGCTTCCACCAGCGTGGAAGGCAGCACAAAGAGCGTCAATATCTACTCCTTCCATAGAGTAAGTGTAAGTGGAGTCCTTGACATTCATCTCCAGTGCATGACTCCTAGCTGTATCCCTCCAACTCTTTACTCATTGCTAATACCCAGTTTTAAAACTGGTATTTTTTGTTTTGGGACACCTACGTGATGCAGTGGAGAGAGCACAAAGCCTGGAGTCAGGAAGACTCATCTTCCTGAGTTCAAATCTGGCCTCAGATACTGACTAGCTGTGTGATCATGGGCAAATCACTTAACCCTGTTTGTCTCAGTTTCCTCATCTGTAAAATGAGCTGGAGAAGGAAATGGCAAACTACTTCACTATCATTGCCAAGAAAACCCAAAATGGAGTCTGAAAGAGTAAGATATAACTGAAAAACAACTGAACAAAATCTTTTGTTTTTATATCACCTGAATTTCCAAATTTATCTTTCCCTCTACCTGTCCCCAAAGGGTCATCTTCTATAACAAAGAATTAAAAAAGAGGGGGAAAAAGCACTTCACCAAAACTAAAAAATATATCAAATGACTTTGACAGTATATACAATGTCTCTCACTCACAACCCCACTCTATGAAAAAAAGAGTGAGGTACATTTTGTCATTCTTCTTTGGCACTAATTTTAGAGCATTCAAGGTTTTAAAGCTGTTGTTAGTCTTTCCATTTTCACTGTTGTAGTTACTGCATATATTATTTTCCTGGTTTTACTTTCTTCACTCAGAATCAGTTCATAAAAGAATTCCTTAATTTTTTGTATTTTTTTTCAGTAAAGTAATATTCCATTTCATCCATGTACCACAATTTCCTTAACCATTAACTGCTTGGGGTACCTCTACTTTGTTTCTAATGTGATAACTACTTCCTAACTGGCCAGCTTGCCCCCATTTATCCCCTTTAGCTGCTTTTATACATCCCTGGTTTTTTAAAAATTAATTTATTTATTTTTAGTTTTCAACATGCACTTCCACACGATTTTGAGTTCCAAATTTTCTCCCCATCTCACCCCTCCCCCACCCCAAGACGGCGTGCATTCTGAATACTTTTTCCTCTAATCTGCCTTCCCTTCTATCACCCATCTCTCCTTCTCTTATCCCCTTCCCCTTCTATTTTCCTGTAAGGCAGGATAGATTTCTATACTCCATTCCCTATATATCTTATTTCCCAGATGCACGTAAAAACAATTTTTAACATTTGTTTTTAAAACTTTGGGTTCCAAATTCTCTCCCTTCCTCCCTCCCCACCCACCATCATTGAAAAGGCAAGCAACTCAACACAGGTTAAGTAGTCATGCAAAACACTTCCACAGTAGTCATGTTGTAAAAAACTAACTATATTTCCCTTCATCATATCCCACCCCCCCATTTATTCTTTCTTTTGACCCTGTCCCTCCTCAGAAGTGTTTGCTTCTGATTATGCCCTCCCCCAATCTTCCCTCCCTTCTATCATCCCCCCCCCTCTTATCCCCTTGCCCCCTACTTTCCTATAGGGTAAGATAGATTTCCAGACCCAATTGAGTGTGTGTGGTATTCCTTTCTTAAGCCAAATCCTATGAGAATAAGATTCACTCATTCCCTTTCACCTTCCCCCACTTCTCTTCCACTGTAAAAGCTTTTTCTTGTCCGTTTTATGTGAGATAATTTACCCCATTCTACCTCTCCCTTTCTCCTTCTCCCACTATAATCCTCTTTCACCTCTTAATTTTATTTTTTAGATATCACCCCTTCTTCCTCAACTCACCCTGTGCTATCTATCTATCTATCTATCTATCTATCTATCTATCTATCTATCTATCTATC
>NW_020954610.1:38739792-38752102 GCF_900497805.2 Vombatus ursinus
ATCTATCTATCTATCTATCTATCTATCTATCTATCTATCTATCTATCCATATGTGTTTTTCCCCTCCAACTACCCTAATACTGACAAAGATCTCATAAGTTACAAATATCACCTTTCCATGTAGGAATGTAAACAGTTCAACTTTAATAAATCCCTTAAATCTCTTATATCTCTTTCCTGTTTACCTCTTCATGCTTCTCTTGAGTCTTGTAACTGAAAGGCAGTTTTTCTATTTAGCTCTGGTCTTTTCATCAAGAATACTTGAAAGTCCTCTGTTTCACTGAATGTCCATTTTTTCCCCTGAAGCATTATACTCAGTTTTACTGGGTAGGTGATTCTTGGTTGTAATTCTATCTCCTTTGACCTCCGGAATATCATATTCCAAGCCCTCTGGTCCCTTAATGTAGAAGCTGCTAAATCTTGTGTTATCCTGATTGTGTTTCCACAATACTTGAATTGTTTCTTTCTGGCTGCTTGTAATATTTTCTCTTTGACTTGGGAACTCTGGAATTTGGCTACAATATTCCTAGGAGTTTTCCTTTGGGGATCTCTTTCAGGAGGTGATTGGCAGATTCTTTGAATTTCTATTTTACCCTCTGGTTCTAGAATATCAGGGCAGTTTTCCTTGATAATTTCTTGAAAGATGACGTCTAGGCTTTTTTGTTTTGATCATGGCTTTCAGGCAGCCCAATAATTTTAAAATTATCTCTCCTAGGATCTAGTTTCCAGGTCAATTGTTTTTCTGATGAGTTATTTCACATCATCTTCTATTTTTTCATTCTTTTGGTTTTGTTTTACAATTTCTTGATTTCTCATAAAATCATTAGCTTCCATTTGCTCCATTCTAATTTTTAAGGAAGTATTTTCTTCAGTGAGCTTTTGGACTTCCTTTTCCATTTGGCCAATTCTTCTTTTTAAGGCATTCTTCTCCTCATTGGCTTTTTGGACCTCTTTTGCCATTTGGGTTAGTCTTTTTTTTTTTTTTTAGTGAGGCAATTGGGGTTAAGTGACTTACCCAAGGTCACACAGTTAGTAAGTGTCATGTGTCTGAGGCTGGATTAGAACTCAGGTCCTCCTGACTCCAAGGCCAGAGTTTAATCCACTGCACCACCTAGCTGCCCCTAGTCTATTTTTTAAGGTATTATTTTCTTCAGTATTTTTTTGGGTCTCCTTTAGCAAGCTGTTGACTTGTTTTTCATGATTTTCTTGCATCACTCTCATTTCTCTTCTCAGTTTTTCCTCTACTTCTCTTACTTGCTTCTCAAAATCTTTTTTGAGCTTTTCCATGTCCTGGGACTAATTCATATTTTTCTAGGAGGCTTTGGATGTAGGAGCTTTGACTCTGTTGTCTTCTTCTGGTTGTATGTTTTGATCTTCTTTGTCACCAAAGTAAGATTCTGTGGTCTGACTTTTTTTGTGCTGTTTGCTCATGTACCTAGCCAATTACTTGACTTTTAAACTCATTGTTAAGATAGGGGTCTGCTTCCAGTGTGGAAAATGTACTGTCCCAAGTTTCAGGGGTTTTGTGCAGCTGTTTTCAGAGATACTTCTAGGGACCTGTAAATTTTCAGTTCTTCCAAGGTGCTATGATCAAAGGTGAGGTGTTTACTCCTTTCCTGGCCTGGGTTGTAGTCTATGAGTGACCACAAGCACTCTTTTCTGCCTAGGAACTGTGAGGAGGATTCCCTCTCCACTGCCACCACAAGCTCTACTATGCCAGTGCTCCTCCTCACCCCAGGACCACCACTCAGAACTGGGACCCAGATCCAAGCATGGACAAAGCAAGAGAATCCTGCCTCAGCACCAGCAAAGAGATCCCTGCAATCCCCCTCTGATCAGCCACTTGATTCCCCCCACCATCTGTGGGTCGAGAGCTCCAGAAGCAGCCGCTGCATCAGGACTAGGGCAGGACCAAGCTCCATCTCTCATCATGGCCTCACAGACCTTTCCTGCTGACTTTCTAAGTTGTCTTTGGTGTTTGTGGGTTGAGAAGTCTGGAAACCACCATAGCTGCCCATGATTCAGTTCCGTGAGGCCTTCTCCAGGTTCACTGAGGCCTGGTCTCTGCTGGCACAGTCCATGCTGAACTTTGCTCCTCTCCCAGCCTGGCACAACAGACCTTTCCTGCTGACCTTCCAGATTGTCTTGGGCTGGAAATTTGTTTCATTCTGTCTTTTTGGGAGTTCTGCTGCTCTAGAATTTGTTTAGAACTATTTTTACAGGTATTTGGAGGGCTTTGGGGGAGAGCTCAAGCAAGTCACTGCTCCGCCATCTTGGCTCTGACCCCTATACATCACTGTTACAATAACTTTCCTTATTCACAGCTTCTGATCCATCACTGCCCTGCTCAGAGACATTCAACAGTTCTCTATAAGATCTAGGATAAAATCAAGGTTCCTCACCCTGGCATTCTTAGCCATTCATTAACTGGCTTTGACGTACCTAGCCAGTGTTATCTCATGTAAATCCTTTTCACATTCAGTCAGTCAATAACATTTATTAAGCATCTACATTCACTATGCTAAGAGCTGGGAATACAAATATGAAAAAAAAAAGAAGAAAGACAGTCTCTACCCTCAAGGAGCTTACAATCTAATGGAGGAAGACAATACACAAAAGGATGCTGATAAGCAGGAGGGGAGGGAGTATTGGAGGAGAGAGTAGGTTAAGTGTAGCCAGATAAGAAATGAGATGTCTGAACTTAGCTCTCTCCTTAAATGGAAGTTTGGTTTTCATGGCTCCACCCTCCAGAGAGGATGAAAGTACTGATGAGGTGGAATACCTAGACTGAGGAGATCTTACAGGATACTGAGGTTATCCCAATAATGAGCTTCCTGGGGCATGGTGGAGAAGAGGGTCAGAGAAGTCTCCAAGTGTGTCCTATGTTATAAAAGGAGGGATGGTGTAGTAGATGGAAGGCTAGCTTTGGAGTCAGTAACATGTAAATATTCAAGTTCTGAGACATTGAATATATGACCATGAACAAGTCACTTAACCTTTCTCTATGGCCCAGGCCATTCTCCAAGACTCTAAGATACAGAGAGTTTGCTGCTCTATATCAGTAGAGGGAGTTTTCAAAATGGTAGTTCCCCAGCAACCAGCCTGACAAAATTACAGCTGTGGACCAAAAAGTTATGGCCAAATCAGATTATTTACTTTTGCTCACATTATTTTTTCCACCCAGAAAGCCCTGACCTCCTCCTCAATCCTTAGCTGTTGAAAACTTATCCATCCTTCAAGGCCCAGCTCAAATGCCACCTCTTCTCTTGAAGCCTTTCCCTAATCTTCCCAACTGGAAGTGATTTCTTTGTACCTCTCTTAACATGCTTGCTACACTGTATCATGTATTTTAATTATTTTTGATATGCCTATGAGAGAATAAGCTACTTGAGGACAGAAGACCAAGTCTTATCTTTGAATCTCTCCCATCTGGTGCTTCACACAGAACAGACACTTAACAAATGTTTTTGAATGAGTGAATTATAAATAAGGTTTCTTTCTAGCTGACAGAAATACATTAGCCCTCTTCACAGGATGATTGCTTTACCTGCTGTATGGACAATATTTTAATCTTTGAATTTGCAGTTTTAGATCCTCATTAGCAGTTCATGCACAAGGCTCTTAGGACCAAGTCAGCCATGATCAAATTATGTACACACACAAAAAAAATCAAGCAAACATAATGTGACTTGCCCAAAGTGAGTCAGTGGAGCTGCTGGGAATGAGACCAGAATTGCTGACACCAAGGCTCATATTTAACCACCAGACTAGACCAAATTCTGTTACCCCTTTCTTCTCGGGTCATTCATCTATTGCCAACCTTAGCTACATCTTATTGGCAAATTGTCAGTTGTTGCAAGTTTCTTGCTGAGAATGAAAAGGTAACAGAAATCACTCAGCAGAAAAGAGAGAAGAGTTGATTCAGAAATCACCTTTCAGGTATAGGCCAGGAAATGCCAGGCCTTGGGAGTGATGTACAAATCTGGGGTCTAGAAGCTGCCAGGTACATGCTGAACTGAAAGCAATCCCAGGGGGCAGGGTGGTGGACACCATGTCTGTTACTTCCAGTGGAAAATCCTCATGAGTGGCCTGGCATTGTGAAAATATGCCTGGCTGGCTTCAAGGAAGTCAGTCACCCTTCCTTTAGAGAAGGCTACCTCAGGATGAATTCTTTAGAGAATCCCTTAGTCCATCTGACTTTTCCAGAGTCTTTCTGGTTTATGTACATGTGAATGGAACTGGGCAGAGTTTCATAGCCAATCCAGCCTCTAGGGGATTCTTCGAGCCCATTGGTCAGAGTGGCTGACCTTAGATATCTCCAAACTGAAATCAAGGCATCTGGATTTTTTCTAAGAGGAGAAAAGGTCAGTGAGTTTCCCATGAGGTCATAAATCAAGAACTTCTAGGGTGGATTCATTAAGATTGTCACGTCCACATCATCTCTGTTAGGTGAGTGTTTGTTCCCTATTACCAGAGAATATTAAAAGAGGCTAAGGTTTATGAGAGGAAACAACTGCTCAACTAGCTGAAAAACCGAGCCAAATGGTGATGATTTCTGCCAAAACATGAGTTGTTTCAGGGTTAATGCCTATATTCACGGTGTGTATACACTTGTTTCCAGGGAGGACTCTTGTGTAGTCACCCTGTTAATTGTCTGGACTCTTCATTTTGAATTAGAAGGCCCTGGCAGATGGCCATTTTTTTTTTTTTTGGATTACAAAAAGAGATTTTTAGGGCAGTTCCTGAACTTTTATTTTCAAACAGTCTGGCTAACCAACAATCCCTACTGATTATCCTTGGTTTGGCTACATAAAAAACAGGTTCTGGCATAGCTGTGAATCTGTACTGTTTCCGCTCAAGCTGAACCGTTTGTAGCTACGATGGAATGAAAAGATCTCTCCTGGGAAGAGAAGAGCTTGGTTTCAAGGAATTTATGACAATTGGAATATTATAAATATAGAAAGGACTCATCATCTCCAGGGAAAGTCCTCTTGTCATTTTTGAAATTCAGGTTTCATGGAGTTAGGGGGCTTGTGTGAGATTACAGTAAAAAACGTCATTTGACACAGGAATCAAGGGACAGTATTAAAATGTAGAGTGGTAGAATTATGATTGTAGGCAAGTGAGTGGTGCAGTGAATAGAGTGTTGGGCCTGAAGTAAGGAAGACTTGAGTTCAAATTTGGCCTCAGAAACTTACTAGTTGTGTGACCCCAGGCAAGACCCTGTTTGCTTCAGTTCCTCTTCTACAAAATGAGCTAGAGAAGGAAATGGCAAACCACTCCTGTATCTTTGCCAAGAAAAAACCCAGAAAGGGTCATGAAAAGTCAGAAACAACTAACCAACAAAAGAATATGATTGGGGGAGGGGCACAGGATGAACAAGTATGAAACTGACATGTTAAGAAAAGCAGTGTCCTGATAGGAGAGAAAGTCAGCCTCAGACTCAGGAAGACCCAAGTTCAAGTTCTATGTCTAACGCATATAGTGGCTACAAGACCATAGGCAACTAATTTAAACTCTCAATACTCAGGCAGCTTTTTAAGAATAAAGGTTGAAGTGCAGATGCCAATATTGGTAGATGGAGTTTCCTTATGAGGAATTCCCAAACAAACAGAACAATAGTTCTAGTACAAAAAACCTAAACCAAACCAAACCAAAATAATAGCTAAAATTTATGTTATGCCTACTATGTGCCCAGGCACTGTTCCAAGCCCAGTACAATTATTATCTCTTTTGATCCTCACAACATCCTTGGGAGGTAGGTGCTATTATAATCCCCATTTTACAGATGGGGAAACTAAGGCAAACAGTGTTTAAGTGACTTGCCCAGGTTAACATCAGCTAGAAGTGACTAAGGCTGGATTTGAACTCAGGTCTTCTGGAGTCTGGGCAAATTATGTAACCATTCAATGTCCAGAGTCACACAGCCTATATATAACAGAGGCAACACTTGAACTCTGATCTTCCTGACTCCCAGTAAGGTTTGTTATATACTATGTCATAATGTTTCTCAGTATGTCACATTTTCTATGGATAGAATGCTAGACCTGGACATAACAATGAGTTAAGGGAGAAACATGAAGCCTTTATTCTATTTTATATTTTCTTTTCTTTTTTTTTTTTGGTAAGGCAATTGGGGTTAAGTGACTTGCCCAAGGTCACACAGCTAGTACGTGTCAAGTGTTTGGTCTGAGGCTGGATTTGAACTCAGGTCCTCCTGACTTCCGGACTGGTGCTCTATCTGCTGCGCCACCTAGCTGCTCTATTTTATATTTTCTAATTTTCATGTTCTGAGATGTGCCCAACTCTCTACCTGCTTTTCCAAAATAGAACCAAATACAACATTGAATTATTTTTTTATTTCAATAATAATTCATTGCTCATATTATTTTGTAAACAATTCTATTCCTTTTGCTAAGGAAAGTACAAAATGATAATAAATGCTTTGAGTAGAATAATTCAGTTTCACTTCCTAGAATATAAAAAAAGAACATGTTTGATGAATCAGAGCTCAGAAAAGTAGAATAAAAATCTCATCCAATTCCACATAACAGGGATATTATGTTCTTAAGATTCTGACTACATTGATCCGTTAATCTATGTATGACAAGCATTTGGGGATATACCTCAAGATTTTTTTTTTGTTTCTTTTTTATACATTTTGGAATAATTTTTAAATCCTTTAAAAATTACTTGTTCAAAGTCTTTTTTTCCTACAAAATGCAGTTCAATGAGGCCCATACTGTGCAAAATATGACACAGTGGGGCCCGTAAGAACACTTCAGCCTTCTTAAGATCTGAACCATCTATTCCTTGCATTTTCTTCTTTTGGTTTGACTTTTTTCTGTAAGGCCAGAACAGTAGAGTGAGGGCTTCTAGAGAAAGAATGATAATGAGGGAAGATATAAACATCACATACCTGCCACAATAGATATCTGAGTGATTTAATCTGTACTTCACAATCAAAATTGATTAATCATGTGAAAAAAAATCAATAAGCCTAATGCAAGGTCAAAAGTAAATGAGAGGAGCAGCTACTCTATTTTTAGAGTATGACCTCAGTTTGATTTGCAACTGTGTTCCCATCTATAGGTTTGAGTTATTATAAGCACTGTTCTTCAAATTAAAAAAATTTAAATAATAGATACAATTTTAAAATTGAAATATTTAAAAAAAAACCCAGCATATAATGCCTTAAGATTTGTCAAGTTCTTTACATATGTTGCCTCATTTTAACCTTACAATAATCTTGCGACACAGTCACTATAGGTATTATTAGCTCTGTTTTACAGATGAAGAAACCAAAGCTTAGAGAAGTTAAGACACTTGTCCATGGTAACCCAGCTACTAAGTGCCTAAGGTGGGATTTGAACCCAGGTTTTCCTCTTACCAAGTCTAGTACTCTATCCAGTAAACATGCTGTTTCTGGTAATCATGGTTCTTCTTTATATAGTGCATTAAGGTTAACTTTTAAGGCTAACTGAAATTCAATAAGACTTTAAGGCTATAATTATAAATGAATAATTGCAGGTGGCTTTAACATTCCTCTTTTAGAACTTTCATAATTGGAACCAAGATGTTATTCTGAACAGAAGGTTGAATTCTTACCTATACTTTAAAGTTCAATCCAAATGTCACCTCTTCTTTGAATCATTTCCTGGACCCCTCACCCCATACCTCACAGAGCACTTTGCTTTGAACATTTAAATGAACTTATCTATCATACAATATTTAGTATCATAGTTAACGGTATTTTTGCCTTGTTCAATTTAACTCAAGAATACTTATTAAATGCCTGCTGTGTATAAGGCACTGGATACACAGAGACAAAAATAAAACAGTCCCTGCCCTAGAGGTGCTTACATTCTGTTGACCATGGTTAAGCAGAAGCCAGGATTTTATCCATACTTTGGAAAGCACCATGCTAACTAACCCTCTTCCCTTTTATATCTTAAAGGCATTCATCAACACTGACATTGCAATTATTTTGGGAGTTTGCTCACTCCATTTATGTCAATGAGGAATAGTGGAAAGATCTCTGGTTGAACTAGTACAACTGGTTTCAGGCCCTGGTTGTGACACAAGCTGACTGTGTGACCTTGGACCAGTCACTTAACTTGTCTGGGTCCTTTGTAAAATGGAGAAGTAGAACTCTGTAAAATGGGGAAGCATTGTCTAGTACTATGCTCTGAAATTCTGAATCCAAGTATGACAGGAAAAATGCATATTTCCCATATGTGAGAGAAGTTGTCTTGTTTTGAAGGTATTATACACTTACAATACACTTACAGCCTTACTGCTTTTATCCCTCTACTGTATGGTAAGCTGCATAAAGAAATGTCTTTTTAAACTTTCTAGCTCCCCAAGAGGCTAGCTTAGAGCTTCATACACAGTAAAATGCTAACAAATGGCATATTGAACTGAATTGCAGAGACAAATCCTAATGTTCCAAGTCACAGACCCTAATTGTACTGAGAGAGCTATTGTGCAGATGGGTAGGTGTAAACACCAGCATTCGTCCCTCTATCCTGGGAGTCAGCAAATACTGACTGTTTTTCTAGGATGTCTCAAGAGATTGGAAGGATTAAAAAAATGGAGAAAAGAGAAAGGAGAGAAAAAGGACAAAAGAAAATCGAGAGTAGTTGTATGCTCCTTAAAAGTAGGAATTGTTTCATTTTTTTTTTTTTGTATTTATATCCCCAGTGCCTAAGCACAGTGCCTGGTACATTCTAAGGGCTTGATAAATGCTTGCTGACTGATTTGGCAAGATTGATAAAGTACCAGCCACCATTTCCATAGGCACCATTCAGAATCACCTGAGCTAGAGAGCTTCTCATTTCTCTACGGGAATACATACGGTATGTCTCTAACTTTTCTTTTATTGTTTGCTTTTCTCATTTTGGTCCAGTGAGTAGATAAAATGCTGCAGTTAGACTTAGGAAAACCAGAGTTCAAATTCCACTTCAGATACTTTCTAGTTGTGTGACCCTCTCTGCCTCAGCTTCCACATTTTGAAAATGGGGAAATAATAGCATCTACCTCACAGAATTGTTGTGAGAATATATATACATATACACACTCATACACGTGTGTACGTATATATATATATATATATATATGGGTATATGTACATGCATACATACATTTATACACATATATAGTGTTTTGCTAATGGTAAAGTGTGTTATAAATGCTCGTTGTTATTATCCTCATCATCTTTCTCTTTTCCCAGCACCAAAGGCAGTAAGGATATGAGTACACTAGGGTTACCCATAATACCTCCAAAATTGCACTTAAATTCATACCTAATAGAAACATTAGGGAAATAAATGTAACTATCAATCAATCAATTAAGTATTTATTGAGCTCTTACTATAGACACTATGACACTATACTTACCATAGATTCTTACTTATAGACAGTATGTTAGGTGCTAGGGAAACAAATACAATGAATAGCCAATGCAAAGGCACAAACAGGAGATAGAATGTTTTGTGTGAGAAACCCAGAGAGGGTCAATCAGACTAGACTCAAGTGTGTGGGAGGAGTTGTAATGTCCAATGAGGATGGGAAGATAGGTTAAGGTCAGATTATAAAGGGTTTTAAAAGCTTAACAGAAGGAATATTTTTTCGGTCCTAGAGGACTGGAGATAATGGAGTAGGACAGCATCATGGTCAGTTCTGTGCTTAAAGAAAATCACTTTAGTAGCAGAGTGGGTGACAGACTAGACTGGGTAGAAACTTGAGGCAGACAGACCCAGGAGGAAGCCATTGCAATAACCTAGGTGAAAAGTGACGAGGGCCTGAAGTAAGATGGCAGCTCTATGAAGAAAAGAAGAAGTTAGATGCAAAAGACATTGAGAAGGTTGAAACAGCATGATTTGGCAACTGATTGGACATATGGGGTGACAGAGTGAAGAACTGTGGGTAATGCCAAGATTATGAACTGATGAGACTGAAAGAACAGTGGCTTTAACAGAAATAGGGACATCTGGAAGAAGGGTGGGCTTTAGGGAAAAGACAATGAGTTCTCTTTTTGATATGTTAAGTTCAAAATGTCTCTAAGATACAGAGTTTGAAATGTCCAATAGGGAGTTGGTGATGGGGAGTGGAGCTCAGTCAATTAGTGCCTGGGGCTGGATATGTGCATATGTACCTACATACATGCATATACATACAATGTAATTATAAATATATACATACATAAAATGTATAATGATACATATATAATATACTTAATAAACAATAAACATACACACATAAAATGTAATGATAACTATACACATATGTATATATGATATGTATATTTGTGTGTATCCAGCCTCAATTTGAGCTTCAAATAAATACCAACATATGTTTTATACATGTATATAATGTACATGTATAATACAGTGTACTAGAATACAGTACATGTACAAATGTATATGTATGTGTATATAGAAATGTGTATATACACACAAATATAACACCCTTTACGTCAGTGTGGTATAATGAAAAGAACCTTGCTCTAAGCTAGGACACTTAATTTCAGGTCCTGGGTAAAACACTATCTAGTTATATGACCTTGAATCAATCAATCCTTTAATCTCTTTGGGCCTGAAGTCACACACACTCATATGTGAGAGTTAACACAATAATATACAATATGTCAATATGACAGATTAATATATTTATATATGATATTAATTATACTTTCTATGCCAAGTCTCACCTATATGTATGTATAAACTCACATATGAATGTTAATACTATTAAAGTATATTAATTTGCTACATTAATAGAGAATATACAAATTATTTAATAAATCAATATATAACCTATATATTATCATATATGCGAGGACTCATTTATATGTATTATATGATATACATATGCATATACATATACATCATACAGGCATTATACAGATATATAGGGGTAGCTAGGTGGTACAGTGGATAGAGCACTGGGCTTGGAATCAGGAAGACTCATCTTCTTGAGTTCAAATCTGGCCTCAGACACTCATTAGCTGTGTGACCCTGGGCCAATCACCTAACCTTGTTTGCCTCAGTTTCCTCATCTGTAAAATGAGCTAGAGAAGGACACGGCCAATCACTCCAGTATCTCTGCCAAGAAAACCCCAAACGGAGTCATGAAGAGTCAGTCACAACTGAAATTACTGCACAACAACTAAAATAGATATATAAGTCCCTTAACCTCTTTAGGCCTTACCTTCCTCATCTGTAAAATGAGGAGGTTGGATTGCATGTTCCTTTCCAGACCTGAAATGCTCTGATTCTGTTTACCCAGTACTATGCATTAAAATCTTTCATGTATCCTTCTGCCTTATCTAACCTCCTCTGCTCTGTCTCCAGGACCTGTGCTTTCTCTATATCGACTTTCTTGGTGACCTCATCAGCTCCCATGGGTGTATCCATCTCTATGCCAGGATATACATAATATACATACATACATACATACATACATTCATACATACATGCACACAAATATGTGTATATGTATGCATGTAGATGCACATTATATGCAAAGTATGTATATAATGTGTACATAGATGTATATAATATATATGGAAAACCAGGATGCATAGAAGATGTTAGTGCATAGTACTGTGTAAACAGAGAAACAGAACATTTCAGATCTGGAAGAGAAGATGCAATCTAAGCTCCTCATTTTATAGATGAAATTAAGTTAAGGTCCACAGTGATTAAGTGACTGACTGATTTAAGGTCATATAGCTTGCTAATGTTCCAGCCAGGATCTGAAACCAGGTGTCCTGACTTAAAGCAGGGTTATTCCTATTATACCACATTGACATAAAGGGTGTTAGCAGAATTCCAAAATAACCACAGTGATTTTAATGTTCATGAATGCCTTTAAGATAGGGAAGGGAGGAGTGCTGGTGTGGTACCCTTCAAAGAATGTATCATATCCTGGCCTTAGCTAAATCACAGTCAAATGAATGGTCCAAGAAACTGCTTATCTTATGGAATCCACTCTCTAACCCTTTGCAGCAGACATTCCTGGCAGCATACAGTCTAAATAACTGTTTATTCATCAAGCTAGTCACGGGTAGATTTTCATATCAAGAGTTGAGAAGGCTTATTTCTATTGCTTGACTTTCCCTTATGCAACGTTGGCAAGTTCCCTTATTCAACACCTGAGCTTTTAAAATTCAAAAATCATTTAAGGTCTTCTTTACTCTTAATAATCTGATGGTGTGTTAGACTTGGAGTCAGGAGAACTTTACCTTAAATCCAGCCTCTGAAACTGATTAGCTGGTTAACAATGGACAAGTCATGTCACCTCCCCA
>NW_020954610.1:38752112-38990787 GCF_900497805.2 Vombatus ursinus
ATAGGTGTATATATACATATTATATCTGTTTAAAGTTGGCAAAGTGCTTTTCAATCAATCAATCAATCTAGTCATATCTATAAAGGTCACTTTATAGATATATGAATATATCTATATATCATCTCTTTCTCTATATCTATAAAACATTTTGTAAACTTTAAAATACACACATGTGGGTATATTTTTTTCTGCAAGGGTCAGGATATATATACACACACACATATATTTTAAGGTTAGTAAGGTATTTTTCTATCTATCTATATATTTATATCTCATTTGATCCTCACACCAATCCAGTGAGATAGCTATTATTATTAACACAATTTTACAGATAAAGAAAGTGAGTCTGAGAGAGACTTACCCAGGGTCACACAGCTAGTAAGTGCCAGAGTCAGGATTTAAATTCAGGGCTTCCTGACTATAAGTCTCACACTCTAGCTCCTATGCCACACAGCTGCCTCTATCTAAATGTCAGTTATTTATACTAGAAATAAGAAAAATCATTATTTGGTCTGTTATACCAAAAGAAGAAAGTAAAACAAAACAAAATAAAAACCCAAGTTCATAAGAAAATGCAGTAGAATTTCCTTATTAATTAGCTGAACTCCCAAAGACTAAAGACTGTCTTTTGATCTCAAGTAGTTCTTAACTATAGTTACCTAACCCATAATCTTGAATATTTTACCAGGTCTTGAATATTTTCCTTTGAGTTAATCTAATTCATGAATATATATATATATAGATATATATATACATATACACACACACACACACACACACATATATATATATATATACAATTTCCAAACTTCCAAAAAGCCTCCTTCACTCTGCATGTAGTATCAAGGATTCATCCACTGCACGTGGAGCATTCAGCTAACATCTGCATAAGCATGCTCCCAGCTGTGGCCACTGGCAGAGACAGAATGTATGTGGACATGGGATGGAGTGTATATATTTTGTGCAAAGATATGGAGAGTGTGTATAAAAACCTAATCCCCTTCACTGACATGTATCATTTCACTACTAAGCTTTATAATTTATATTATTTATTACATTTATAAGAAGGAAGCGAAATATTTTTTCAACAGTTTCTAATTTCAGTTCCTAATCTATATACAAATAGATGTATCTAAGGAAATATTTTCCCTAGCTGTCTTCCTTTTGTCCAGCCTGCCCCCGCCCAATCTTCTCCATTGGTGCCTGATTAGTCTCTCTAAAGTATGGGTGTAATAGTCTCACTGCCCTGCTGAAAAATTTTTAATGGCTTCCTATTACCCATTCAGTCCAAACGCCTTAACAAGGCACTTAAAACTTTTGATGATTTGACTTCAAGATATATTTCTAACCTTGCTTCCTACTCACCTCCTATGCTAAACTGTACTATCCGTTACTTCCTGAACACATCTTGTACTTTCCTTCTTCTACACCTTTGCTCATGTCATAATCTCCTCCTTAAATGTCCTCCTTTTAATAATATTCTTCTCATTCTTTTAGATACTACTCCTTCCATGAAGCCATTCTTGATCTCCTTAGCTGAAAGTGAATACTTGTAGTGCTTTCAACCAGAGTACTGATAGTGAAAAATGCTACTTATTCCCTGACAGATGATGGACTCAAGATGTAGGAAGAGACACATATTTTTGCATAAAGCCAATGTAGGAAGCTGTTTTGTTTGACTATGTATATTTGTTACAAGGGTTTTGTTTTTCTTTCTTTTTCTATGGAAGAGGTGGGAGTCACTTGGTTATCAAACTGTCCTCTCTCACCTCACCAATGAGACATATGGAGAAAATGAGAAAAGAACAAAAGGAAGGCCAGAAGGAATCACAGACAATTAAAGTTACACTTTGAAAGCTACAGGTTGAATTTATATTCATACACACACACATGAGACAGAGAGAGAGAGAATGTAGTCATTTTGTTGTTTAGTCATTTTTCAGTTATGTCTGACTCTCGTCACCCCATTTGGGGTTTTCTTGGCAAAGATAATGGAATGGTTTGCCATCTGCTTCTCCAGCTCATTTGATAGATGAGGATACCGAGGCACACAGGGTTAAGTGACTTGCCCAGGGTGAGACAGCTAGTGAGTATCTGAGGCCAGGTTTGAACTCAGGAAAATGAGCCTTCTTTACTCCTGGCCTGCTCTATCAACACCACCTAGCCATAGGTCATACTTAAAAAGAAAAGCAAGCCCTACATAATAGGGATTTGCAGTTGCATGTACAATCCCCACTTATTCTACAATGTATGTAGAAATTCTAACTTTATTTGGTGTTTGTTAAGTTTGGAAAAAAATTAAATGGTTGTATATATTAAGTAGTTAGAAGGTCTAATTCTTTGCCACAGATCTTTCATCTAGTTATGCAAGGGCCAGGATGAGATCAGAAACAGCCTCCCCTCTGTGGCTAGAGACCTCCTGGGGAAGAAAGGCTTCTTACTGAAACCTTTCCACCTAACCTTTCCCATTTTTTTCCTATGGACAATCAGTATTCATTGCCACCTGGCCCTCCAAATGCTGATTTATTCTTCTAACCCCTCTTCCTGCTCCTACAGCATAGTCCCTTTCTTTTCACATTTAAGTTTTATTGTTACCTTGTTTTTACTCCACATCTGTTTCTCCTGAATCTCACTCTAATCCCACACTAACTTTGCCCTTGTAACAAAGAAAAGCATTTCATCAAAACCAACAGAAACAGTGACCATGCTTGACATTTTATAGCAAATTTCACATCCATGGTCCCTCACCTCCCTACTGATATGATAGAAAGAGGTAAAACTCTCGTTCTAATATTGTTCAGTATCATTTGAAGCCTTTTCTCCCTAACTGCTGGTGTCTTCCTTCCAAAACTACCTTATATTTAGCCACTTTGTATTTATCCTATTTATACTTATGGTCCCTCTATATATCTATATGTACTTATCTTCTCCCTACCCCCTTTAGAATTCAAACTCTTTGTGAGTTGGGATTATTTTGTTCTTTGTGCTTAGATCTCCAGTGCCTAACAGTGCCTAGACACATAGTAGGGACTTAAATGCTTGCTGACTGATTGATTTTTGGGATTCAAGGATTTCTGCTTGACAGGAGAATGAGAGAGACACAGATAAAGATGGAGACACACACATATACACACAGAATACAGATGAAAAGCACAATGAAAATATAACACTGAGACTTGGGCTAATTCCTCTTGCATTAGAGTGCTTACTGATGCTGTCCTCACAGTCCCACAAAATAAGTTTGTCCATAACTATTCTTCAGGGCAATTTTCCTACTCCTATTTATATTTAGTGGTTCAAAAAATCTTTGTAGCATTAATAAGCCAAATGTTGAATCTGAGATAAAAGTTTACTTCACTCTGCATGATTGCTTCACACACAAAATCCAATCCAATTTCAACAATTCAACAAATATTTATTAAGCATCAACTATGTTGATGGTATTGTGCTAAGTTCTAGAATTACAAAGACAAAAATCCCCACCCTCAAGAAGCTTTCATTTTATGAGGAAGATGTGGCATATACACAGCTAAAGTATAGCATAAATACCTAAGTAGACAAGTGAGGGTGAAGGCACCTAACTTTTCAAAAAAAAAAAAAAGTTAAGCAATGACTTACCCAGTTCGCTTTGGAGTGTGTGATCATGAGGAAGAATTGAATGTGAATTCCGTATATTTCCTCCCCCAACGAACCAGTTCACATTAGGATTCCAACGATTCAAAAAGCCACAGAGATGATTTTCTTCAAAGTCACACTCTATAATGGGGTGGGGGGGAGGTTTGAGGAGTGGAAAGAAACATATCAACAAAGCTGCAATCACATCCCAGTGCATCCATACTCAGATCCTAAAGGAAGGCTTAGCCCCACACATTTGAATGGTTGGACTGCTCAGTTCTTTATCCCACTGAAATCATCATATCAGAGCTGTCCATGCTAGATTTCCTAAAACTACCTAAGTTAGTAAGAAAGAACTAAAATGGATGAACCAGTCTCTAAAAGCAGCAATATAACATGGTAAATACAGAACTTGTCTCTGAAACAGGGAGGTCTGAATTCAAGGCCAACTTCTGAATCAGGCTGGTTTGTGACCCTGGCTGGGTAAGATACCAAACCTCTCAGCTGTGTCCAAATCACTGCCTAGGGCTACGAGTTGAAAAATAGCTGCTAACATGCATGGATGGAGGCCATTCCCAACATCAATGAAATCACATTACGGGCTCTGGACTCTCAACCCCAACCCCACACTCTCCTTAGCTTCCTAGACAGAAATGTTGCATAGGGGACAGAGTGCTGGACTTGGAGTCAGAAAGGGCTGGGTTCAAATCCCACCTCAAGCACTTACTATCTGTGTGACTGCAGGCAAAGCATTTAACCTCTCTTGCCTCAGTTTTATCATTTATAAAATAATAGTAATGATAATGATAATGAGGGAGCTTGATCCTATGGCCCCTAAACTCTTTTCTAGCTCTAAATACATGACCCTTTGGTTTATGACTGTAAGATATAGATGGTTAAGTATAGGGAGCTCCCATACAAACAAAAATCATAGGTCCCTGAGATATTCATGAAATCACTTCATGTTTCTAATAGAAAGCATTTCATGTAATCTCAGAGGGAAGACATTAGCTGTATTTCACTAGTTCAGAGTATGAAAACAAGGAGGGGGTTACTTGAGGAAGTCCCAATGAAGAACACCAGATCTGGAGTCAGAGGATCAAAGTTCAAATGTCACTTACTACCTGAGTGGCCTTGGGCATTTAACCTCTCAGGCCTCTGTCGTTCGGTCAGTTTTTCAGTTGTGTCTGACTCTTCATGATGCCATTTGGGGTTTTCTTGGCAAGAATGCTAGAGTTATTTGCCATTTCCTTCTACAGTTCATTTTACAGATGAGGAAACTGGACAAACATGGGTCACATAGCTAGAAGGATTTGAACTCAGGTCCTCCTGACTCCAGGGCCAGCACTCTATCCACTGTGCCACTTAGCTGCCTCTGGACCTCAGCTTCCTCAAATAGAGGGGTTTGGACTAACTGATCCCTACATTCCCCTCCAGTTCTAAATCTACAGTCTCATGATTCCTTTAAAAGTTGAGACAGAAATGTCATGAGAACCAGGGCATACACTTTTAAAAAATTCTTATCCCCTCCCACTGCCTTTGAGAGAGAGGAAAAGAAGAGGGGAAAACGCCTTTGGGCTATCAAGGGAATTATAACCAACTGTGGGAATATGCCGCAAATCAAGCACAGGGAAGTAGAAAACTCCTTAACTGTGAATAAAAAGGAAAGTCATACTTCTAACTATTTTTTCCCTTTTAAATTCCAACCAGCACCAGGAATTCAACAATGAAAAATGGGACTTCAGAAATCTGGCTGAGTCTCCTACTATCCTGACGTTGTTGATATTTGTGATGAAGAAGAAGGGGGCAGTGCAGAACTTAGGAGATACAGAGAAGGCTGGCTGATGTCTGTTTTCCTCAGCAGTTGAAACAAAAGACTGAGCGTGCAGGAAGCTTAGAAATTCTTATTTAACCTGTTGAGGCTAGGCCATGACTCTTATATTATAGGTGCCACATCAATTTTTCTTTCTTTCTGTAATCTAGAACTCTGAGGACAATAGGGACAAGTCTTCTTTATGGTGAACATATGCAGAAAAAATAATATGTTGAGCTTAAGTTAGCCAAACTAAAACTTCAAGGCATTTTGCAGAGATTTTCTAGAGGCCAAATTCATAAAATTGGAAAATGGAAAGGGAATTAGAGGCCTGATCTTCTCCACAGTTTTACAGACGAGAAAACTGAGACCCTGAGTGGTTGAAGCACCTTGTTCAAGATCACAGAGCTGGTTAGTGTCAGAGACAAAACTAGAACCCAGATCTCTTCACTTCTAGTCTAGTGTTTTCCCCTTGTTCCAGGCTGCCTCCCCAGACTAGTTCATCTCAAGAGCAAACAGCACCTGCTTAGTTCATTTCTCCTGGCAATAGTAGATTTTTAGCAAACATTGAAACAGGGGAAATGCAAAACCACTTACCAATACAGTATCCAGTCATCATCTTAATTTCAAAGACTGCAATGCTGGCTGTAGTTCCTTGCCCCAGTATACCTTCTATTAATATCTGTATAGCACATGGAAAAGGAAGGGAATTGTGTATCTAAATTCATGTTTCTATGATCACCGTTTCAACTCCTCAGTAATTTAGCCATAAGGTTCTTCATTAACTTAAGACAAAACAGCCCGATTAATTTCTGTTTAGTTGCTGTTTGATATATCATTACCCTCACTCTAAAAAATGCACATGGAAGAGTATATGGTAAGGAAGATAGTTTGAGTATGAAAACAAGCTGTTGCTAATGTCACCTTCACTCTCATATTAAAAAAAAGACAGACGGGTAGTATGCACTGAGCAAGGTCATTTGTTAAATGTACAAAACAACAACAACAATATCTAATGAATAATAATAATAATAATAATAGCTAACACTTACATAACACCAACTATGTGTCAAGCACTGTGCTAAGGGCTTTACAAATATTATCTCATTTGATCCCCACAATAACCCTGCAAGGTAGGTGCTATTGTTATCCCTATTTTACAGATGACACAACTGAGGCAAATAGAGGTGAAGTAACTTGCCCAGGGTCACACACCTAATATGTGCCTGAGGTAGTATTTGATCTGAGGGTCTTCCTGAATCCAGACTCATTGCTCTATCCACTATACCACCTAGATGCCCAAAATAAACTGGTTATTCATAGGATCGTGGATTTAGTGCTGGAAGGGACCTCAGAAGACATCTAATACAACTCCATTTTACAGATGAGGAAAGAGAGGCCCAGGGATGGTAGGTGACTTATCCAAGGTCACACAGGTAGAAAATGTTAGAGGTAGGATTTGAATCCAAGTCCTCTGACTCTAGATATACCCCTGGTACCACCCAATTGCTAGCTACTTGTGGCAACTGTCCACTCTAGCCTAGGCCACAATTTAAACTGGATCTGTAAAGTTTGGATTCAGTCAAAGGGCCACACGTGAGGATCTAGAGGGCCACATGTGGCCCCAAAGCCACAGGTTCCCCACCCCTGGTTTAACCTGATTGGGCAATGAAAGAAGACCTCACCTCACTATTGAAGGCTGTCATGAAACTGCTCCAGCAGTTATTTTTTTAATTAAATAAATCTTTTATTAACACTGTTTTTAAAAAAATAATCCAAACCCTTCATTTTATATTTTATAAAGCTTGTAGACTTGAGTATCTTGCCCAAAGTCATACAGGTTGTAAATTGCAGGGCTGAAATATAATAACAATAATAGCTTATATTTCTGCAACACTTCAACATTTCCAAAACATTTTACATACATCATCTCATTTGATTCTCACAAAAGCCCTGTGAGGTAGGTGCCGTTATTGTACCCACTTTGAAGATGAGGAAACTGAGGCTCAGTTGCATTAAGTGATTGTCCTAGGGACACATACTTTCTAAGTGACTGAGGTAGATTCTCTGACCGCAAATCCAGTGTTCTTTCTTATACCACAATGCCAGTCTAGGAGCAGGTGTCTGCTTATGAGTGTGCTATTAGCATGGTAACCTTGTGTTTGTGTGCATCATTCTCCTTTGGGTTGACCTGGGCACAATATGTACCTTAAAACACTCCAGTTGCATGAGTTTTTACCACTTCAGATCTTTGTTTTCATATCAATCACAGTAGACACTATTGATGGCTAGTTGTCCTAGCAACTCCACAGAGGGAATAGGTGAAAAGTCACAGGATTCACATTCCGCATAGCTTTAGCCCAAGTTTAAACAAGTAGCCATTATCCCAGTCATCTCTGAGAACATCCTCATGGTGTGAAGGTGACCCTGGGGCCTTCAAGGCTATGGCAGCACATCTCCAGCAAGGCCCCAGAACACTGGACACACTTCAAGCCCAGGCCTGGTGAGGAAGATGCATTGTCTGAAGGTCAGCTGAACTAGGTGTGGAGAAGCTTATCACCAAAAAGGTGGCCACCGAAAAAGAAGTTTTGGAGGGCCATAGCCACTGATGAACATCAATGAAATAGAGGGGATTGTTCAAGCCATGAAATCACAAATCTGTGGCAGTGCAGAAGACCTTCATATTCAGGCTCAGACTGGCTTCCAGGAGCTACCAGGGCCCCAGGAACCCTTTACAGTGTCAAAAGAGAAGCTTCTCCTTACTACAGTATCCCATATACTGTAGTGTTTCCTTATGTCATTTCAGAGATAAGAAATGGGATGCTGAGAGTCAAACAAAGGTGATTATTCACTGGTTCCTTGCTTCTTCAGATGAAAAATTGGCCAATTCAGTTTGTCCAGAGATACTGTGTTATTAACAGTCCTCTCACTCCTATCTCCATTTCCACCCCCCACTCCCCTATTAATACTGTTTTTAAACACAGGCATAATTTCCCAATGACTTTCTACCCATCAACCCCTGGCAATAGAATAGTCTCTTACAATAATTAGTCTCCACTAAGCAAAACAAATCAATACATTGGTCATGTCTAATGATATTTCATTCTTCACACATCTGTAGTCTACCACTGACATCACTGTGAGAATGGAGACACATTTTACCAAGATCTCACTGAAGTCATGTTTGACTAATGCATTAATTAAAGTTTTGATTTTTTTAATACTGTTTTCTTTTACATTAGTGTGTGTGTGTGTGTGTGTGTGTGTGTGTGTTTTAGTCATTTTCAGTTGTGCCTGACTCTTTGTGACTCATTTTGGCGTTTTCTCGGCAAAGACACTGTAGTGGTTTGCCATTTCCTTCTCCAGCTCATTTTACAGATGAGGAAACTGAGGAAAACAGAGTAAAGTGACTTGCCCAGGGTAACACAGCTAGTGAGTGTTTGAGGCCAGATTTGAACTCAGGAAAATGAGTCTTCCTGACTTCAGGCCTGGCACTTTATCCACTGTGCTATCTAGCTGCCCCAAAGGGATTGAGCATAACCCATTACTGTGATCATTGTATAGATTGTTCTGAGTCTGCTCACTTCATTGCACATTAGTTCATATACATCTTTCCAAGTCTTCCTGAGTTCTTCATTTTTGTAGTTTCTTTTACAGCATAATAATGTTCTATTACTTTCACATGTCACAGTTGGTTTGGTCAGTCCCCAGTGGATAGCTACTCATTTTGTTCCAGTTACCTGTAATAACAAAAAGTTCTGCTACCAATATTTTTGTATTTATGAGACTTGTTGTTCTGTCTTTGATTTCTTGTGGTATCTCTGTGTCAATGGAGTATATATAGTTTAATGGCTTTCCTTGTATAATACCATATTGTTTTCCCGCTCCACCAAGTATATTAGTGTGCTTGTCTTCCTATGGCCCTTCCCACATATATAATTTTTGTCTTTTCTCATCTTTGATTATCTGATGAGCATTAGACAAAAGCTCAGGGTTGTTTTACTTTGCATTTCTCTTATTTTTCTTGACGTGTAAATAGGCAATTGATTTCAGTTTCTCAGTGTTTTCTACTAGGTCTTTAGAACCACAAAGGTAGGTAGAGGAAAAGGGGGAAGGAGACAAATAAAATATGCATCCATGAAGACTCACTGTGTACTTAACCCAAACTTCTCACACTAACTTTATTTCCAGCAAGTGTGTGTTTTTCCCAGGAGCTATACCAATCTGTTTGTTAGTGCCAGGGATAGGTCAGGCTAGATTAGGGATAACTAGAAAGAACCATTTGGGCAGCATCTAAGAGTAAACAACAAGAGAAACTTGAGGCAAATGTAAATTTCAAGGGTTGATGGTAACAGGCAGGGGTATATTGGTAAATGTTTAACAAGTAGCTCTCTGGGGGAAAAATGTATGCCAGACACACTTTTATGTTTAATTTGCATTGTTAACATTTTCTCCATCTCTTTTTTAAATCTAGACAATCACCAAAACAAATCAAGCTCTGTTTGTCATTTCCAAGGTATAAATGGTCTCACTGAAAACCTAAAAATCTGTGGAGCTGGCTCCATAATACCTCAGCAGTGAGTAGAATTTTAGAAAGCCAGGTGAGTGGCATGAGGTAGGCCCATTGGTAATTAATAATAGTAGGTGATAAATATCTAGATAGTCTAGTAGCAGACAAGAGGCAAAAGGTCAGGCATGATAGCATCAGGAGGTTGGGCAATGAACGTTAGGGACTGAGGTCCAAGAAGAAGACTTCAGATCCTGCTTCCAAAGGGGCTGAGATATAAGACATAGTAGCAAGTTTGGGATTCAGGAACCAGAAAGCAAGACAGTTCGGTTAGAGAACCAGAGTTCTAAAGGAGGGTTTAATAACAAGGGACAAAGGAGGCCATTTACTTACCAATAGCAAGGTTGATTGGAGTCAATCTTTAGGCCCAATTGGTCCCAAAGCATGGAAAAAGGCTAAGGAAAGGGTTAAGTGAGCCCACTTCTGGGGTTCAAAAGACTGTGGAGGAGGAACAGGAATAGCTAGGAGGGGCATCCATTGCCTCACTCCCTTCTTTAACCTTTTCTTGGGAGAAATTGTAAGTATCTGAAAGGGACATATACTCTAGAATTTGAACACATATTCCAGGTGTGATTCTTCTCAAAATACTTGCATTTACCTTTTAAAAAAAACCCAATTTTATGCTTCATCTCAAATCTGTAGCAAGCAATTACATAAAAGACATATACATACGTATTAGCCAAATTAAGTCAAATTATAAGAAAATGGGAATGCTTCCTAAAGCCCATTTAGAAAGGCATTCCTGCTTGCAAAGTTCAATTTAAGACAATTTACAAGCTTGCTAATATTTGAGAATCCTATTAAATAGGTAGAGAAGTGGTCCAACAAAATCTAATCTAGGGATAGGTGAACACAATATCATTTTTTATTATTAATCTTTCTTTATGATGTTTCAGCCCCCTTCCCTCACCCCTAAACAAGTATAAATTCCCAACATGGCAAAACACCCATTATGCCAGAAGTTTTAACCAAGGTCCCAGGAGTACATGAAACATTCATAAAGAAATTTGCACTCTATTCCCATATTCTGCCTACCTTGAATTTCTTGGTACTATTTCGCAAATCTAGACTGGCTATGAGCCAACTATCAGAAGACTCCTTGGTTGACCACAGCAACCGATCAAAGTTTTCTCCTTCAAACCTAATGTAGAGATTTAGCAGGCTGGGGATGGATGGAAATGGTGAAGATGTGGTAATCTGATAAACTAGCCGAAGGCAGCTCCACTCCTCTGCTTGTAGGTCAGGACTCAGCAGGACTGCTTTCTCCCCCTGCTTGGCAAAGGTAGAGTCCACATAAATATAATGACCTAGAAATTAAAAAAAAATAGAAGGACCCACATTAATATGTGCAACATGAGAAGAGGAAGTGTGACACATTTAAATAGTAAAAATATTAGCTAGCAATTATATAACACTTACTGTATATTATCTGATATGATCCTCACAACAACCCAGGAAGTTAAATGCTATTATGATCCCTATTTTACAGAAAGGAAAACTGAGGCAGACAAAGGTTAAGTGACTCGCCCATGGTCACATAGCTAGTAAAGATGTGAAGCAGTATTTGAACTCAGGTCTTCCTGACAGCTAGGTGGTGCAGTGGATAGAGCACTAGGCTTGGAATCAAGAAAACTAATCTTTATGAGTTCAAATCCAGCCTCAGATGCTTACTAGCTGCGTGACCCAGGGCAAGTCACTTAACCCTGATTGCTTTAGTTCCTCATCTGTAAAATGAGCTGAAGAAGGAAATGGCAGACCACTCTAATATCTTTGTCAAGAAAACCCCAAATGGGGTTACAAAGAGCTGGACGTGACTGAAATGACTAAACAGCTTCCTAACTCCAAGAGTAGCATTAAAAAAGTGGCTGGCGTCCAACCAGAACTGTCCCAGCTTCTTAGAGGGACACTTGAACTAGATTGGAATTATTCTCTGTACTTCTTCAGTTTGGTTCCAGGATGAATGAGACAATGACCTAGCTTCCAAGGGTACAGGGTATCTAAACTGTCCCTGACCAACACTTGTGGACAGCATGTAGGATTTCATCATGGTCTACAGAAATTTATGCATACTCTACAATAATATTCAAGGATCTCTGTGGGCATATGAACATTACACAGCCCAGATTAGCAGCAGGAATTTGAGGAAGTGATCTTAACCTTCTTAGGTTTTAATTCCTCTGGTCATGCAATGAAGACAGTTGTATCTAACCTACTATATGGTGTCATCATAAGATTGAATTGGTTTAACTAAATTCACTTATTCTGAATGTCCTAAGGACTGTGTGGGATATGAAAGTTAACCACAGAACCTTCAGCATGGGACTCCATCTTGGAGATCATCCACTCCAACTATTGTACTGATGCGGAAAATGAAGCCCAGAGCAGCCTCATGATTTGCTTAGAGTCACACAGCAAGTGAGTGAAAGGCAGAGGTAGAACCCAGGCCTCTGGACTACACCAAACTGTTTTCCAAATTATAAGGTGTTTTTTTTAATAAGTACAAATTGTTCTCTCTTCCCTTAAGCCCTCCTTGCCTGGGTTTTCCTTTACTAAATGTAGTGATTTTGGGGAGTCTGAACCACTTACTACAAGAGGCAACAACACTGTGGAAAAAGAGCTAGCTTTGGAGTCAAAAAGACTGGATTCAATTCAAATTCAGACTCTGACATATACTAACGTTATGACCCTGGGCAATTCGTTTACCCGCAGTGCCCTAGGTAGTGAATTATAGAGAAGATGCTGCCTTGCCCTGCTAGAGAGAGTTTCCTCAGGGCAACTACCCTAGACCAATGAAATCATAGGCCTAGTGCAGGAAACACCTGCCGGTAAACACTTGCTACCTTGACTTTACAAAGACATTCAGAAAACTAAAGGTGCTCAAAAGAATGACAGATTAATAAGGAGGAAGTAGAAAAGAGACTAATTATTTGGGAAGTGAAGGCGTCAGGCAAAAATGGAGCAGCCAGCAAAGAATTATCCTTCTTCTAGTGCAGAGGTATTAACCTTTTTTTTTTAATTTAATTTTTTTAATGTCACAGACTCTATCTAAAGAAGCCTGTGGACTATTCAGAAGATGTTTGTTGCCTACATTCATAATGGAAGTAAATACTAAATTCTGTTAGAGGCTAGTAAACATGAAGATGTAATTTTTTTTACCATCCAGTTTCAAAGATGCCCCAAAGCATATCCACAGACCCCTTTGGGGAGCCATGACCCCCAAACTGTACACTTGGTAAATGTTTAAAACTTCCTCCCAAATATATACTTAACACACATATAAGTTTAATCTACGTTATTATAATTTTCTCCATCATTTTCTTAAGTCTAGACAATCAAGAAAACTAAATCAAAACCTGACTTGTAAGTTTGCTGATTTCCAAAGTGTAAATGCTGACAATGAAAATTTAATAATCAGCTCCCTGACCCTACATAAAATGGTTCTGGCACACTACTGTGTTAAGAAATTCTTTTCTCATTATTATCCTTTCTTCTCAATCACTATAGTGTTTAGGAATACAGAATGCTGACTAACTGGGAACTCTACCTATAACAAATAGATACAGGGTTCATTAGAACATAGAGTGGTATGGTAAAGGGCAGAGAGGAGAAAGGAGAGATTCAGAAGAATCTAGAAGATGTCTTTTAGGAAAGGACTCAAATTAGAATGGATGCTCCTTGAGGGTAGGGGTTATTTTGGACTTTCTTTGCAATCTCATCACTCAGCACTGTGCCTGGCACAGTGTAAGCATTTAATTAATGCTTGTTGACTGAATGACAAAAAATGGCTATCATATTTCTGACTATATTACAAAATTTACAAAAGTTATTAAGTATGAGGCTGTTTAACTCGTGGATTCTATCTGCTTGAACTCTCCTTGCTTTCTAATGAAGTGTTAAAACATTTTCTTCACACATTATTTCTCTAGAAATCTAGTTTTATTACACACTGGTGGCCTTGTTCTTATAATATTAAGTACCCTCAGCAGTATACACTATTGAAAATGCTTATGTTATTTAAAGTACTTTGATAATGAATTACATCATGGGATTTTAATTCTATTTACTTAAGAGCTATTATTACACCTGTATCATAAATTGTTGCTATTAAAATAATCTGAATATAATTCACTTACATGCCTGAGATTTTTTAAAATGCATCCTTTGCAACAGCACAGAAGTGCTTATTAGAGACAGTATATCTGTCCAACCAATCTGTACCTCTTGAACAGAAATGATGGTCTTCCTTAGCTATTTTTAGTTGCCCACTAGACCAATTGGTAACCCACTCAGTAAGATTATGGAAGGGCTGAATTTAGTAAATAGTACAATGTTTTCAATAATCATGACCACTCACTGCTACAAAAAGCTACCTTTTCAATACCAGTATTCTCCCAATGATGCCTTGTGTCTGTGAATTGTGGAATATCAGAATCTCAGAAGCATCATGAGTGCAGGTGACCCAAAAAGGGGTCAATGGAAAGCTATCTGGGGGCTATTAGATTGCAACAGAGTGCTGCAATAATAACTTCCATGTGAGAAGTGGCATAAAAAGCATCATCAGGGTCATATCTGACTGGAGGAAGACCATAAATACAGCAAGGGTGAGGGAGGGATAACATATGGACAACCTGGTACCCATGAAGTGTTGAGAGAGAACTAGTATATTAGATGGTTCTGCTACGGAGGGCTTAGGGCAAAACATGAGTAAGAATAAGAAAGGATGAGAAGACTGTGATTAGGCTTTGGTCTTCACCAGTATAGAGAAAAGCCACATCTATAAGACCAATGGTGCAAACCGTTAGATCATACATAAAGATCCCTGTGGGCTGTATATTGATTTAGTTTTAAGATGTAATATTATCCATGTTTTATTGTATTTTTATTTATTTTGTTAAACATTTTCAAATTATATTTTAATCTGGTTGGGGCTGTGTTTGGGGTGTTGTGGGCTGTATGTGGGCAATGCATTTGACACCTCTGCACAAGTCTATGGAGTCACTGAAGACAGAACAGAATATGATAGTTCCCTCAAAGACAGTAGGATTTCTAGAACATTAGGGGCTTTGCTCATCTACAAAAAACAAAGCGTATTTCCCAGCTATCATAGATGAGTTGTGGCACAGTGGAAAGAACATGCTTGACTTGGAATGAGGAAGACTGAATTGGAATCCTGCCTGCCTCAGACACTTACTAGTTCTGCGACCCTGGGCAAGTCACTTAATCTCTGTCTGCCTCAGTTTCCTTATTGCTGAAGTGAGAATAATAAGAGCACTTACTTTCAAGATTGTTGTGAGGATAGAATAAGATGCTCTTTTTGTAAAGAATTCTGTAAATGTTAAAGTGCTATGTAAATGTTAGCTATTAATATGGTAATGATTATGTATGACTGATGTGGTAAAGGTAATCTCTGACCCTGGTTTATACATAGATATGTGTGTGTATACACATATATGTACATATACACACACACACATAGTCATCTCTTCATTTCACATAAACACCTTCCATTGCTGTCTTGTATTTAAATTAGTGATTCTGTTAACTGTTAAGGTTATCTGAAAGTCATCCTAATCCACTGATTTCTATGCTGTCCAGTGACAATGATTCATAAAGACAATGAATCATAATATTAATTTTCTATTGGGTCATCTAACAGTTGTGATTCTCCTGAGATTGTGATTTGTAAACTTTTCTCCCCTTAACCATGTACACCCCCGCCCTCTTCCACTCCTGGAAAGTTAAAATAAATAGCACTAAATAAGAAAAAGATGAAAAAAGAAAAATATAATATAAATATAAAAATAAGAAAAAGCCCAAGAAATCATGCGTGAAAGGGGTGCTCACATGATCATGACTAATAGAGACAGAAGTCGGGGAAGATTACAAAACAGAGAGTGTTAATGAAATACTGACAGGAAGAGATGGAAAAATTCATTTGTTGCTTAGGGATTTTGAACAAGTTTAGAATGAAGAAAATGTAAATTTACATTTATATATCACTTTAATATTTACAAGGCCCTTTCCTCACAGTAACCCTGGAGCTAGAAAGTGCAAATATTAGTATCTTCATTTTACAGCTGAGGAAACTTAAAGACCAAAAGATATTAAGTTATAGAGCTAATAAATGGCAGAAATGGGACTTGAAGTCAGTTGCCTTGGCTCTAAATCCAGAGCTCTTTGAACTATGCTATGTTGTTTCCTAGAAGCAGTAACCCTTCCCCCACCTTTCCAAAATAAACAAACTTGTAAGAAGTTGAAGCCCCTAAACAAAATTTCAGAATTGCCTTGTTAAAAATGTTGCAAAATATGGTTCAAGATCTAGAAATGAAAGGATCCACAGTCTTTCGATCTGTACCAGACACACATAAATCACGAATACTTCCTTCAAGAATACCTTCAAAAGGCATTGGACACAGAGAATACTGAGCAACATTACAAAGAATGATGACATCTTAGGAGAGAGAGACCCAGGGGTGGGGAACCCACGGCCTCGAGGCCACATATGGCCCTCTAAGTCCTTGGGTGTAGTCTTTTGACTGAATCCAAGTTTTACAGAACAAATCCTTTTATTAAGGGAATTTGTTCTATGAAGTTTGGATTCAGGCAAAGGGCTGCACCTGGAGACCCAGAGGGCCACAGGTTCCCCACCCCTAGACTAGACTTATAATTTCATCAGTATAGGAAACAGTCAAATAAGGACATTCTTTCTACCAGTGCAGGTTTTACCTTTTCTGCAAATTATAGTCTTAAAAAGTTACATAGAGCCCTCGGGATTGAAGTGACTTGCCGTGATTCACAAAGTCAGTGTGTCCCAGAAGAAGATTTGAGCCTCAGTTTTTATGGTTCCAATACCAACCCTCTGTGGCTACAAGGCCAGCTTTAGCTACTCTACCATATGCCTCAAACTCAAATAGAAACAGATTCTTGCTGGCTATTTATTGACTTAGAAAACCACAAATTAACATTATCTATGTTGTATTATATTTTTATTCATTTTGATGAACATTTCTAATTACATTTTAATATGGTTCAGGGCACTAAGGAGCTTTCAAATTTGACACTTCTGTCCTGACATGACTGCTGCTTCTATTTCTAAAAGAGAAAATGACTAGCTTTAAAATCGGAGTCATAGACATTTTAATATCCATTGTCTGTGTATAGTCAGACCATCAACAAATTAGAGCAGAGATAAAAATCAGTATCAAAATAGATGATAAGATATGATCGAAATTATACAAGTTACAAGGTACAATTTAAATAGTTCCAACCCCAGTTCAAACAAGCTACTAATGCTTAAAAATGGGAAAAGGAGAGAGAAAAAGACATCAAAATAGGATAATACCATTATTATGAAAACTGAACTTACGAAAAGTAATCACCATAATGAGAATGCCAAAAGAATCTACAAACTCCTTGGCCAGCAATTCCTTCATCTCTTTGCCAGATGGAAAGAATGTGGTAGGCAAAGACAATAACAGTTTGGAAAGCATGGAAGGGTTATAATCTCATCTACAGGAACAGATCAGTGTGATTAAAGAGTCAATGAACTATGGAAGTATTGTTAAAAAAAATAAGATACCATATGCCTCATTAATTAAGGCTCCCTTTTTTCTCTTGAATAACAGGTAGATACCAAGACTTGAATGCTAAGGTCAACTTGCTCTATACAAGCATGCACAGTGACAGTCCAATGCTCTGAACACTTTTGAGAGCCAAGGAGAAAACTAGTCCTGATTCTAATGGTCATTCATTGTGGCAGCCTGAACAAGTCATTGAATTGCTATACACTTCAATTTTCTCTTCTTGTTCCAGGTGTTTCTGGAATACGGGAGTGCGGGGACATCCATATATACCTTGTAGAGTAAAGGAAAAGAAGAGAGCAGGCCACAGGCCTTTACTCTGGTAAATCTCTTTCTGGAGGATATAGTGATTAATCACATTTAGAGCTGTGGTTGATTTTGGCACGATGTCAACACTCTGTAGAATATGGACCAGAATGTGAATGGAAGCATAACTGGCCTTCAGAATATGCCTGCATGTACTTTTAGGAATTGTAATCCAAGAGGGAAATGTGGATTCATCTCACTTGGAGGGGAAGGATCACAAACACCTAGCTAGGAACAGCTCAGTTCAGGAGCATAAGTTCTACCACGCTGAAAGTTATTTTGAATTGGGGTCTGTGGAAGCAGCAAAAGCTGATATAGGAAAAACTGAGCATGAAGTTTAGAGTTAGTTCTGGTTGGGTGTGGAGTGAGCATGGCACCACCAGCCAAGGCCTCCAGACATTACAAAACGATCTTTGATGGGTGGGGCTGGAACACAGTGAATCTGTTCCTTGTCTTTCTTTGAGATCAGTAAAAGGACAAGGTAAGAGTTAATTCTCTGAACCCCGCCCCTTTCCCAAATGCCTGCAGGTGGCAGGAGTTTTGTACATGACTTTCTCTATTTCTTTAAACTGTTTCTAATTCCTGATTTTTGTCTTATGTAAACTATGATTAGTTGCAAATTCTCTATGACTAACACCTGTTAATTAATTACACATAGTGGGATTGCGATGGAGGAAGTCAGGGACTACCTTGGTATTCACAGATATAAACAGGATATAGATGTACTCTTCTGTTTCAAACATTAGGTTATTCTCTAATTGGGGACTAAGCCAAATCTTATGGTTTTGATTTTTAAAATAACTCTTATAAGCTCCCAAGTAGAAGAGAGTGGGACAGAGACAGAGACAGAGAGACAGAGAGACAGAGACAGAGAGAGAGACAAAAAGAGAGACAGAGACAGAGAGAGATAAGAGACAGAGACAGAGAGAGAGAGAGAGAGCTATGTGACTTAGGACACTTTACTCCTAGATAATGAAGTTATGAGTGAGCAAAGATTCAGGTAGCGTAGAGTAGCTGGTCTCTCAGTGAGGGGTAGATAGATGGCACAGTAGATAGAGTACTGGGCTTGAGGTCAGGAAGACTCATCTTCCTGAGTTCAAATCTGGACACTGACTAGCTTTGTGACCCTGGGCACATTTAACCCTGTTTGCTTCAGACCTCCATCTATAAAATGAGCTGGAGAAGGAGATGGCAAACCCCTCCAGTACCTTGGCCAAGAAACTCCCCAGTAGGGCCAGGAACAGTCACACATAAGTGAAATAACAGAACAAACAACAGTGAGGATTTTTGCTTTTGGAATGAGGAATGGCATCTAGGTGTGGATCAGTGGAAGGTCATGTCTCCTGTACTACAAAGTTGAGAGAGAAAGGTATGGCCAGAGAAGAGTATTCACAGCCTGGGGCTGGCTGAAATACCAAAGGTAGGAGGGAAAGGACAGAACAAGTATTTCTTGTACTATCTGTTTCCCTCATACAACCTAACGCTATCACCATCTGCTGGTTGCATGAGTAAGGTATGTGAATTATCATTGTTACAACAGTGAGCAAAAATACAGCTTTAGGGATTTTTGAGTTTCTTCATTCATTCTGTAAGCTTTTATTAAACATATATTATGTCATAGGTACTTTGCTAGGCCTTGGGCATACAAAGACAAAAAACAACAGTCCCTGCCTTCCCGACTCTCTTCTGATCAACAGTCTCACATCTCCAACTGTCTATTTAACATCCTGAACTCCATTTCCTGAAGACATCTTAAACTCTACATGTCCAAGATTTAACTCAGTATCTTTTCCCCAAACCTTCGCCTCTTACTTACTTTTCCTATTACTGTCAAGGGCACCACTATTCTCCCAGTCCCCCCGGCTCACAATCTAGAGTGTCATCCTTAACTCCTTACCCTCTCACTCCCCTTATCCAATCTACTGCCTTCATAACATCTCTCACATACACCCTCTTTTCTCCATTGTAGAGGCTCTCATCACCTCACATCTGGACCATTTCAGCAGCCTCCTCTAGTTGGGCCCCTTGACTCAAATTTCTCCCCAGTATAGTCCGTCCTCCATTCAGCTGTCAAAGTGATCTTCCTAAAATGAAGGTCTGAACACATCATGCCCACCCTTCCACCCCCATCTCATCCCTGACCCACTTCAGTGGCTCCCTATTACCTCTAGGCTCAAATATAAAAATACTCAGTTTGGCTTTTAAAGCCCTCCATAACCTGGCCCCTTCCTACCTTTTTAGTATTTAGTATTTTTAGTATTCCTACCTGGCTACCTTCCTTCAACGCTTTACAATCCAGTGACACTGACTTCCTTTGTACTTTGAGGGAGACACTCCATCTCCTCACTCTTTACGGCATTTTTTCACTGGTTGTCCCCTATGCCTGAAATTCTCTCCCTCTTCATTTCTGTCTTCTGGCGTCTTCCAAGTCTTAGCTAAACTCTCACCTCCTGCAAGAAGCCTTTCTTTCCAAGTACCCCTCAAAGCTAGTGTCTACCCTATGAGATGATCCCCATTTTATCCCATATATATATATCTCATATCTATCTATCTACCTATCTATACATCTTATTTCTATATAGTTATCTGAATATTGTGTCCTCCATTAGACCAAGAACTCCTTGAGAGTAGGGATTTTTATCTTCCTTTTTAAACACTTTCTAATGCTTATCACAGTGCTTGAAACATAGTAGGCACTTATTAAGTGCTCATTGATTTGACTTGCTGACAGAGTTCATCTACTGGGGAGGAGAGAGAATATAAATGCAGATAAATACATACCAAATACATACAAAGTAAATACCAAGTAATTTTTTTTTTTTTGCGGGGAGGATATTAGCAATTGGGGGAATCAGGACAGACAATGTAGAAAGTTGCACTTTAGTTAAGCCTTATAGGAAGTTTGGAATTCTCTTAGGAAAAGGTGAGGTGGGACTGAATTCCTGGCATAGGGACAGTCTCTACAAATACATGGAGAAGGGAAATGGAATGTAAGTATGGGAGCTAGTTTGGCCGTAATACTGAATGAGTGTAGAAGTGTAATTTTTAATTAGTCCGAAGTATTGGCTGAAGGTAAATTGTTAAAAAAAAAAAAAAAAGCAAAACTCTAAATGCTAAACAGAGGAGTATGTATTTAATTGTAAAGACAACTGGGAGCTGCTAAAGTTTCTTGAGCAGGGTGACATGGTACAGATATATGTTTTGGGAGTATCCATTCTCATCTTTGTGGAGAATAGAGCAAAGGGAGAAACTAGCAACATAGACCAATTAGGGGCTATTGCAATAGTCCACGAGAGAGGCAATGGAGGCTTGAAGTAGGTGGTGCTCTCTAAGTAGAAAGCAGTGGGGTGGATTGGAGACTGTGGAGACAGAATTGACAAGATTCGGTAACTGCTTGGTTACAAGTGAAGAGTCAACAAGGACTTTGAGATTGTGAACACATGTGACTGGGATGGTGGTGCCCTACACAGAAATAGGGAAGTAGAAAATGGGGGTAGATAAAGTTCTGTTTTGGATATATCGAGTTTAAGAGACTTTAGGACATCAATTTGGAAATGTCCAATAAGGAGGTGATGATCCCGGACTAGATATTCTTTAAGTGTGAGTTTCTTTAGTATTCTGAGTAGTTTGGGTGACTGTCAGGCCAGAAGATATGTTTCATGTTTCTCTTTCTTAGTGGAAGTGGCCTTGCCTGTCTAAAGTTACAGAGATAATTGGTGCATTGAGCAACAATATGTGTTCTCAGGCACGGTTTCAAGCTGTGTGCTGTGTGCCTGACACATCCTACTGAGGCCTTCTCCTTTGGAATGTACACCAGAAACCCTAGCTTTTGACACAAGTGAGATGGTGAATTATAACTAACATGTCACCTTTCACAGACAAAGATAATGCTGCCCTACATTGGCAGCATATGAAAGACTTCACTGCTTTAGGCTTCAGTTTCCTCATCCATAAGAGTGTAAAACTACATGATCTCCGACATCCCTTTCACCTCTAACAGTCTATGATTCTGGGCTTTGAATTGTCTTTCCATGGGTCATAATTGGTTTATGCCAAGATATCAACACTATTGCCCAGTCTGATTGAAGGCAGGTACTATTTCACTTTTATCTTTGTATTTCTGGTGCTGACACATCATAGATTCTTATAAATAGTTGTTGACTGATTGATTGACTGATTTATAGTCTACATGTGTAAGATGAGTGACCAGCAGCACCTGTTTTTCAATGATGGACACACATGCATTTTACAACTGTAGAACAGGGCTTTTCTCTACACTTTAATAGTACATAAAAGGATCAACTCTATGACCTTAGCCTCATTAGCACCATATTTTAACCAAATGAATTAATTGGTCCAGACAATAATGCATGCAAAGCATCTGGCAAACATTGAAAATTATAAACAGAAACTCTATGGAAGCATTTTTCTATCATAGTTAGAGTATTCCTACAGCAATGCTACCTTGCAACTAGGGAGAGGTCAACAGCAGATGTTTCCCAGAAGTCTTGTCTTCTTTTGTACACTAAAGTACTTTTCTCAGGAAACATAAAAAGATGAGGCCAAATTTCTTAACCTTCATGGAAAAAGCAATGAGTATGGAGTTTCATAAATAGCTTCTAATGTTTATTAGAAGTAGAAAGGGCTCCTTAGGATATAAAAGATGAAATGTTCAGACTTGTTAAAATTTTTTAAAAGCCTGTTCTGATTTTCAACTAATCTGCTATATTACTTTTTACTTAGAAATTTATATAAAAGATATACTTTATAAATAAGCAAGTACAGCATGGTGGAGGGAGATAGAAAACTGGGCTTGGGGTTAGATAGACCTGGGTTCAAATCCCTCTCTTGATACCGACTTGCCATATAGATCCTGATTTATCTACTAAAACAAATCCTATAGAATCAAAGAAAGTTGAGATCTGGTTTAAGTTTAGGTCTGTTACTGCATCATAGATTTAAAGCTAGAATGGACCTTGGGAGTCATCTAGTTCAGTTATCTCATTTTACAGGTGAGGGGGTTAATACCTGGAGAGGTGAACTTTTCCAAAGTCGTATAGGTAGCAAGTGCAGTTTTTGCTAGTCAGGGATGTCCTGCTTTTCTAAAGAGTTTTAAATGATGGCCAAAATGGTATGTGATTGAGAGTGAGTAGATAGCAATTGCAGTCCTACATTGATCCTAAACTGATGAGAAACTGGAAAGAGTCCTCTTCTTTAGTAAAAGTTACTGCTCATTTCATAGAGGATATCTGGAATATAGCTTTGGTAATAGAAATGCAATGTTTGTATTTAAAAGGTAGCATAAAATTACAATTACACGGTCCCTGGATCTTCCCAGATCCAAGAGGTTACACATCTTTTATTTGATTTCCCTTCCTCCTACAATATCCCCTGGTGCTACCAGTCAATGTGCTTATGTCACTATGTGACTCAGAAAATCCATTAGCCATTTTTTTTTTATTGAACTAGTCATTTGTGAGAGGAAAAATCTTTTCTGGTAATAAATAAGAATTTAATTATTTCTTCCCAGTTTAATGTAAGTTCCATGAGGGTAGGAGCTTTTTTGATGTTGACTTCATATCCCCTCTCTCTCAGCGGAGGCCCAGGTCTGACACTTTATTGAGAAAATTGAGGTTAATGTCTCATAAAGTTGCTTTTCTAATCAATTCTCTGCTTCTTTGTTCGTTCTTCAGTCTTGGAGGAAGAAGTCGGCCATCCCTTCCCATCTCCTTGTGACTTTTTCCATTGAACCATCCCCTTTCTTTCTGAATTTCATTGCTTTTTCTTTATCCATTGGTTCCTTCCATGTTGCCTACAAATGCACCTACATTTCCCTCATCCTTTAAAAACAAACAAAAAACCACCCCTTGCATTTGATTCTGTCATCTTCTTAAACTATAATTCTATGTTCCTATTCCTTTTCACCAGCAAACTCCTGGAAAAAGCTGTTTGCTTCTGCTTCTTCATATCCCACTAACTTCTCATTCCCTTAGCTCCCATGCTCATCACTTGACTGATATTGCTCTTTCCATGCTCACCAATGATCTTTTAATTGCTAAATCTAGCAGCTTTTTCTTATTTCTCATCCTTTTTGGCATCTCTCCAGACACTGCAGATCATCTCTCCCCTTGTATATTCTTTTCCCCTGTCTTTCCTCTCTTTCTCTCAGCCTTCACTTGGCCCTACCATCTCCTCAAGCTCTCTTCCTATATCCCTCTTTTCTATCATAGTCAAATTCCTAGAAAAAAAATCTGTCTACCCTTATTGCCTCCACTTTCTCAATTCCCATTCATTTTTCTTCTGACTCCACTATTCAACTAAAATGACTCTCTCCAAGGCCACCAATGCCCTCTTTATTGCAAAATCCAATTGACTTCTTCAGATCTCATTCTTCTTGACCTCTGTTGTGATCAATAATTTTGACTCCCTTCCCTCCCTACCCCAACTACAGGTATACCCCAGTGCTCTGTCCTGGGCTCTTGACTCTTCTCTTTCTCCAAACTTTCTCAGTGATTTTATCTGCTCTCATGGATTCAGTTATGATCTCAGTAAAGACCCAAGGTAGGAGGAAGAAAACATTACATTTTTACTGGCTGTTTTCCATGCTTGGAATTCTCTCCCTCCTCCTCATCTCTGTTTCTTGGCTTCCCTGGCTTCCTTCAGGTCCCAGCTAAAACCCCTTCCTCTACAAGAAGCCTTTTCCTGATCATCATTAATACCAGTGCCTTTCCTTTAAGATTATCTCTAATTGATACTGTCTATAATCTTATTTTTAATTGTTGTTTAGAGGTTGCCTCCTCCATTAGACTCCTTGGCAGCAGGAACTTTTTGCCTTTCTTTCTATCCTCAGCACTTAGCAAAATGCTATATAGCATATAGTAGGTACTTAATAAATGCTTATTAAGCTGACTTACAGATAACTTCAAAATATATGTATTCAACCCTCAGTTCTCTCTTTAGATCCAGTTCTGCTTCTCCAATTATGTGCCAGATATCTCCACCTAAATGCCCAGAATAACATAATTTTTTTCTCCCTTGAACCCACTTTTTTCTTCCTAATTTACACTATTTCTGACAAGGGCACCACATTCTTCTAGTCACCTAGGGTCATCACCTTAGAATCATCCTCAAATCTTCCTTCTCCCTCACAGTCACGCAATTGCCATATCTTATCAATTTTACCTCATAACATCTCTCAAATCTGTCCCTTTCTCTCCAGTCATACATTCATCAATCCTAATTCTGGGCCCTCATCACCTCTCCTCTTTACTATTGCAACATCCTTATAATTGGATTTCCTATCCCCAATGTCTCTTTGCTCTGGTCCATCCTTTACACTGCTTCCAAAATGACTTTTCACAAAGGGAAAGGAAAGGGAATAAACATTTATATAGCACTTAGTATGTTCCAGGCACTGTGCTAAGTGCTTTACAAATGTTATCCCATTTGATCTTTAAAACAACTCTGTGAATTGTTATACCAGAGGTAGGTGCTATTATTATCATCCTCACTTTACAGATGAGACACTGAGGCAGGCAGAGGTTAAGTGAATTGCACATGGTCACTCACAGTGTCAGAGGCCAAATCTAAACTCAGTTCTTCTTTCCTCCGAGCCCTGTGCAGATCTGACCATGTCATAGCTTGCTTGAGAAGCTTCAGTGGTTTGTCATTGTCTTGATGATACAGTTCAAACTCTCTGGTTTGGTATTTATAATCCTTCATAGTCTTCTCCATTCTATTTTTATGGGCTGATTACATAGTATATCTTAGTCACTTGTTACTACTAGGCTGTGCTATGAACTTCTCACTGCTAAGAGAATGCCAATATTGCAATAAGTCCTACCATTACAGTTGTAATTCATCTGTCTGTTGGATTATAATGAGGACTATAGAGCTGACGTTAATGAAAGGCAGACTAGAAGGACAATCATCCTTGGGAGGGGAATGGCAAGGTTCAAGATGGGAGGAGAGAAAATATGATCTAAAGGCTAGGCTGGTCCACTACCAAAGTATCTATATATAGGTACCCATATTTAAGTGGTCAAGATGAGTGAGTTGCCTGAGTTCAAATCTGAGGGACTGTCAAGGATCAGGAAGCCAAAATGCAAGCACATTTAAGAGCTAACCATTTATCCCAAATAAAACTGTTTCCTGGAAATACATATATATATATATATGCACACACATATATATACACATACACACATATATACACACTCATATATACATACACATGCATGTACGTGTACATAAATATATACGCATATATACATATGTACATACACATACATATACACACAATGCAGATATGTTAATATATACAATAGAGGTAAATACAAATGTGTATATTTATATATACACATATGTATGCATGTACATGTGTATATGTGTATATATGCATGTGTATGCACACGTATACATATAATCTTGGAGGTATCCATACCCTGCCGTAGCTGACGTTGGTGACCTCTGTCATCTCATTCTGGATTTTTTGGTTTCCTGTTAACTCAACCACCTTTATGGAGCCATGGACCTACGCAGTATAACCCCCAAGAGACTAGTGGAGTTTTCTGCACACAATAGCAGAAACAAACATTTGTTGAACGAATGAATGATAGTGAAATTCAATCTTTTCCAAGATACACAGAACTGACAAAACCTGGCAATGTTTTCCTATATGGATTATTGAGTTCCTGGAGAATGTAAAAACAATTTTCAGTGTATTATACTTCTTAATTAGAATGTGTCAGTCCACTTTATTGATCTCAAAATAATTTTAAGGAATTGGAATTTGCAGAAGTCAGCAATAGGGTAAAAAGAAGTGATGAGACCAACACTTTTCTGATGCCTGTAATCCCATTTTTCTTGTTCCCCATGACAATGAAAAAAATTGTTTTCATTCTCCATCACTTGGACACATGAAAAAAAAAATGCTGTTATCTTAGTTCCCAAGGCAAAAAGGGTTTTAAAAGATTATAAAACTTTAAAGCTGGCAGGAATAAAAGCTGTGAGGTGATCTCCAACGTACACTGTCTGCCAGGGTTGGGAAACTCTAACCACAGATGTACATTCCACACTTTCTTAGGGCCTGTTCGGAGAACAGTCTGAGCCAGCAACAGCAGCAGCTTGCAAAGCAGGCCAGGTTTACCTTAGCAACTGCCAGCAGAAACCTAGTGATAAACCCAGGATAAAAGGTCACAATGCCTTAGCAAAAGGAAAAAGATTAATTTACAACTTAATAATATCTAATGGAAGAAATATACTTCCACATGGATGGAAGATGTTCCTCCACATTAGATGGGGAACTCCTTTAGTTGGTGGGTATTAGACTGAGAACTTCTCATTGGAAATAGTCTTCATCCCTTCATTCATTCAACAGATCATTATTGAGCACCTCCGGTGTGGAAAACATTGTGCTAGGTGCCAGAGGGGATGAAAAGTTTAGATAAGACAAGATCCCTAACCTCATAGTCTAGAAAAGGATGAGGTCCTAACCATAGATAAGTGGATAAGTGGATAGAGTGCTTAGCCTTAGACTTGAGAAGGCCTGAGGTCAAATGCCATCACCAACATTAGCTACATGACTACAGGCCATTTAATCTCCCTGAACCTCAGTTTCCTCATCTGTAAAATGGTAATGATAGTCATAGCTGTAGGTTCCACTTCACAAGGGTTCTCTGAGAGTTAAAAGAGGTAGTATAGGTAAAGCACTTTGCAAAATGAAAAGGATTATACAAAAGCCACTGTGATTACAATATACAGCATAACATAGTGAGTACCTAGAGAACTACAAAGCAACATGAGGTTCTAGGGTGACAGTGTTACCAATAGGTCTTTAGATTAAGTTTGGCAACAGATTATAATGATATGCCAAACTGGACAAAATACCTCTTAGGGATATTACTTTATTTGAGGTAAATTGAATCTTTGGGCATACCAAGATGGCTGTCAGGAAGAAAATGGTAATTGTAAAGAACTGCTCTTTCTCTCGGGGTAGCTGCTCAGTACTCACAGGAGACTGCATGGTCTATTCTGACTTACCATTGGATCTTACGCTATTTTTGAAGACTTTGAAAAATATGTTCTATCAGCTGCACTAATAACACTGTTGACAGAGCAATGGAATATTTTTGCATAATAACGCATTATGCAAGTCAATTTTGTCAAACAAAGAGAACTATATGGATGTCGGCTTCATTCAGAGCCGAGTAAAACATAGAAACAGAAAAAGAAAAGGACAGACTTGGTACAGACTATGATTATAGATAATGTGCAGTGCTTTTATTTTTACTTTTCCATTTCAAATTTTTCATGATGTATCCACCTATATGAGAAAGAGTAATATTTAATGATAAAAAAGGACACGTGACCAGAGCTAACCAAATTTCACTCGTTCTCCACAAGAAATTACTTTTTCCAGAGTAAATTCAGTAACAGAAGTATTGCTCAAATAAAGAACACTTCAAAACTTATAGTTTCCACATCTCTAATATGAGGGGTTTGACCACATGATCTCCGAGGTCCCCTCCAGTTTAACATATTCTAGGATTGTGTGAAATGAGTTTCATTCTCTTTCTATTTTGTTTCATCTTCAACTTTCTTTTCTTTATGCTTTATGCACTTAGTTTAATTTTTAACCAACTCATAGGAATATAATATAAGCTAAAACAGAGGGAGAAGAAATGGAAGCAGTGTCAAATTTTATGTTCTTGGGCTCAAAGATCACTGCAGATGGTGACTCCAGCCATAAAATTAAAAGACACTTGCTCCTTGGAAGGAAAGCTATGGCAAATCTGGATAGCATACTGAAAAGCAGAGACATCACCTTGCCGACAAAGGTCTATATAGCCAAAACTATGGTTTTTCCAGTAGCAAGGTATAGCTGTGAGCTATAAGGAAAGCAGAGTGCCACACTGATGCTTTAAAACTGTGGTGCTGGAGAAGACTTTTGAGAGACCTTTAGACAGCAAGGACATCATATCAGTCAATACTTAAAAGTCAGACTATTCACCAGAAGGTCAGATACAGAAGCTGAAGCTTAAATACTTTGACCAAATAATGAGAAGATAAGACTCAGTGAAAGAGACCCTGATGTTGGGAAAGACTGAAGACAAAAGGAAAAGGGGACAGCAGAGGATGAGCTGGATAGATAGGGTCATGGAAGCAATGACCATGAGCTCAGATAGACTGGGAGATAGTGGAGGATAGAAGGGGCTGTTATGCTGTAATCCATGGGGTCATAAAGAATTAGACATGACTTGGGGCAGCTAGGTGGTGCATTGGATAGAATGGTGGCCCTGGAGTCAGGAGGACCTGAGTTCAAATCCAGCCTCAGACACATAACACTCACTAGCTGCATGACTCTGGGCAAGTCACTTAACCCCAATTGCCTCACCAAAAAAAAAAGAAAAAAAAAGAATTAGATATGACTGAACAATAACAATCCATATACCCATTATATAGTAGGAGTCACAAGATTCCCACTTAAACTTGTTAATTTTTTTTTTGCCTTCTAAGTAGTCTTTGCTGAGTTCAAGATCAAATCCTTTTTTTATTCTTACTCTTGTGATTCAGACCAGTCCCAGACTGAAGTAAGTCCTGAAGCAGTTGACCTTGCTGGTTCTTTAGGCTGATAACACACTAATATGAGGTTTCCTGCTTCTGTAGCACCAAGTCCACATAACTGGAACAATTAACATAACCCAAGATAATGAACCTTTATGGTTTGGCCTAAGTGGTGATCAGGGAGAATATGCAGAATGTTCTGCCAGATCAATCCAGAGTTTACAGATCCAAGGGAATGGGCAGGAGGTGGGAAAAGAGTTCACAGCAACAGAACAAATCTAGGAGAGTCAACACTGAGAAGGTCAGGAAGATCATACCACAAAAGAGAAAAGGAAGGGTTAGGAAAATGATGATTTGTCTCTTACATCTTCCCCAACCAAATTTTTTTTTAACAATGGTGGTGAGGTATGTAACCACATCCCCTTCCTTTCTCTATTACCTCATTATCACTGTGGGTCTGGACATCCAATGCCAAATAAATCAAGTATGCTGAGACACATGAAATGCAAGTCTAAGAAAAAAAAAATACTCCTTTCAAACCATGAAAATTAGGCCATATCCAAGAAATCAAGACAGGGCTGATAAGAGTCAGAGAATGGCCTTGGAAAGATACTGAATATGATTCTGGTCCCAGTTTTGCTACCAAGTATGAATGTGTAGGTGGCATAATTCATAGAGTCTTAGCCTTGGAATAAAATTCTGCCTCAGACACTTACTATTTCCAGGTCCCTGGAGAAGTTGCTTAGTCTTTCTCAGCCTCAGTTTCTTCATTTGCAAAAATGGGGATTAAAAACCTTAAAAGGCTATAAAAATACTGGATATTATTATTTGGAAGGTTCTTCTTGGCTCCAAGATTTTCATTCCCTAAATAAGGTGTTAGTTGATGACAAAAGACCCTTGCCAGGTGTAGTTGCTTTTATTTGTGGAGGAGAGGAAGAAAGAGGTATTCTAGAAGACAGAGAAGCCTTAAAAGTCCATAGGAATTAATGTCAGAATAGAAGAGAAGATATTATGGAAGAGCAGAAAAAACAATGGATATGGAATCAGAGGATCTGCTCATTAGTACCTGTGTGACCTTAGGTAAGTTTCTTCCCTTCTCTGAACCTCAATTTCTTTTTTAACAGATTGAAAGACCTGCACAAGATGATCTGTGAGGTTCCCTTCTGGCTCTAAAACCTGTGGAACCTTGGAGGTCCCTGAATTCAATCTTCTCAATTTACAGATGAGTAAACAGAGGGAAGGGCAATGATTTGCTCAAAGTCACCCAGTTTGTTAGTATAAGAACTGGGACTCAATCCTAGGTTTCCTAGTTCAGTGTTCTCTCCACTACACAACAGTGTCTCCAAGAAGCGAAGCTATAATAATAGAATGACAGTTCTTGAGGTAGGGGGTCCAGCTGAAGTCACACCAGGTGGGTGGTTTTGCATTTGGCCTTTTCAAAAGACCTAGTGAAAGGTGCATCATCACCACCACAAAAGCAGTACACTTCACTCTCCCACTAAGTTTTAAATAGTTTTAGATGAACAGTAATAAAGAATAAAGAGCAATATTGAATAAATGGATTAACACATTGGTAGCGTAAGGTGCCCCCCTTTTTTTTTCCTATGAGGAGGAAGATGTCTCCTTGGTAACCTAAAATAACATCCACTGGTGAATATAATGAAGTTAACTTTTTTTTTACCCTATGTGACCCTGTGAACAGCTTTACCTCAGCACAGGTAACTACAGCCTGAGAATGAACTGAGATAATAACACTAACCTCTCTTCCCTTTTTATAACTGGTGTGCAGAATTCAGACTCCTAACCCTGCCCAGTGACCTGAACTACCTGCCTTAGGGAATAGATTGAGCTTCCTTGAATGCCTTCTGATAAGAAGAGATTCTTTTCTGAACTCTGTGTGGGTTAACTAACTGGTCATCCTTTCATCTAAGCAGAAGCACAAGGTTAAATCCTGCCTCCCTCCCAACTTTATTAATTATAAAATAATAAATTCTTTAGTGGAGAGGAATCTAAGTATATTGTGTGCCCTAGTGCAATATACAGTCTCCTTGAGTAATTATATATCTGTCTATCTATCTATCTATCTGTCTGTCTGTCTATCTATCTATCTATCTTTATATATCTCTACCTATACATTTGTTCTTCACTTGTGATTTCATTGGTGCAGGAACTCCCTATGAGAAAATTTCCTCTAGCAATGCCTACTTTGCAATTTATGGTCTTAAAGAATTGCCTGAGGCACTTAGAGGCAAGTCAACAAGCATTTATTAAGCACTTATGTGCCAGGCAATTTCCTGAACATTGGTGATATAAAGGAAGACAAAAACAGAAACAAAAAAAACTCGTCCCTGCCATCAAGGAGCACATAGTCTAATGGGAGAGACAACATACAAGTAATTATGTTCAAATAAGATATAGACAGGGTGAATTGGAGGTAACCTCAGAGGGAAGGCACTAACATTAAGGGGGATGATGGGTAAAGGCTTCTTGTAGAAGGAACAAGGGATTTTTTTAGCCAGGACTTGAAGAAGTTTTCAGGGAAGATTTTCAGAGATACCAATCAGGAAGGAGAGAATTTCAGGAATGAGGGCCAGCCAGTGAAAATGCCTGGAGTTGGGCTGGGGAGGCCAGTATCACTGGATTGCAGAGTCATTATGTTGGAGGTAGGATTTGAGGCCAGGCCTTCCCTATTCTGAAGCCATCTCTCTATCCACTACCCCACAAATCCTATAGCCCTCTGAACAATATTAACACATTCAAGGATCTCCCTCAGTAGCTAGAAGTTTTAGTCATTAGCAATGGAGAAGTCAGAGTAAAGCAGAGAATATGAAATCAGTTGGGGGGAATCAAAGGTCAAAAAGATTTTTGTGGAGATACACTATATAAACTACAAAAAAAAACTTTAATAAGAAAGTGGAGTCTGAAAACTGCTTTCGACTCTATTAGGGATCTATTAGCTCAGTTGGTTAGAGGCCAAGTTTAAAAGTTGTATCCCTGAAGGATTAGTTAACTTTGCATAGAAAAAAGAAAAGATATGGATCCTCACATTGTACCCGAAGGATTGGCCAACTGTCCCATAAATGTATGTCATGGGTCATAAGGAGAACTGGGAAAAAAATAAAACATAGATGACCCCAAAAGACCCATAATCATGACCAGGAGCAAGTGAAAACATCTTGCTAGCTCTATGACCTTTGACAAATCACATCTCCTCTTTGAGTCTCAGCTTCCTTATCTGTAAAATAGTGTGTAGGGTGGGAAGAAAGGGAGATGTTAGATGATATGATTTCTAAGGTCCCTTGCAGGTCTAGAATTCTACGATTCAGTGATTCACATGTCCTACTGAATACTGATGGCAATATACATATGTTAGGAATATGCTTTGAATTGTAGAAGGCTGTACAATGGAGTTATAGGTTGGGTGTCAGGGGACCTGGCTTCTATTTCTAGCTGTGCTGCTAACTAGCTGTTTGATCTTGAGCAAATGATTTGGGGGCAGGTTTCTTACACAGGGGTTATTCAGGGACAGGCTGAGTATGATTTGGGGCAGATGAAAGGTACTGGAGTTAGTTAATATCAAGATGAATGAGTAGAAGGTGAGGCTGGCATCTGTCTTTAGAAGATAGTCATGGTCTAGAAGAACTCAGTGAAGTAGCTGGTATCAGGGATAAGTGAAGTCAGAAGAGAAAGGTTCAAAGTGGGTTCAAGTCGGTTGGTACAGAATCATAAGGTCCTAGAGAGAGCTTCTGATAGAAGTGTCCTGTACAGCTCCCTGGCAGAGAAGTCACTTTAAGGTCTTTTCTCTTCAGAACTTAAGCTCTACTCTTAGCAGAACCCTCCACATCATTTCTAGCCAGTAAGAGAATTCATCTGAAGAACTGAACAGAATGTCAGGAGTGTGACAATGGGGAGAATGAGACTGGTGTTAAAGAGAATATAGGAAGTGAGCCTATCTCCCAGTTTCCTGCAAGGTCACTATTCATAAACCATGGTCAAGCCAGGAAGAAAGCAAAGAAGGTGGGTATTTGAGAAGGTCATAGAAGGACTAAGTATGTGATTAGTGAAGTCTGGGTATCTATCTGTTAATAATTACATATTGTCTTATGTGTGGTTAAGTGCTCAATAAATATTTGTCAGTAAGTAATAATGGGGTATAATGGGGAAAACAGTGGGTTTGGAGTCAGAGGACTTTGGTTGGAATCTTTGTGACCTTGGACAAGTCATTGATCTCACTGATTTTCAGTTCCTTCATTTCTAAAATGATGAGGTTGCATGGAATGTAATGAAAAACATGCTTGATTTGGAGTCTGAGGCCCTGGGTTTGAATCCTGGGCTCTGCCTCTTACTGTCCGACCTTAGACAAGTTATTTGATACTTCTGGGCCTCAGTTTGCTCACTTATAAAAACAAAAGGGTCAGATTTTAAGGCCCATTGGAATTATAAATCTATGTGCTATGAGTAGATGATCTCCAAAGTACCTTTAAATTCCAAATCAATAATTGATTAAAATGAGAACTGCATCCTATTTATTCTTCTCAAGTCTAAGGAAATCTGATGGATTAGGCACAAGTCATATCAAGCAAGCACTTGTCTATGTACCTCAGATTATTAATGCAATGGCTTACCTAGGAGAACGAGGATCTCTTCGAGAATAAAACACAAGTTCATTTTCAATGAAAACTATCCCTGCTTGTCCACTGTCCCTGGTTCTAGAACTCATCTGCTAACAACATAAAGACCAAGTCACACAAATAAATCTAAAGTAGAGGATACCACAGGGCAGCTGTTGTCCTCCCTTCCCCTGATATTCCAGGGTTTTTGGCATGCGATAAGGAGTATGAGAAAGAGGAAAATGCGGGTAAGGGTGGGAAGCAGCACAAAGCCACGAGAGTGGAATGTCAATCCTGACTTAGATTTCTCTGGCTCCTTTCCCTCTGTGACATAATTCTAGGTTTATTTAAGGAAGGTTTCAGTAACAGCTGTGATTATCATCCATTTACACTATGTATATCCTGTATGTATACAACTGTCTGCATATCATCTCCCCTTTAGAATGCATGCTTCTTTGAGAGCAGGCACCATGTTTATGCCTTTCTTTGTATCACCAGAGTTTAGCACAGCCTTTGGCACATAGGAAATATTTAATAATTGCTTGTTGACTAACTACAAATTTTCCTTGATTATCTCTTGTTGCATTTTTTTTTTAAAGAAAATACTTCAGTAGAAATCACTGCTTACCCTACCATGAAGGAATGAGAGCCAGATAGGGCAAAGAAGGGCACATTGGGTCAAGGTAGGGATTGGTGCTTCAGGCTACACTCTGATACAGATAATTGAAATTTGAAATAGAAGGACCTTACAAATTGAGTTTTACTCTGTCAATTTACTAATGAGGCAACTGAGGCCCAGAGAAACTTCTCTATGGTCTCTGAATTAGTTAGAGGGAGAGGAACTAAGGTTTCTTGATTCCTTGACTACTTTGCTATTTTACTGCATCAGTCTTATTTCTCAGGCATTGTCACTGCATAATAAAACAAGCAAAAAAACTGTGTTATTATTGTTTTTAAAATATCATTAAATTAGTCCTTTTGTGAGGAAATACTACATAATTCCACATTTCAAGGAATTTTATATGATTTAAAGATATTCATTGGAAAGACTTTGCTGCAGAACTTTAAAAATATTATGCTTTATCAAACTGAATGTTTTTGAAAATAGTCCACAAACAATAAGCACAGTGGGATTTTGTATTCTTTATACTTCTCAACCAACTGTGTGACTGTGAACACGAAGTCTTTTCCCTTGTCAAGCCTTCATCAGTGATGCCTTTGAAACATGTGTAGCTTATTACTATACAAATTTTTAAGCTCTGGAAAAGTAGACATATGGATGGATAGTTGTTGATATATTCTAGATTGCTTTTTTTGGTAATAATAAAGTTTGTGATTTTCCCCAAGTATTTAATATCTTCCTTTCTTTCAAATATCTTGAAGATGAATTAGTCCCTCTGTGTTCTCAAAATTCTGTCACCTTTAGGACAGATCTTTGTTGTTCTAGTTCAGTTGGTTTTATCTTTGACTTCTTCGGTACCATTTTTACTTTCTCAAGGAGCACATTGAGGCCTATGATGATAGAGCCCAAATGTCCCACTGTCATTTATGGAGAAAATGATTTGTTAAAGAAATCTCGACAAATCTTTTTTTCATTTTTCATCTATTTGTTGTCCTTCTTTCTGTTTTGTCCTTAAATGCTCCCAGCATTTCACACAATATCAATGCTTTTTAGAGCCTCTTCGGCATTGAGTGATGTTTTATAGAACATTCTGAGCAGCTTTTTCACCAGTTCTGGTATTTTCAACATCACTAAGAAGCAGTTACTACAAAGAGACTATTTTCAAGAGGCATTATGCTGATTATCATAGAGAGAAAGGCAGAAAGACTTGTTTGTGTTTGATTTGCGATGTGCCTCAGAAGGGTCCTGAATTTGTAGAAATAGCTTTGGACCATAATACTAAAAACTTAGGTTCTCCTAACTTTGTAGCTTTGTGACCCCGGACAAGCTATTTTCCATCTCTTGGTCTCAAAGTTCTCATCCATAAAATGAGGAAGATAGACTAAAGTTTCTTCTAGGTATTAAGTTATGGGATTAATAAGCTTATTGATCTGATATAGAAGAAAGGAAGTATCTGTTTTCAACAGAAGCAAGCTATCTAGTTGACAATCCAAGAGGCTCTGCTTCCTGGTGGGCTCTTAACAGAATTCTCTGATATACAGCTTCAGGGGAATGGAATATAACAAAAGAATTTAGAGTTTTCTTCAACTATGGGAGGGGTGAGGAGGGGGTAACAGTAGTTTTCCAGCTACTATGTGCTTCACCCTATGGATAGAGATCAGGAGATTGGTTGAAGGGAAGAAAAAAAAAAGCTGACAAGACTCCTGCAGGCAAATTCCTCAGAACAAGGTCAATTCAGGCAAAAGAGAAGCAAAGCAGAGGCATTAGCTGAGAGACCAGCAGATCCTTTCTTATTTCTGTACCATATGCTCTGACAAAATGAAAATTTGAATCACTGTCTTATTTTCCTGGGAAAATAACAGCAGACTTTTGAAGACAGCTAATTTGGATTCAGTGTCTAATGTATGAGGTAACTGTTCTGAGTACAGAGATAAGATGGAAAATCCTACAAGCCATACTAGTCTTTCTCCTCCACATACACCCACCCAGGGCCTACCCTTCTGCCATCACCAAACACAGGGTTTTTTCTTTTCTTTTTTTTTTTCTTGCTAAGTTATTCTGGTCCATGGGCATGAGGCAACTATGCTTTACTTTCATTATTTCATTAAATAAATATTCTGTAAAGAGCATTGTACTAGACCCTAGGAGAGGTATAAAATTTAAATAAAATATGATCCCTGCTTTCATGGAGCTTATATTCTAGTTGGGGGCTTATCTCTGAAGGATCCTAAGTAGCTAAAACAGTATTTCACATTTATATAGGGTTGCAAAGTGTTTTATTCACAGTAACTCTGTGAAATAGCTAATATAAGGGATATTATCCCCAATTTACTGAGGAAGGATCTAAGTCTTGGAGAGGATGACCTGGCCAGTAAAAGCTGATGATACAAGTACAAAAAATGACATAATCCCTATTTGTAAGGCACTTACTTCATAAAGTGATGATACGATCCCATGAATAGTCAGTGAGTAATATAGAGATAGTAAATGGGGTGGAGGAGGTGGCGTTAATGCCATCAAATGCTAGCTGAGATTGTTACCAGTCATCCAATTTCAGGTAACTCATCAAACAACAGTACCCAAATTTTTATAGGGTTTGATGATAATGTATTAGTTATACCACAAAATGATATTAGGGCAACATTCTACAGGATGTCTTTGTGGAGTAACTGGTGGAATGCTTTTCTCTTTTCCTTCCCACTTACATTTGAATAAATAGGAGGAATAAAGTCTATCCACCACTAGGACTTGTAACTTCGAGGAATGAAGAAGGAAGAGGTCCATAGAGAGAAAAGCAACAGTAACTGAGGGGAGAAAAGAGAAACTGGAAAATATTTACCCTTATCTTATATAATGAAGATGGTACATGAAATGAGACTCATACTGTAATGGCTGAGAAAGTGGTAGACTGGCTGGCAGTATTATGGAACTGGGACCACAATGAAGACCAGATGGAAATTGGACAGAGAATGAGAAACATCACCATGACACCCCCATCATGGCTCTGACTGACAGCAGCAGTGCAAGACAGGACTTGCTAGACACTTTTCTCTTTTCCTTCTCTCTTCCATTTGAATAAATAGGAGGAATAAAGTCTATCCACCACTAAGGCTTATAACTTGGAGGAATGAAGAAGGAAGAGATCAGCAGTTAGAAGGAACTCCAAAGAAGTTCTCATATTCAAGACTATCACCAAGTATTTGCATTCACCTTTGGGACTAATGGTTGCTCATTTAAGGGTTTCTATTATGTTTTCTTCCTGCTTTTATTAAACATTTTCTTTTGTTACATTGTGAATTATATGTTTATAAGACAGAATTTGGTCTCAGGAGGCCAGAAAGTGTCAAGTAGGTGTTCTAGATTTCCTGGGTCAGGACCACAAGCCAGGAGGGAGGGAAAATCCCCTAAAATGTAAGACTTTATTCAAGGCACCTGACAGCCTTCTAAAGATAAGCAAAAGGGGGTACAGCTAGGTGGTACAATGGATAGAGCGCCAGCCCTGGATTCAGGAGAACCTGAGTTCAAATCTGGCCTCAGACACATAACACTAGCTATGTGATGCTGGGCAAGTCACTTAACCCCATTGCCTAACCAAGATAAAAAAATAAATAAAATAAAGATAAGCAAAAGAATGCAATTTCTCTTTCCCCTCAATCCACCAATCATCATGAAATGTGATACAAAAAAGTCTCTTTCTAATGAACTGTGTCCATTCATTAAGAGTTTATGGCGGTCTCTGGAAGATCATAGGATCATTGACTTAGAGTTGACTTAAAGAGTTAAGACTTGAGACCATGGTGTCCATTTAGTGCAGGGGGTTTTAAGTTTTTTTGTGTCATGTATCTTTTTGGCAATTTGATTAAGCTTATGAACCCCTTCCCAGAATCGTGTTTTTAAATGCATAAAATAAAATTTGTATTACAGAGGAAACAAGTTATACTGAAGTAAAGATAAAATTTTTCCCCAAGACCTCTCTAAAATCTATAATTGGTAGATTCGAGGTTAAGAAATCCTGACCTAGTGCAACCTAATTTTTTTTTTTAACAAATGAGGAAATGGAACCTCAGGGAGATAAAAGATCCTATGGTCCCACACTTAGAGCTACATCTAGGGCTGGAAGGGATTCCAGAGGTCATCTAATTCAGAGGTATCCAACATGCAGCCCACAAAACTCTGAAGTGCTACCTGAACCAGATTAAAATCTACCTGGGAAATATTTAACAAAATAAAAATAGAATAAAATATAGATAATATTAACATTTTGTTTTTAAAAGTAAATGCACAGGCGCAGTTAGGTGGCGCAGTAGATAGAGCACCCGCCCTGAAGTCAGGAGGACTTGAGTTCAAATCCGGCCTCAGACTAAACACTTGACACTTACTAGCTGTGTGACCCTGGGCAAGTCATTTAATCCCAATTGCCTAAAAAAAAAAAAGTAAAATAAAAGTAAATGCACAGGGAACCTTATGAATGTTTTAGTGGTCCCTATTTCTGAGTTTGACACCACTGATCTAGTCCATCCTTTCATTTTATTTTATTTTTTACATCATACCTTCATTTTAAAGATGAGTAAATTGAGGCCCAGGGAGGTTAACAATTACTTGCTCAAGTGGCAGTGGCAAGAGTCAAACTCAGGTCCTCTGATTCCCAACCTGGCATTCTTTCCACAGCACAATACCACTTTCCAATGCTTCATAGTCCAGGCCAAATATCATTGAGATATATCTCTCTCTCTCATTAAAATATAAGCTCCATATGGGCAGGAAGTATTTTTCATTTTGTCTTTACACATTGTTTTGCAAACATTATGCCTGTATTGCCCTTGTTCCTACTTCATCTTATCAAGCTTTTGCCCTCTCATTAAGAATTCAGCAATTCTAGCCCCATTCCGTCTCTGAAAGTTCAGTGATAATATACTTTCAGCCTCATTCTCCACTGATTCCAATGCCAATTCCTTCTTTACTATCCTTCACAATCTTCTCTCCCTTGCTTGCAACACCAGGCAAGTACATATTTAATTAGTGAATCTGGTTCCATTATATGAGTGCTCACATAACAGATAGTAGGAGGCCAGCCTTGGAATTAAAACCTTCCTGATCATTCAGAAGCTAGGCAATATTTTCCATTCCTCGATGCTCAGTTTGCACTTGGCCCCAAGATACGACTCAGTGAGTGCTTTTGGCCTCCAAGTTACACACATTGGCAGGGGCGTATGGATACCTAGGAAACAGACCATGTAAATAAACAATAATCCTAAAGAAACACAAAACTGAACACAACAGCCCCTGAAACCAAATGGCAACTATGGTTCCAGTCCAAAGAGTTTCCTCTTTTTTTATTTTCTCCACACGAAAAAGGCCTTAAGGGAATCATTTTATTTTTTTAAAGTTATATTCACTGTAGAGGTCATCATAGAAGGAAAAAAAACCTCATGTAGACATGGCACAAACTTTCTTCTTTCTCTTTTGAGAGTTAACAGGGTATTTGGCACTGATCCGGACAGAGAAAGGGGCCTCTGTCCTATGAAAGAGAAGTGTAAAATTTTTAAATATATACAAAGTAAATCTAAGTCACGATTAGCAACAGTAACTGGCAGTTACATAACACAACCACCAAGGAGCTCAACATTGCCAAGTTTTATTTAGCCTTAATTCGAGGCAGCTGCACAGGCTCCCTCTGTGCTAGATGAAGGGCAGGTGGAGTATATACTTGTTTTTAAGGAGGTGGTAGAAGGCACAGGGACGTTGAATTCGGAGTAGGACCCAGGCTTTCTAAAACCCAAAAGATAGTGCGGTGCTGCAGGATGAATGATGGGTTTAGAGTCAGGAAGACCTGAGTTTGATTTATGAGATCATGGATTTGGAATTACAAATTTGGTCCTTAGAGGGTATGGAGTATGATCCTCTCATTTTAGATAGGGAAACTGAGGCACAGGGGTTTATTGATTTCAGCATCACCCAGCCAGTATCTGGGGCAGGATTTGAACCTAGGTCTTCCAAATTCCATGCCCCACACTGTGTCCACAGCATCACCTAGTTACCTCTGTATCTGATGTGTACTAAATGTATGATCATCAGTAAGGCATGTAACCCAGCTCAGCGCTTCCTTATCTGTAAAATGGTGATACTAATAGCACCTAACTCACAGGTTGTGAAGATCAAGTAAGATAATGGATGTAAAAAGATTGGGGATGGACCAAGAAAAGAGGAAAGTGCTGTCAATGCAGGCCCATTAACAACTCTTCGATTACAGTATTAGAGAGCTGTCCAGAGCCTTGAGAGGTTAAGTGATTTACCTGGGGTAACACAACCAGCATGTGTCAGAAGTAGGACTTTAACCTGAGTCTTCCTGGCCCTAAGTCCATCTCTCTACCCATACTGTTCCTGCTGCCTATTGTAGAAACAATAGATGTAAAGTGCTATGTAAATGTCAGTTGTTAATGTTCAAAATGTTGTTTCTCTGCCCATTAGAAGCAACATAGCAGAATGGAAAGTATATTTGGAAACCTGAGCTTGAGGCCAGGCCTTACCCTTGCCGGGCCTCAGGTTTCCTGTGTACAAAACAACAACAATAATACTTTTACTATTCATTTCTCAGGGTTGACATGAGGGTGAGATGACATCATGTAGAAATGTCAGCTATTATTAGAGGTCAGTTCTATCAGGACACATGAAAGCAAACAAAATGGTAATTTTTCCTTTAGAAGAAGTCAAAACCATCCATTGCATGAGTCATCTCAGAGCAGTAGTTCAAATGTTTTCAAATAAAACAATAATGCTGACTAGTGACCAAAGCCCCTCCACTTTGATTCATCATCTTGGCCAGGCCACCCACACTGTCAAATCAAGGACCATGTGCCCTTATTTAAAAAAACAAAACAAAACCCAAACCAAAAACAATAGGACAGCAAATTCTAGGACTGTTTATATGCATAGCATTCTGCTGGGTGGCTGCCTTACTAGGGGAGCATCATGGTTAATGTCATTCTTTTAGCAGCTTGTAATGTGTTGTGAATTTGTTCCATTAATAAGCATCCAGGCTAGCTCCAGCATTTTAACGTTATAAAATGCTCTTGGATCCACGTATTATACACAGCAGGCAACTGTAACAAGGGAACAGGACTCTTCAGGCATTCTATCACTAGTGCAGGTAGGGATGTCTCTACCCTTTGCTTTACCATGTTGCAATATGTGACCCACAGGTATACAATAGAAATCAGCAGAATGTCTTAGTGGAAAGAGTACTGGCTCTGGAGTCAAAGGATCTGAGTTTAAATCCCACCTCACACTTATTCTTGGCTGATCTTAGAGAAATGATTTCACTTTCCTGGGCTTGAGTTTTCTTATTTCCAAATTGGTTGGATTAGGTAGCCTTTTAGGTCCCTTCCAGCTATGATCCCTAGGTCCTATACAACTCCAGGTATGCAGAAGTACCTGTCAATACCCACTGACTATAAGAGCACCCCAACAACACTCTAGGACTGAGTTTTCACACTTTTTTGATTATGTGTCAGTAAACACTTTTTTTTAGTAAAAAAAAAAAGGTGGGTTTTTTTGAGCCCCTGTTATTGTTGCTCAGTTCTTCAGTTGTGTTTGACTCTTCCTGACCCCAAAGATATCTGTTCATGGGGTTTTCTTGAGCAAAGATATTTGAGTGGTTTGCCTTTTCCTTCTCCAGTGGATCACTGATCCATAGGCAAATAACTTGCCCAAGGTCACACAGAACATTTCTGAAGCTGAATTTGAATTCAAGTCTTCTTGACTGAGCCTAGCACTCTATCCAGTGTGCTGCCTAGCTGCCCCATATAGCCTCTACCTATATATATTTATATAGGTATAAATTATATAATATGCTTCTGTGGTAATATATATTATAAAATTTTAAAATACAAATTTTAAAATGTTTAAATAACATTTTATCCTAGAAGCAATAGGGAGACACTGGAGTTTAGTGAGGGGGAAGTATTATGATCAGACCAGAACTTTAGGAAAAATACTTTAGCACCCATATAGAAGATGAATTAGAGAGGGAAGAGATTTAAGGCAGGAATATCAATTAGAAGGCTATTGTCCAGGTGAGAAGTGATGGGTGCCTGATTTAGGATGGTGACTGTGCGTAGAGAGGTGGAAAAACAGATATCATGATGGAAACAAGATTTAACAACTAGTTGAATATGTGGTATGAGTGAGAATAAGGAGTCAAATTGACACTGAGGTTGTGAATCTGGAAGGATGGTAGGGCCTTCAAGAGAAATCAGGAACTTAGGGAAAGGGGTAAGTTGGTGGGAAAAGGTAATGAGTTCTGTTTTGGATATGTTAAATTTATGATACCTACAGGTAATCCTATTCAAAATATCCAATATGCAGTTAGTCACGGGAAACTGGCATTTAGGACAGAGATTAGGACTGGACCTATAGACTTGAGATTAATCTACATAGAGTTGATAATTAAACCCATGGGAGTTGATGAGGTCACCAAATGAGAGCATGTAGAAAGAGAAGAGGGCACAGGATAGAACCTTGAGAACCCACAGTTAGAGAGTGTGATAAGGATGATGACCCAGAAAAAGATCCAAAGAAGAATGATCAGACAGGTAGGAGGAAGCCCAAGGGGGAGTAATGTCATGACAACTCAGAGAAAAGCGAGTGCTCAGGAGGAAATGGTGATAAGCAACGTAAAATGCAGCAGGAAAAGTCTTCAAGGGCGAGGAGTGAGGAACGGCCATTAGATTTGGCAATTAAGAGATCAATGGTAACTTAAAAGAGAAATGTTTCATCTGAGTGAGGCATTAAGAATAATGGGAAAGATGTGAACTTGGAAGACCAGAAGGATGGTGATGTCATAGACAGATATAGGGAAGTTCAAAATAAGAATGAGTTTTGGGTGGGGGAAAGGTCATATGATAAGATCTCATGTACAGATTGTGACTCATTCATGCCTGCTCATTCTGCTGCAACTTACTCTGTCCCACCAAAAACTAAAAACCAAAAACAACTCCCCCACAAAAAAAAAAAAACACCCAAAAGAGAGAGATGGTGGAGCTTTAACCTATTGGCCATTGCCCCATAGCACTAAGCCTGCCACCTCTTGCTATGACCTAATCTGGAGGGCATCCTCCTGATCTGGGATGGGGGTGCGGTTTTTTCCAAAGAGCACTGAAGCAGGTGCTAGAGTGGGTCCCCTATCGCAATAAGATCATAACCATCCTGAGTGGCTGATGCCAAGTGCTGATGGGGAGAAGCTGGGAACTTATCCAGCTATGGAATGCCAGCAACAGAGCAAAGTGGTGGTGGTGGGGGGAGCTATTGTCTCATAATGTGAGTGTTGTGGTATTGGAGACAAACCCTATGATTGGCTACCACAAAGGGTCTTTGTTCACTCCTGTGTGAAATGAGAGGGTTTATCTAATCTAAACACTCTATAAGGCCCCTCTGAGGTCTGAATTGTAAGACACTATTCCCCCCAATCATGAACTTAAAGTAAGGAAAAGAATTCAGGCATTAGGATTCCTTACTCCCCCACCCCCAAACCCTTGCATATCCTCTGCCTTCCTCCATTTCTCCCTTCCCCATAATTCTCTCCAAAGTTAACTACCCAGAATACATTAATCCTAGGCAAAGACACTAGGCAATAAATTTCCATTGAGGTTAGAGTTAAGCAGTTTCGTAGCCTACAGATTTTTCCTCTCTATTTTTTATGCTAAAGAAAGAATCCTGGCTCTACCATTTAGCATTTTCTCTATTGCAACTCATGAAGAGGCCTGGGGTTTCACAATTTCACAAGGAAAGTAGTCCTTGTTTTTTGTTTTCCTCCCCTCCACATCCTGCTCTCCTAAGTCTTTGAGCCATGACATCTAGTTTAATGGATAGTCCAAAGTGGCTATTTTTAGAGAACAATCTGTTTCTGAAAACTTTTCATGTTTCCACTCAAGAGACTAAACATTCTCTTGGGCACTAAAGGAAGCATTTTGCAAATATACTATTTAAATTCAAAAAGAGAGGTATAATAAGGTTGGAAAGGAAGCATCAATTATCCAAATGAACCGAAATGGAGACTCTAGTTGCCAAGCCACCAAGTTCCAGCAGTCAACCAAGGTGTCAGAATTGAGTCTGAGGCTTGGGGATGGGGAAAGAAGACATCTGATGTAAATTCAGGATCATTCTACACCCCTAAGTGAGAAATGCTGATTCTGAAATGAAATCGGCCAGCTCTATTTTTGTTTCTAAAGCAAGCCACTTAATTGCAAATATTCAGGGCTCTGGAGGCACAAGATGTGCAAGTACCACAAGTAAAAATGAGCTTTACAAAAAATAAAAGAAAAGAAAAAAATGAGCTTTGCTTTAAGTCAATGAAACCATTGCCCTATTTAACTCTGCGTTGACAGGTGCCTTAGTTTGAAAGAACTTACTCTTCCTTAGCCCATCTAATACTCCCGCCATCAGCCCAGGTTCTTTCCAATGACCAAGTAGCAAAATTAATTCTTTTCATCTTTCTCTCAAGATCGAGTTCTCTAGCTGCTTTGGGGGGTGGAGTGTAACTACACTATTTTACTTCTTCCTAAAGTAACACAGCTGCAACTGGACTAGAACTTGAATAAAGAAGATATAGAATTTGAATCTTAGTTCTAGTACTACTTAGGAGCTATGTAATGGTAGATCATAATAATAGCTAATATTTTAAAAACACTTCAGATTTTACAAAGCCTCTTACATATATTATCTCATTTGGTCCTCACAACAACCCTAAGAGCCATTTTAAGCTTTCTGTGGCTCAGTTTCCCCACTGTAAAATAGTGGAAAGAACACTTACATTAACTACCTTACCAGGTTGTTATATAGAAAGTACTTGGAAAATGCTGGATCACTATATGTCTCTAGATATAGACATATCTCATCTGTGTGTATATATATATGTTATATGCATGCATATATGTGTATGTATATGTATAAGTATATATACATATATACATACATAAAAATATACACAATTTCTTTATCTGTATTTAAAAAGAATTTATTATATAGAAATTTATTGTATATAATAATGTGTTCAGTATTTCAAAGATCAGCATCACAATATTGTATTCTATATGCCTTCTCAAATATTAGCTTGTATCCACTATGTATATTGTGTAGACCTCTGGTGTGAGGGCTTGCTAAGCCCTTTTCAGGGTTGCTCATCCACCTTTAGTGTCCAACTTCATGCAACTCTCACCCCCGGTTCCAAGAAGCTGTAGCATGTGCAGTGTCTACACCCCAGTAAACGTCTCAGCAGATGGGCTAAAACAGGGTGAGGGTAACCGACAGGCCTTAAACCTGTTGATCAGTTAGGGGGATGTCTACCCTAAGCATGTGAAGACTTTCCCTGGCAGAATGGACAGATGAGAATAATTTGTTCCAACAACCACAAAGACAACTGAAGAAGGCTTCGGAGCACCTAGAATTTGATCAGATATTCAAAGCTCCAAGGTGGTCTACTGCATCCTGGGACGTTGCTAGCTGTCTTGACTTCTGTCCTGCCACTGGACTTTGATGACTCAGAAAAAGAGTGAGACTGATGACTTTATGCAATGCTGCCTCACTTAAGTCCAATTTACTGGCATCACTCCATTATTGCTCCTCTTTGAAAATAAAGGATTAAATATGTACCTCTTTATTTCTATGTTTCATTCTTTCCATTAGAATGGAATCTCCTTGAGGTTAGAGACTTTTTTCTCTTTTTCTTTTTATCCCTAGTGCTTAGTATAGTAATTTCCACAAAATAAGCACTCAATAAATTCTTATTGATTAATTATCATGAATGACCAAGATTCTATGGCTATGTTAACCTGGGGAACTCCTGGCATGGGAACTTCTTTTACTAATTTGTATCGAAGCTCTAAGCTATCTATGATTTAGAAGATAAGTCCCCAGAAGATGTTAGAAGCACAGACTAATTTACATAATCATTGACATTCATATACAGGGTGTCCCCAAAGTCTTCATGAAGTAAGTTTAAAACTTAAAAGCTTTTAAGCTTTTTACATTAAGATTTTGGGGATATCCTGTATTTTCCTAAGGTTTGCAAAGTGCTTCATAGATTTATTTTAGCTTTAAATGAGGTATGAGGTAGGCACTACAGTTGTTTTTAGTCCCATTTTACAGACAAATACATAAAACCTCAGAGAGGTAAAATTACTTGTCTATAGTCACAAAACTAAATGCCATAGGAAGAGATTTGAACTGAGGTCTTTCCAATTCTAAGTTCATTACTCTGTCCACTGTGCCCCATTGCCTCTAAGCAAGAGTAATAAACAAAGCCCTGTTTTGATGCTACATTATGGCTTGAAGGTGACCCTGTAGGTCTTGAAGGCTAGGCCAGTGGAATTTAAGTTCTACTGGGTCCTCCAAGGTGGAAAGGCATCAGGCATGGACCTAGTGATACCTATCAACTTAGGAATCACTGGGAAAGATTCACACCTCTTCTCCCTCCCTTGCCCCTCCACTAACAAATATTTTTAGCCACTCTAACTGGTATAGATTATCTGTTAAGAGTAAGGTGGATTGTGGTCTACAGTGGTGGAGGAAGTACCCACATGAATGAAATCACTGATTTTTTTTCTTGAATATTGAAGAGATAGTTATCTCATACTATAAATCCTCTTTTAACCAGAATGGAGAATGATATTTTGACCACATTGTATATTAACAATGTGCTAATAATGGTAATAAACCAGTATAGTATTTTGACTATATTCATGGAATCTAGAGCTAGAAGAGATCTAAAAGTCTAGTCTAGTCTAAACTCTCTCAATTTTACAGATAAGGATACTGAGTCTCATTGAGGTTAAGTGAGTTGCCTAAGGTATATCATTAGTAAGTGGCAGAGCTGAGAATCCTCCCAAATCTAAGACATTTCCCATTTTGTAAACCATATTTCAAACAAAATAATGTAGTACTGAACATAGATTGTCCTAAACATACTTTAATCTTTTTCAGATGATTCTGAAATACTCTATGATACTCCAGAATTTTATAAGACCATAAGGTCATATTATGAATATCTATTCTCATGTAGTATTATAGAAGATGTAAGTTAGGATGAATCATACTATTACATACCCTTGAAATTATTATTGAAGTTGTTTTTAATTTTGGACAAATTTCTAATTGACTTTCTCTGTCTGACTAGAATCTTTCATGTGAAAGGTTATAAGGAAAATGTTAATTATCTGATATTTATGATCTTCTAGATTCTTCATAAATAGGAGCTTATTATAATTTTTCTACTTCTGTTATGTCCACTATTGCTAGAAATATCTATAAGAATTTCTATGCTAAGAAACTGAGCCAATATAATATAAAGAACATTGGACTTGTAGTAAAAAGACTGAGTTCACATTCTAGTTCTGTCATTTATTAATTGTGTGATTTTGAATATCTACTCTGTACAAGATACTATGATAGGCAAGGGAATACAAAGGGAAAAATGAACCTGATTTTTCATCAAGGCCTTCCATTCTTCTCAGAGATATAACCCATATACACACAAACAAATACAAACTCATTTGAGAAGGAAAAAAGCATTAGCCACAATGGGTATGAGGAAAAGCTTCCTAAAGGCCTGAGCTAAGCATTGAAGGCACACAGAAGGTGTGTTCCAGGCATGGGGTACAGCCTGTGCAAAAGCTTGGAGACAGGATATGAGAATTGCAAATTCGGGGAATAGCTAGTAAGCAGGTTAGTCGAATGACAGTGTATGAATGAGAGTAATAAAACAAGGCTAGGGAGGTAGACTGTGGATGTTGTAGGAGAAAGGGAGGTTATGGAACCAGCTTATTATACAATCTTCTTGCTGTTCCCTACTCCATCTCCTGACTCTGTGTCCTTTCAATGGCTTGTCCCCCATAGTTACAATGCTCTCCCTCCTCATCTCTCCCTTTTAGCTTTCCTAATTTCCACTGAGATTCTGCTCAAATCCTACCTTCTGCAAGAGGCCCTTCCCAGTCTTGCCTTGCCTAGCCTCACTGCTAGGCCTTCTCCCTGAGCTTACCTCCAATTGACCCTCTATATATCTTGTATGCACATAGTGGATTGCAGGTTGTCTCCCCCGTTAGAATGTGAGCTCTTTGAGAGCAGGAATCATGTTTGTTTGTTTTTTTCTTTGTGTATTCCCATGTCCTAGCACAGTGCCTGGCACATAATAAGTGCTTAATAATGCTTGTTGATTTGACTTGATTAGTGGAAGGCTTTAAGGACCAGGCTGAGAAGGCTGTTAATTATTCTAGAGATAATAGGCAGCCTCGTCCTCTTGGAGTCTTAGGATTCCTCATCTGTGAAATGAGGATAATAACTGCACTCACACCACCTACCTCACGTGGTTGTTTTTTTTTGAAGTTCCAGTACTTCGTGACCCAACATATTGCAATATTTCTAGGACCCATATTTTAATTTGTGTCAATATCCTACAACCTATCCTCCTAGACTTACTTCAGAAATTATGGTGACCAGCTCTCGGGAGATTAGCCTTTGTGGACTTAGCTAAGCTGGTCCTTGGGCATTGACACATAGTCTGTCATGGAGCCCTCATTTGTGGTCTTTCCAGCTTGGTAGGACCTACAAGAGCCGAAGTAATTTTTAACAATCTCAGCTTGTAATTGTGTGCCACAACTAAGCAGCCAAGGAAGATCCAAAGAGAGATTTATAGCTAGAAAGCATTCTGTACACATAAGCTATTATTAGTATTATTACCAAGGTCCATAAAGAAGCCAAATCAGTTTCTCTGTCGTGATTGCAAAGAGATTCTCCAAGACCCTCAGGCTATCTCTCTGTAGAGCTTGCTGCTCATGCCAAGAATACTGCCTTCCTTTTCAGTCCTCCCATAAGGCTCAAGACAAACTTCCTCTCCCTTTTCAATGTTGCTAATGTGTAAGAAAGTTACTGGGGTGATAGGAATGGGAAAGCAAGGGGAAAAGATCAAGTCTCTGCTTCCTCATGCCAAGCATGTGGCCTCTGCCTTCTTGTAAACAATTACTAGGAGGAGTGAGGGCCATCTCCAGGTGTCCTGATCTATATCTTGCTCCTGGACCCAGATGGCTCTGGAGGAGAAAGTGAGGCTGGTGACTTTGCACAACCCTCCCTCACTTAAATCTGATTCACTTGCAAGTCATGGTATCACCTTCCTGATGTCATGGTCCTCTTTGAGAACAAATGACAAACAGCAACAACAATCTTGGCAGGAGTGACATCCCCATTTGCTGCTGTTTTCAGCGAAAGACACGGTTAACTATCAGAGCTTATACTTATGTAGCACTTTAGAGTTTACAAAGTACTTTTATCATAATATCCCTGTGAAGTAATAAGTGCTCCTATTTTACAAATTGGGAAACTGAGGCTCTGGGAGGTTAAAGTGACTTATCTAAGATCAAATAGCTACAGTAAAGGTTGAAAACCCCAACTTGTAAGTCAGAGGACCTAAGTTTAACTCCATTATTCTTTCTATTAGATCTGGGTGTATATCATCTTAAAAAGTCCAAAGCTCAAAATTATTCCAATGCACCTTTTGGTAGAGCCATGAATTGGTTTTGCCATTCTGGAAAGCAATTTAGAACTACGCCCTCAAATTTAATAAAATGTGCTGACCTAGCAATACCACTATTAGGCTTATACCCTAAAGAGATGAAAGAAAAAGAAAAGGACCAACATGTACAAAAATATTTCTAGTAGCTCTATTTGTTACTTGGAATCTAAGGGACTTCCCATCAATTACAGAATGGCTAGACAAATTGTGGTATATGAATGTAATGGAATATTATAGGACAAGATGAAAGGGATGGTTTCAGAGAAATCATATAAACTGATATAGAATGAAGTTAGCAGAACCAGGAGAACAAGTTATACAAGAACAACAATGTTGTAAAGACAAGAAACTTTGAAAGAGTAAGAACTCTGATCAATACAATTAGCAACTATGATATTAGAGCATCTATGATGAAGTATGTTACCTAGCTCTCAGCAGAGAGTTGCAGAATGTAACATATTTTTGAGCCCAGCAAAAATGGGAATTTGTTTTTCTTGACTATGGAAATTTGTTACAAAGATTTTGTTTCTCTTTTTTTCTCATATTAGTAGGGGGAAATGATGAGGGAGAGAAAATTAGTAATAGAGTTGCAGAAAAAGAAAGAAAGAAAGAAAAGAAAGCAGGAAGAAAGACTGAGGGAGAGAGGAAAAAAGGAAGGAAGGGAGAGGGAGAGAGAGAGACAGACAGAGAGACAGAGAGAGAGAGAAAGGGAGGTGAGGGGAGGGAAAAAGGGAGGGAAGGAGGAAGGAAGCCCACTTATGTTCCAGATATTGTGCTATCATATTGCATCAGAGCAATATTTTCAATTACTCCCTCCAAATCAGTAATTCTTTACCTTTTTGTGTCATGGACCCAGGGGTCTGCTGGTAAATGTTTAACAACTCGTTCTCAAGGTGGGGGGCATGTACCTAGGACACACTTTTAAGTTTAATCTGCAATATTAACATTTTCTCCATCACTTTCTTAAGTCTAGATAATAAATAAAACAATAAATCAAGCCTTAATTTGCAGTGGTTGCTGATTTCTGAGGTGAAAATGCTCACACTGAAATTTTAACAATCAGCTCTCCCTATCGTATATAATTGCATTATTTTGGCAGTCTGGTTAAGCCTATGGACTCTTCAGAATAATTTTTAAGTGTATAAAAGAAAACATACAGGATTACAAAAGAAACCAATGATACTGAAATGATGTATGAAAATATGTTTTTGAAAGTTTGCCAATGCCAGGTAAAGAACCCCTGCTGGAAGTCTTCATCAGGATTCTTCATCTGTCCATTCATTTTCTTTGACTTTGAGGTTAAATGACTTTCTAAGGTTAGTAAGTGCTATGGCTGAGATCTGAACTTACTTCAAATTCCTCCCAGCCCAGTGCTCTTTCCATGACATCATAGTGCAAGAAAACATGGGGTGCTGGAAAGAGCCAATTTATCTCCCCAATTACCAGAAAATTATAGGTCTGCTAATAATAAATAATTGTTAGATGATAGTCATAATACATGATGGGACTTCACATCTTCCCACTCTTTTCTTTTACAGTCCAAAATATACCACTAATTAAAAAGAACATGTTATATTTAAACAGCCCCTGAACTGTTCTAAGGCTCCTTTTTTTTTTTTTAAATGTTACGGGGTTTCGAACCTGGTCTATTCCTAAAATAATCCAAGTGGAGACTTCTATGGCCAGAGCTTTTTAAAAGAAATTCACTGTTATTTCTTTAAATAATGCAGTCTTCCACAGTACAGAATTTTCATGCAAGCCCTGCCCTGTAATATACTGTTTCAAACTGCATAAATTCACTTTGTAATGTATGCCAGCAATTGCTTATATACTCCTGGGAACTTTTTTTTTTTTTTGGTAAATCAAAGGCCCAGATAAAATTAATTTTGAGGCTTACCTTCTGTCTCTCTGTTTATCTATACACAACAAATCTTCTCACAGCCTATTTGTTACTCAACTGAATTGATTTGCTGATGGTTGCCTATCTGTGTTTTCTGTGCCTTAAGTGTTTCTACAATATTTCTGGCTTGCCTTTCATCTTGCACAGTACAAATCAGTTTTCTCCACTCTCGGCAGCTACCCAGATGGAACTTAAACCTCTGCTGAAGACATAAACTGCCCATAAGCTTTTGGGTATCATCTCTTTCCTACTGAGAATAGCATCAGATTGATTAATCAAGTCTAGTCAGTCCACCATACTGCATGGCAGTTTTAAGGCTTCTTGACTTTTTCAAAATTAGTGAAAATATTAATTCTTTACATCTCCCAAGTAATAGTGGCTTTTTCCAAATTAGTGAAAATAATAATTCTCTAAGTCCCCCAAATAATAGTCAGTGAGTCAATCAATATTTATTGTTTCTCCAGGCACTGTGTTAAGCACTAGGGATACAAAGAAAGACAAAAGCCTGACTTCAGTCCCTGCAGGAGCTCACAGCCTAATAGAGAAAACAACATGCAAACAACTGTGTATAAACAAGTTCTATATAGAACAAATAGGAAATAATCAACAAAGGGAAGGCACCAGAATTAAGGGGTATCAGGAAAAGCTTCCGGTAGAAGGCTGGATTTTGTCAAAGACTTGAAGGAGGTCAGGAGGCAGAGACAAGAGAAAGCATTGCAGGAAGAGGGGACAGCCAGTGAAACTGACTCAAGGTGGGATTTGGAATGTCTTGTTTGAGTAGGAAGGATGAGAATATCACTGGATCACAGAATGGGTAGGGGAGGGGACGCTGAGCTTTGCTGAATGTTTTCCTCACAACAGGCCTGTGAATTGGTTGTTGTTGTTTAATCATTTCAATTGTGTCTGACTCTTCATGACCCCATTTGGGGTTTTCTTGGCAAAGATGCTGGAGTGGATTGCTATTTCCTTCTTCAGCTCATTTTCCAGATGAGGAAACTGAGGCAAACAGGGTTAAATGACTTGCCCAGGGTCACACAGATAGTGTCTGAATCCATATTTGAACTCAGGAAGATGTGCCTTCCTGACTCCAGGCCCAGCACTCTAAACACGGCGCCACCTGGCTGCCCTTTACAAATAAGGGAAGCGGGGATCAGAGAGGTTAAATAATTTGTCCAGGGTCACATAGCTAGCAAGAACTGGAACCAGTTCTAAAGCAGAGGTCATTTGATTCTAACATCAGTGCTCTTTTCACAACACTACACTGTAGTTGGTGGGGTGGTTTTTGTTTTGTTTTTTTTCATCATTGAAAACAAACAGGGGGCAGCTAAGTGGCATAGTGGATAGAGCACTTGGAGTCTTAATAACTCTTTATAGTGCCCTAGCTCTGTAGTATCACAAGCTAAAAGTGGCAAGACTCAGTTTAAAACTTTTTGTGTCAAAAATAATTAGTTATCAGGCTTAAAATTTCTTGGTGTACTTTATGGGGCTTTGAAAATTGTATGGGTTCCAATGTCTAATAAATATTTGCCCCTTTCAAAATGCAAAAGACATGTATGGTGTTGCCGTATACCAGTTGGTTATTCAAAGACTCTCACACAGAAGCTTCACCTGAGAAGGGTAAACAGTTAACAGTGCTGAGCTTCCAATGTGATCTAGCTGGCTTTTCTAAACTGCCATCCCCTAAACTTTCCTACTTCTGCTACTGACTCCTTTGGCATGAAAATTCTGCTTCTGGTTCTGATACTCAGGTCTCTCTCCCCACTGGAGAAGTCTGATTATTGAGTGTGGCCTGTCTGTTAACCCATCTCCTGGCATTAACTGCTTGGCTGTGCCAAAAATGTTGAGCCAGTCCATTAGCTTCCTGTTATATCCCAAACACCCAGTTTTATCACCAAACTTTCAACACTGAGTATGAGATAAAGTACATAAGGGCCATATCATATGAGTTACAATTGCCTGTTATTATACTACATCACTTTAAGCATTACATTAATGACATCTAGTTCATCCGTTATAGAAGGAACAGGACTGGGGACTGGTACCCTTGTCTCCAGATTCCAAATCCAATGGTCTCATCACCATATTATAGCTACTTCAAAGCACGATAGCTAGAGATGCTCAGCGTTCAGTGAAGAGCCGTGGTGTGGCAGTGGTGATTTGGCAGAACAGTATGTAAGAAATGGAATGAATATTTTTACTTCCTTCATCAACTTAGTTATTGTCTGTTTTAGATTCCATCATTTTGGCTCCTGGGGTTTGTACATTTTTTTCAACAAGTCATCAAGCCCCTTGAGCATGGAACAATGTTTTTTGTTTGAGGGTGACACTTTGGTAGGGGTCAAAGTCACTTGGAAGCAGCATATGCTTTCCAACTACCCCTCCCACTTCCACTCATATACTAATTACAATGTTTTCTGTTTCAAGTTGCTCACCCCCCCCCCCCAGCCAAAGAGACCTGAAAGATTACTGGGTGCTACTCCAAAACCTAGGGGAGATGGACTGGTGCAAAGAAACAGGAGAAATTGCATGTTTTGAGCCTCCTCAGGAGTTATTCTTTCCTTCTATATTAATAGTCACCTATTAGTATAGGCCTTAATTTTTTTCATTTCTGAAAAGAAGGGTTTGGATTAGATGATCTTATAGCTGTAGTTGAAATGATCCTGTTACATTTTCTGAAAAATTTGTGTTGCCCATGTATATAAATCTAAGTTTTGTTGACATTTCTATACTAAAGGAAATTCCAAATGACTCAAATGTTTTCCAAATAGTTTGTGTAAGGCTATGCTGCTAAAATCATATTATCAATAAAAAGATCTTGGAACATCTTTGGATGTTGAAAAAGATCATTTTTATCAACCCCTTCCCCACCTTCAGAAATCCACTAGACACATGACTCATATTTGATTATCTGTTACTGCACAAATGACAATCATTTTAACTTTGGTTTTATGACAATTATTTGGTCATATTTATGAAAAATATGCAAAGAATAACACTAAACAGCTTTCTTCATTCAAACATTTTTCATTACTGACAGCATATGTTTGAGCTTTACAATGCCTCTTGGGGTAGGTAATAGAACAGTTAAGGTTAGCAAAAAAGAATAAAACAATGTCCTGCTGAAAGAAAGGGGCTAACACCATGTATACTGGCCAAAGTACTGTGGTTTTGGTGTGCTCTTGAGCATGAGCATTTATACCTCCGATACTGGCAAATGTTGCAAATCAAGACTTGATTTACTGTTTTGTTAACTTTCTAGAATTAAGAAAGTGATGATGAAAATGTTAATAATAGAGATTAAACTTAAAGATTTGTCGTGTGTGTGTGTGTGTGTGAGTGTGTGTATGTGTGTGTTTATTTTTTCCTGAAGAGTTGGTTATTAAACATTTAACCAACACACTCCTGATTTATAGGTGAGATTGCATTATAGGATGTTCTGTGTTGTTATAGGACTTAGAGCTTAGGACCAACATGACCCTAGAATCCTATCTCTTTATTTTAAGGAGAAGGAAAATAAATTAAAGTTTTTACTGGGCATATACTTTAATTCCAGCACCATTCTTCAATAACTAAGAGCTTCAGTGTAGAAGCTAAGATTCACTCACACATGCAGAACTCTCATTGTGCTATTATGTCAAAGAATGAGTACATCTAATGTCAAAACCCAGCAAGATTACCATCTAAAACTATTTCTAAAATTTTTCTCTTCCTACCTGAATCTTCACCAACAATTTAGGGAACTAGAGGTGCTTTGGAAAGGCAGCTAGGTGGCACATTGGATAGAGTAAGGAAGACTCTTTTTCTTCCTGAGTTCAAATCTGGCCTCAGACATTTAGTAGCTGTGTGACCCCAGGCAAGCATTTAAACTTGTTTGCCTCAGTTTCCTCATTTGTAAAATGAGCTGGAGAAGGAAATGGCAAACCATTCTAGTATCTTTGCCAAGAAAATGCCAAATGGGATCAAGAAGAGTCAGATGTCACTGAAACGACTGAACAACAAAGGTGCTTTGGACTAAGTTATGAAATCATGCAATTGTTACTCATAGCTAAGGAAAAAGTTGAAAAAGACAGGCTCTTAGGGATCAAGATTATAATGTCATGCTAATTTTATCCTAGGGCAATGTTCCTATTTCTTTTTTTAAGAAAGAAGAAAAATTATTCAAGAAGAAGGCAATATTCTATAATTAATCAAGAAGCATTTATTAAGTTCCCACTATGTGCTAGGCATTAACCTAGCTAGGTATGAGAGATACAAAGATAAAAATGGAATTGTTCCTATCCTCAGGGAACTTACATTCTATAGGGGAAGACAATATATACACATATACTTTAGGTATATACAAATCTTTTTACAAAATAATTACAAGAGAATTTTAGTGGAGAGGTACTAGGAACTGGGGGATCAGGAAAAGTCTCGTGTGAGGAGTAATATTTGAGCAGAGATTTGCAGGAAACTAGAATTTCAAAGAGGTGGAGGTCTGAAAGTATTGCATTTTAGTCATAGAGGGATGGGCTATGCAAAGACATCTCCTGGAGATGAGAGATGGAATGTTGTGTGAGTGGAATAGTAAGCAGGGCAGTTTGGCTGGAATAGAGAGTGTGTGAAAGGGAATACTGTGTAATAAGACTGGAAAGGTAGATTAGAGCCAACTTGGGAAGGGTTTTAAATGTGAAATGGAGGAGTTTGGATTTGATCCAGTGGAAAGAACATTGGACTAGGAGTCCAAGGATCAGAGATTTAGAACTGGAAGAGGCCTCAGAGGCCATCTAACCCCAACCCCCTCATTTTAACAGATGATAAAAGTGAGAGGAGATGAAATGAGTTGCCCAAAGTCAAAGATGGAGTAAGCATCAGACATAGGATTTGAATGTAGGGCCTCTGACTTCAGAGATAGTGTTCTTTCTATCATGATATGCAAATTCAGAAGATTTTAGTTTGAATCTCTGCTTTCCCATGAACAAGCTATTTAATTCTGGTCAAGTAATTTCATCTTTCTGGGTCAATTTCATCATCTATAAAACAGAGGGAGTTGGAGATAGATGGCCTCTAAGGTCTCTTCCAGATACAGAAATATAAATATAAAATAGTTGATCTCTAAGGTTCTACGCAGCCCCTTCAAAAAATCCCCAAACTATAAATCCATGAACTTCTTCTGAATTGAAATTAATTTCAAAATAGCCTCCTAACTCCTCAGAAGCAAGCCTCAGAAATCTTAGCTTCTTACTCCCAAGGACAGGTTTCTCAACCTGGATCACATTCACAGCGGAAAAGATGCATGCTGGCCTTTCATGACTTCTTCAAACATTTGACTAACGTAGGGCTTGGGAATTTTATGCTTCACTTCTTTGAAAAAAAACACTTTCAGAATTCTTTTCAGCTTCAGTTAAGTAGGGGGAGATATGTGTGCTCCGATTTTAAAACTTATCAGACTTCTACTTCTGAACAAATCATCTGACGTCTGTGCAAATCACAATTTGTCTGGGAACCCATCATTTATAAAATATTTGAAGTGACATGCCACAGTTATTCTACCCACCAGAATATTCTGGCTCCTTGGGCTCCAGTTACAGCCCATTAGCCAAGAAAGCATGTTGAGAAGTGAGCTGCCTAAGAAAGTTGTGCTATGACAGAAAGAAAAAAAGCCCCCATTAAAAATGCCTGGAGCGACAATAAATAGAATTCCTCTTAGGGCACAGCTCTTTAATTTGACTTTCAAGTAACAATTGTGGTAACAGAGACAACTGAACCAATGAGAAAAAGAAACCTCTGGTGTACATGGAAATGAGGTACAAAAGAATGAATAAAAGGACATCTGTGAAAGTATGGTAAGTTAATGTGCAAGGGACATTGAGACAATAAAGAAAAAGCAGTACTGATATCCCTTGGCTCATCCCTACTCTGAGCATGTCCCACTCACAAAGCAGTCCCCATGTGAAAGAACATTGATTGCCATATACCTTGTAAAGGGGAGCATGGGTTTGACAAAATATTCATAAACACTTATATATTTCACAAATTTACTAAGACAAATTTTTTCTGTCCCTGACAGATTCCTCCCCTACTTTTCCCAACCCACAAAAAACTATGCTGTCCTCATTTCCTGTCATACCCAGTCTTGACCCCATAAATGGTCGGCTGCTTCAATAATCCCCTATCTTTCACCCTGGAATCCCTTGCTCCCTTCATTTCCCCCCATTTCTCCTATTCAAACTCTCAGCTATGGGTAACTCAGACCATCTGTCTCTTCCATTCCTCCTCTCAAATGGCTAGATGTTGCTAGAGGAAATCAATGCAACTGTGCTGACTGAAAATTCATGCTATCTAACCTCAAATGGTTCCTCAGTGCTACATGAAAATTCTTTGCTTCATCTCTTACTGCCTCTCTGTTGTGGGGAATATGCCATTCCCCACAGCAGCTGTTTTAAACCTTTGTTTTTCTCAAGCTCTCAACTTCAATGCCCTTCACTCTCAACAGATGACTTCACCTCCTATTTTCCAGAGAAGGCTAATGCCATCCTACTCCTCTAAACCTCTCTGTATCTACATCCAGCCTCTCTTCCTTCCCTCTGATCTCAGATGAAAGATAGTCCTTCTTGCCAATAGTAACTAGAGTGGTACAGTAGATCTGATCATTTCTCTGTGACCTTGGGCAAGTCATCGAGACCTCTCTGGGTCTTAGCTTTTTCATCTGATAAAATGAGAGAGTTAGAGGTCCCTTCTAGCTCTAAAATTAGAATCTTATGCCTTTCATCCTGTCTCTTCTATGACTACTGCTCCATTAGTCATTCCATCTCATAAATCTTCAGTTTCTATTGTCTCTTTTGTCTTAGCTTACAAATCCTACCATTTGGAATAACAAAAGCAAAGGCACACTCTTTCTCTCTCTCTCTCTCTTTCTCTCCATTACATTATTACATTACAGACAACAATAAGATGAAGCATCTTAAAAAGGGTAAGAATCCTGTACAATGCCATCATCTTCTAAAATTTCAGTACTAAAATGGCCCTTCTCCTACCCTAGATTTTCAGTTTCTCAACATTCTCAGCTCTCTGACTTCCACTTTCATAGTACTTTTAGCTACTTGTCAAAGTAATCACACCTTAGACTTCACTATCACTCAAAACTGCTACCTCCAAGATTCAGACCTCCAAAATTCCTTTCTGATCACCATCTTCTGTCCTTCCATGTTCAGTCATGTCTGATTTTTCATGACCCCATTTGGGGTTTTCTTGGCAAAGATATTGGAGTGGTTTGCTATTTCCTTCTGCAGCTCATTTCATGGATGAGGAAACTGAGGCAAACAGGGTTAAGTGACATGCTCAGGGTCATACAACTAGTAAGTGTCTGAAACTGGATTTAAATTCAGGAAGAGGAGTGTTCCTGAGTCCAGGCCTGGTACTCTACCCAGTGTACCACCTAGCTGCCCTCTTGCCCTTCTAGCTCTCCCATAATCTCATTCTCCCTGACCTTTCTCTTTATTCTCATAAAACCTTCCACTTTTCTAATCTCTTTCTGCTCTAGGTATGCATCACCTCTCCCTGTATGGTCTTCATTTACACTTCTACATAGTCTTTCTTCTTAGAAAGGTATTTGAGCAATGTGATCTTCTCCACCTTTGACCTCATTCTATTCTTATAAATCTAATCCCCAATACTGAGTAACTCCCACCATGCCCTTTCTTCTTCCCAATATCTGGTAAGGAAGTGAACAAACTGTGCTAAATCCACTACAATTAATGAATGAATGAATATGCATTTATTAAATACTTACTTTTACCTCAACTATGTCTTAATTGCTGCAAGCCAATCCTTTTAGTTATTCTGTTGACTCTGTTTCACATTTTTTAACGGCAATTCTTAATCTTCTCATTTTTTACTCTAATCTTTTAAAAAGGAATTCTTCTCCTTGACTGTGATATCTCTTTAAGTTTTCCTCCTTTTTCTCTACTCCCCCTCACTGTTAAAATTCTGGACAGAATAGTTTATACTCACTACTACTTGCTCATCACCCACTCACTAAATTGCCTATAACACCTTTCTTTCCCATCACTCAACTGAAAGCACTCTCTCCAGTGATTTCCTAATTGCAAAATAGCATAGCTTTTTCTAAGTTCTCCTCCTTGAACTCTCTGCAGCATTTGACCCTGTTGATTCTCCCATACTTCTTGATACACTTTTCTCCCTTGGTGTCAGTGATACCATACTCTCCTGGTTCCCTTCCTACATCTCCGACCATTCCTCCTTTGTCTCTTATTCTGGTTTCTTCCTTTTTGGGCTGCCTATGTCTGAGCATGCCACAAGTCTCTGTTCTCTCTATGTTGTTTCTCTTTTAACAAATTCATTCATCTCCAGGGCTTTAATATTGCATCTCTGTGAATTACTATCCAATCTCTATCTCCATCTCCAACTCCTCTGGAGTTTCAATTTCAACAGTTTCAACAGCCTGTTGAACATCTTAACCTAGATGTGTTGCTGACACCTCAAGCTCAACATTTCAGAAACAGAGCTCACTATCTTCCTCCTAAACCTTTCTTTTCCCTTGTCTTATTTGTATTGATGGCACTCCTATTCTTCCACTCACACAGACCCAAAATTTTGCAATCATCTTTTTTTTTCTTGGCTCCCACCCATATGGATAGAGTGCTGGACTTGGAATTAGGTTCAAGTCTACCTCAGAAACTGACTAGCTCCATGACTCTGGGCAAATTGCTTAACCTTGGACTTCAGTTTCCTCATCAATAAAATGAAGGGCTTGGATTTGATGACCTCTTAGGGCTTTTCTACATCTTAATATATGATACTATGATCTAATCAGTTTTCAAACCCACTGGTGAGTTAGGGGGATGTCTACCCAAGCATCAGAAGATTTCCCCTGGCAGAATGGATGGATGAGAACAATTTGTTCCAACCACCACAAAAGCTGCTAAAGCAGGTGCTATGGAGTGCTTAGAGCTTGATCAGACATTGAAGATGCCAAGGTCATCCTCTCCATCCTGGGCCACCACCAGTCATCCTGTCTTTTGTCTTCAATGACTCCTGAGTCACTGAAGGAGAGAGTGAGATTGAGGACTTTGTGCAACTCTGCTTCACTTAAATCCAATTCACACTGCAAATCAAGACATAATCCATAATGTCATTGGTCCTCTTTGAAAATGAAGGATAAACAACCATAATTTATTCATTCCTTTCAATTTCCACTCCCACCACTCTAGTGTATATCCTCATCACCTCTTATCTGTATTATTTGTACCATTATAATGGCTTCTTAACTGGTTGGTTCCCCCTTTCTTCAGTCTTTCCTTTTCTCTTTTCCTCCACAAAATCATCAAAATAAATCTCCTTAGACATAGTTCTGACCTTGTCACTCACCTGCTCAAAAGCCATCTGTGGCTCCCCACTGCCTATAGAATAAAATCCAAACTACTTGTTCTTGCACTTGAGGTCTTTTACAATCTGCCACCAAACTACTTTTCCAGCCTTATTTCACACTGTTTCTTTTTGCTCAATCTGTGCTTCCACCAAACTGTACTATTTGTCATTCCCCAATTTCATCCTGGTTTCTCTAATCTCTCTGCAGTTGCACTCACCCTTCTCTAGCTTAGAACAAGCTACTTCTTCATCTTTGTTTTCTTTAAGGCCCAGCTCAAATGCCACATGCTCCATGAATTCTTCCTTGATACATTCTACTAGAAGTGATCCTTACCTTCTTGAATTTCCCAGGTATGTCTATTTGTTCTCTCTTATGCACTTATCACATTGTCCCTTGAATTTTAATTATCTATCTACATGACTTAGTCCTGCTAGTAGAAATGGGGCAGAACCTCTCACTTTAATCTTTGTATACCTACAGGAACTTGGCATGGCATCCTGCACATAGTAAGCACTTAAGAAATGATTGTTGAATTTGTTGACATGAATGTACTCAGTGGAAATTGCCTAAACATATTTGGTAGAGGAGGAGGGAAAATCTATTGGAGAATTCCCATCATGGCTACCCAACCTATGAATCCAATTCATTGAGTGCAGCTCTCTTTCTGCTTATTCTTAAAAAAAATAACTCGTGAGGTCTTGCAGTAATTTTGGTAAAACTTTGAGAAAAAAAGTTGAAGAATTACTTAAAGATCATATGTAGTCCATTATACTCTGACTGGGGACAATGTGTATGAAGCGGAGTATTCTAGTCATTCTCTTCCACGTTTTCTGCTTGTAGAACCTTCCCTGACTTCAGAGAGAGTCCCATATACATGTTACGGGTGAGAAAGTGCTTATAATCAGGGCCAAAGGACTTGTCCAGACACCCAGGCCACAGTTGGTTTATGATCAAAGGTAAAGATCCCCTTATTTTTTTTTTCCATTTCTTCCAAGGTGTAAGAATGGAAATGCTCCTGGGAGAAACATAATTCTTTTTCTATCCTGATAACCAGCTAAATGAATGTTATTTAAAATAGAATTCAACCATATTTTAAATCATCACCTGAAATATTTACATATAGCTGACACATTAGCCTTTAAAAATAAGGTTTTCTCCAGTGATTTTAAATTCTCCTGCAAGAATGCATTTGTTTTAAGCCTTGACATTTTATGTTCCACAAATAGAAATCCCATAAGTTTGGATATGAATTAGACTTTTAATCAAAAAACACTTTTCAATGGCAAAAAAGCTTGCAATAATGATGTTTTATTCCAGATGTTCCCTCCAAAATTAGAAAGTTGATGCATATATTTTCTGGATAACTAGTTTGTAATAGCTGTTATTAACTTCTTGAATCACTTACCAATTTCCTCAGAGATTTTGACTGTGGTAGGTTTTTTCATATAATATTCCCATTATAGTGCACAGACAGATGTAAATGTTAACTAAGCATTTGCTTAAAGGGATAGAGATTGGACCTGTGATTTCACTGGTCTGAAGAGCTCCTGGTGAGGAACTTTTGCTACGAATATAGCCTTCCCAACGTGAAAAATGATTTTTCTTAGTAATCATTATCTTGGAGATAGAATTTCACCCACCCCCTTCTTCTAAAGTTGTTTTTCTTCAGAAGGACATTAAGGATAATGAGATTGCATTGAGTCTCCTTATCTTGGTCAAACCCTAACCCAGGCTCAGAAGTAATTTAATCAGAGGTATGGAAGCTCCATTGTGTTCTGCTCAGGCTTGGATGGAGACAGAATCTTCTGTCTAGATAGCCCAAGGGCTGGGAGTGGTCTGGTATAGTTGGAGGGTGGTCTCAGAGAAGGGGTATTTCCTCCGTCTGGAGGTCAAATGATGATGGGGTGATATCAGTCCCTGCTGAAAAGGCATATATACTGTGCACCCCAACCTCAAAATGAGCTCAATTCCAACACTGCTGCTCCATGCATGTGCATGCCTCCTGCTTTGAGAGAAATAAAACAGACCAAACTCTTGCAGGCTAACACCTGAAAATAAGAGTCTTAGAAAATTGCTTAGATCAAGGATAGGTGACTTGCCCTGTGTCACACAGTTTGTATTTGGAAGAGGTGAAATTTAAATCTAGGTCTTCCTGGCTCTGAAACTGACTCTCTAACTGCTACACTACACTGTCTCTCACTTGTTTAAAAGTTTTGTGACGATTAAAAAATTCTGAGACATAGTTTCTGGGTAATTTAATAATTTTATAAATAAGGCCAGCACATTACTGATAAAAGGATGGTCATTTGGCCATCTCTCTTAGACCAAAGACTTCTAATGGCGGTGGGCTCACAGTTTATATGCCCTTCAAAGAATAGGTGTTCCTGAGGGGTGCCAATCAACTCTGATTGGTTGACACAATGGGAAGTGGGTTATATTAAAATGAGAGTCTTGGGATATGTGACTTGGGTCACCCAAATCTTGGTCAAATAGACATCAATTTCGATATCACCTGTCTTGACAAAAGGGAGAATCTACCTGTCTGAGCAAACACAATGAGCAGGAATACACGCATTAGCCCAAACATAGAATTTCTTTTACTATCTGATTATATCTTGGTCTGGGTAAATCTTTAAGAGAGATTTTCCACAGTGGTTGGTTTCTGGATAAGAAAGTAGAAAAAGGGAAAAACCTTGGTCCTAATACAATAATTAGTTATTAAATACAAGAGAGAAGCATTCATTTCTCATAGTTTTATTAATCTGAACAATAAATGCTGGCAAACTTGTATCATCTGAATACAGTTTCATTTCCGACAAGTGTGAAATAATTTTGGACTGTTGGACTGTGAAGTTTTAATCCCAGATTCCAGTTTCAGATCTGCCACTAATTCATTATATGACCTTAGGGAACTCATTTCACTTTCTCTGAGACTCAGTTTACTAAACTGTAAAACAAGAAGGTTGGAAGAAATGATCTCTAAGGGCTCTTCCAGATATAAAATTATATGACCTATCATTTAGATGTAGATGCTTTATCATATACTGAAATATTTGCTAACATGTCCAGGAAATGGACCATGAAGGTTAATAAACATTTTCCCAAGTCTCCCTTATCTAAAAAATAAAACAAATCACTTAAGGCCAAGATACCTTCAGGATATAATCTAATGTCTCTCTTTCCTTTCACTGCCAAATTCCTGGGAATAGAGGGTGGATAGCTATTTATACTTGTTTCCTCAACTTCCTCTCCTCTTATTCACTTCTCAATCCTTGGAATCTGATCTTTGACCATGTTGTTTGTTGTTATTCAGTCTTTCCCAACCTGTCGACTCTTTCTAGCCCCATTTGGAGTTTTCCTGGCAAAGACACTGAAGTGGTTTGCCATTTTCTTCTCTAGCCCATTGTATAGATAAGGAAACTGAGGCAAACAGGGGTAAGTGACTTGCCCAGGGTCACAATGCTTGTAAGTTTCTGAGGCCAGATTTGAACTCAGGAAGATAAGTCTTCCTGACTTTAGGCCCAGTACTGTATCCACTGTGCCACCTAGCTGTCCCCAACTTAAATTACTCTCTCAAAAATGATCAACGAACTAATAGCCAAATCTAATGTCATATTTTTTTTTTAGTCCTTAGCCTCATTGACCACTCTGTCCTCCAGGATATTATCTCCTGGGTCTTCTATGACATACTTCTATCTTGGCCTGCCCACTTCTTCTTTGTCTTTTTTAGTAGATCTTCATCCTTGTACTACTCCCAATTGTGGTTGAATACCTTTGCTCTGTCCTGGGTCCTCTTCCCTTCTATCTTAACAACTTCTAGGGCTTTTGTGAGGATCAAATAATGCCTTATAAATTTTAAAGCATTATATAATTGCTAGTTATTTGTATAATAATATCTAGCATTTATATAACTATTGTGTGCCAGCCACAATGTTAAATGCTTTTCAAATATTATCTCATTTGATCTTTACAAACTAATTACAAAGGACATATGAAGGAGGATGTTATCTACATCCAGAGAAAGAACTGATAAATAGAAGTATGTATAGATACATATTTATGTCCAATGATAGCCATCTCTAGGGTGGGGTTAGTGTTAGGGTTAGGGAGGAAAGAAAAAAAGGAAAAAAGAGAAATTTACATGATAACTTTATTATATATTTAAAAGAAATAACAAGTTGTATATAATAGATTTGCTACTTCATGTGTAATCATCTTTTTAAAAATTATGTTATAGAAATGCTTGTTGTATTCCATAAATTAAAAAATAAAATAAATAAAAATTTTTTTAAATGATCTTGGGATGTAGGGACTATTATAGATGAGGAAACTCAGGCAAACAGAGATTAAGTGATTTATTCAAGGTCTCACAGCTAGTGTCTGAGACAGAATTTGCACTCAGATCTTCCTGACTCCAGGCCCAGTGCTCTATTTATTGTGCTACCTGTCTTATTATCATTATTATTGGTGACCCCATCAATAATGAACCCATCCATGAGCATGCTGGATTCAGTTTGCATAGGCTTCAGAGAGTTGACTGTTAAATTTTAGTGTTAACATTTATACTTTGGAAATCTGTAAACCCTACAAAATTAGAGTTTGATATAATGTTTGGTTGATTGCCTAGATTTGTGAAAGTGAGGGAGAAAAATGTTAATAATGCAGATCAAACTTAAAAGTGTGTCATATATACATATTTTTTCTTTGGTCCAGAGATCTGGTTGTTAAATATTTACCAGCACACACCTTTGAACTCAACCACAGGTTCAGGTATTATTATACTGGTGACACCTAGATATACGTATCCAGCCCTAGTCTCTCTCCAGAGATCCAGTTCCATAATACCAACTTCAAATCTTACATTTCCATTTAGATAACCTGGTTGGTTGGTTGGTTGGTTGCTGTCCTTTGTTCACAAAGAAGATGACCAAAATGACATCACGATGCTAGAGTCAAGTTACAGTGTGTCTGACTGCAGCTGATCAGACCAATATGAACTCGGAACACTCTTCCACAGGTTGGGCACAAATAATCCGTGTGAATATTTGGGGTAGATTCTCTAAATTTGCACATCTTGCATTTCCTTTGAGCTGTTTCAATTCTGCTTTTGCTCATAAAGCACAACACCTTTTCTTATGTGGGCACAGCATGCTGAGCAGTACTGTGCCAGTGTCTCCATGTCACACAATCAATTCCAAAGTTCTTAAGAGAAACCTTGAGAGTGTCCTTGTTTCACTTCTTCTGAACACCATGTGAACGATTGCCCTGTGTGAGTTCTCCATAAAACAGTCTTTTTGGCAAGCTTATGTTTTGCATTCGAACAACATGATCAGCCCATCAGAGTTGCGCCCTGAAGCAGAGTTTGAATGCTTGGCAGTTTGGTTCAAGAAAGGACCTCAGTGTCTGGTGTCTTATCCTTCCAGGTGATCTTCAGAATCTTCTAAGACAATTCAAATGGAAGCGATTCAGTTTTCTGGCATGGCACTGGCATACAACAATGAGGTCAGCACAATGGCTCTGTAGACCTTCAGTTTGGTAGTCAGTCTAATAATACCTCTTCCCTCCCATACTTTCCTTCCGAACCTCCCAAACACTGAACTTCTCAAATTCAGCAAGTTCAAAACTGCACTCATTATCTTCCTTCCTATACCCCCTTCCTTACTTCCCTCTTTCTATTAAGAGCACCATCATCTTTCCAGTTACCCAGGTCTGCAACATTGGGGTCATCCGTAACTCCTCACTTTCACTCACATTCCATATCCAAACCAGTTACTAAATCTCGTCAATTCTATCACCACAACATCTCTCCCATCTGTGTCTTTCTCTATACTCACATAGCCATTACTATAGTTCAGGCTTTTATCACCTCAGCTTAGACTATTGCAACATCTTCCTATTTAGTTTCCCTCCCTCTGTTCTCCCCCTTTTCCAGTTCATTCTCTTTCCATACATCTGCTAAAGTGATTTTCCTAAGTCTGACTATATTGATACTCCTAAGTTTAACCATATCCATTACCAGTATCTATATATCTCTGCTCAAAAAAACCTAATTATTAAGATATATTATCACCAGTGGCTCCCTCTAGCCTCTGAGATAAGAAGCAAATTCCTCTCCTTGGCATTTAAAGCTCTTCAAAATCTGGTTCCCACCCACTTTTATGCGCTTTTTACACATTACACCCTTTCCCTCAACAACCCAGACAACTAGACTACTTGCATTCACTGTACACAAAATTCTGTCTCAGCACAGCTCCCCTTTTCCCCGTTCCCTCCTCATTTAGGTATGACTCCTAGAATCCTTAGCTCATTTCAAAGCTTAGCTCTAGGGCTAACATCTACATGAAGTCTTTCCTGATCCCTTCTGCAGCTGGTATTCCCTACCCCTAGCCCAATTCCATTGAACTTACTTTGTTATGTGTGTATTTGTATGTAAACCAGGCCAAGCCCAGGGCATTCTACATAAGTCACTCCCTAATTGATGGAGAGAATACTGATACAACATTGTGTGACTCAATGAGGAGAATAATTGGTGTGAGAGCTTTGGAGAGGAAAGATGTTTCTTTTTCTTTAAAAGAAACATGTGGTGCCCCACTCTCTTGAGGTCTAAGACAGAGAGAGAGAGAGAGAGAGAGAGAGAGAGAGAGAGGGACAGACAGACAGACAGACTTTGGAAGCTGCAGACATGTAGGGGAAACCAATTTCTCAACATGTCCCTGATTTCTAGCTTGCTTTCTTAGAGACTGGGAAATTTTTCAAAGGGTGAGATCACAGCCTCTCTCATGTTTAAGATAAGATCTCATTTTGCACCCATCTAAAGAGCTCATTCACTTTGTGTATTTTATGGCATATCATAATCTGTGTGACTGACTTACGTTTTCTGTCTCTGGATCAATGAGTCTACTTTTTATTACTACTAATTATTAACTATTAGTGATGAGTTTCTTTTGTTGTTATAACTAGTCTTTGGTGGGAAGGAGTTAAACTTAGGGATATGCTGGATTTTTTTTTTCTTTTTGTTTTTGTAACTAGTATTTGGTGGGAAGGAGTTAAGACTATGAGTGTAAGCTTGAAATGACATGTCTCTCACACAGTTTAGTGCTCAATAAATGTTTGCTGAACAAATGACGAATAAGGCATTTGTTAAGTACTTACCAGAGAAGTGCCAGAGATACCCAAAATAAGCAATCAAGAGAATCTTTGCCTTCAGTGAACTTATATTCTAATGGAAGATGACAACCCATAAAGCAAACAAGAAAAGGGGTGGGCTTGTCTTTGGGTTTATCTTGTCTTGGGCAAGATAAGGGAAAAGCTCAACTATGAAAGCCCAGAGTCCTGGGGAAGATTCCATGTTTAAGTGGAAGGAAGATCAGGGTGCTGGTTGGAAAGCAAGTGGAATGTTTTGGAAACAAATGAATGAAAGCAGGTATAGGAAGTGAGAATAAGGGACTTGAATGGTACATTGGTACCCCTGAGATAATAGAGAAATAAGAAGGCAGATGCAACTTTAACAGGAAGATCTTCTGAGGACAATTTATAGAAAAAATAAAGACATGGACACATTATATAGGATGAAAAATCAAGGATATCTACTCTGCTGGTTGGGGCACTAATCCTGAAGAAATCACAAATCAATCAGAAAATCGGAAATAACTGATTTTTTTAGCTTTCTGATTAGGGAGATGCTTTCTCTTTGTGTATATTGGCAGGGGTGAGGGTGGGGAGGGGAAGCTTCAAAAAAGAAACCTTGCAAAAGAATGTAACTAAAATTTAAAAGAAATAAATTAGAGGTTAAAATTCTGATTGATAATGTTAGATAAACAAATCCAAAGTTTACTTCTAATCCACTGAAGCTCTGAGAGAATTCTTCACTAATTGCCACAGTGCCTCCAAAATAAACATGCTGTTAATTTCACATTTTTCTCAGCAGTGCCTTAAATTTAATTCACTCTTTAAATGAGGAAAGGCCATTGACTAGGCTGACAATAGAGGATAAATCACATCATCTGAGACCTACTGGGAACAGAGAAGGAACCCAGTGTTGATTGGGTTGATTCCCTGAATCATATACATTAAGAATAATTTAAAGATAAAACAATTTTGAAACTCCACATTTAAGAAAATTCATAGCCCTCTCTGCATTGGCCAAGACAAAAGAAGTTACACATTTATTCAGTGACCTTGCTGCATAAATTAATCACCTACATGGATCATTCAGGTAACAAGATATCAAAATCCCTCCTTTTTCAGTTTCATTTCTGAAAATATTGGAATCAATTTCCTCAACTTCCCATGTTGCATCAATTTTATAGATGTAGTTTCAAAGTAACTCCAATACTACCTAAAGTACTCATGCAATTTACATAAGTAATAAGCATCTACTGTGGAACAGTGTAGTGACAAGAAACTCAGTAGGTGCTCAGTAAATATGAACTGGTAATGATAAATTATAATGAAAGAATATCTGTCCTCCTACTCCTATAGTAATAGAGAGCTCATGTTCAATTAAGATCCAGTTTCATTCCTATCTCTTCTACTGCCTTCACTAGAAAAAATACTGAATAAATAATGAATACAAATATTATTCATTGATTCTCAGCATGTCCCAAAATAACTTTGGGGGCCTCAATAGTACAGCATTTCTACATAAAGTCCCAAACTGTTCAGTTATCCATAACCATCTACCCAAGACAGCTTGCTTTCTGCCCTGTGCTGCTCTCCTCAGCCCATCTCAAATAGCATACTTCCAGACCAAATCTTGAGACCATGCCACCCTTTCTAGGTGAATTAATATACTCAGCTTTAGAATTTGACCCTGGGTGAGAGTGAGTATTAACTCATCTAATTCACTATGTGTAGACCTATGGTTCCAGAACATACTTCATATCCATTTACCCTGGACATCTTACCCTATGTGTCCTGCTACTATCCCACCCTGATCTCCCCCCTCCTTAATCAGGTGCTTTCCTTATCTTGTCCTGGGTGGGGAGGGGGAGTCAATTCAACACCAGCATTGAGGTGACTCAATTAACTACCCTTGGATCCATGCATCATTCTTGTCACAAAAATTTCCTTCCATTGCCACTTATGTGCCTCAGTTTCTCTATATATAGAACGAGAGGGTTGGACCAGATGCTCTCTAAGTTCCCTTTAAGCTTTAAATCAATGATTCTATGATCTTCTGTGTTGTTCTGACCATTATAACGTCAGTTTTTGGAGGACAGGGACTTTTTTGGGGGGGGGGGCAATTAGGGTTAAGTGACTAGCCCAGGGTCACACAGCTAGTAAGTGTCAAGTGTTTGGTCTGAGGCCCTATTTGAACTCAGGTCCTCCTGACTTCAGGGCCGGTGCTCTATCCACTGCGCCACCTAGCTGCCCCGACAGGGACTTTTGCATTTGTATTGCAAGCACCTGGCATAGTGATTAACACATAATAGATGTTTAATAAATGTTTTTACATAAATTTGCTCATTTATTCATTAATCCAGCACCACCTTATCACAGTAATATCTATCATTTCTCTTATGGATCTAATTCGCTGTTCTGGATCTGATTCTCAGCAATAAGGACAAATTGGTTGCTTAGGTTGGAATGATAAGAGAAACTGATCACTTCACTTTAAAATCTGTGATAAATTAGAGGAAAACTAAAAAGAGCTTAATTCTAAATTTTAGGAGAGAAGATTTCAAAAAATTCAGATTGAAAGGAAAAGTAAAAATCCATGGACTAAAGTTCTACAGTGAAAGTCATGAACAAGAAGAGATGGGAGGTTTTCAAGAATCAAGTTCTGAAGACACAAAGAGACACAATTCTAATAAGATGGAAAAGAGATTGAGGTAGGTATATAGGAAACTCAACAACCAATTGATATTTTAAAAAGACACATAACAGAATATGAAAGAAATGGTGAGTAATAGAAATAAGTGCAAAATATTTCAAGGAAAAGTCCTTGAAAAATAATGTTAGGATAATGACTAAAGTTCAAAATAAGTTCAAGTTGGTGAGAAAAGCTAGGGATAACAAAAAAGGGTGTGTTTTGTTTTTCAAGTTATATTGTGGAAGAGAAAAAAGACCACTGGAAGTCTACAAGATAGAAGACAACAACTTGTAGGTCATGATGTGGAGGGGATTGTTTTTTAAGTATTGGTTGGACTAGATTAGGAGGAGTAGGAAGGAAGGATTAAAGGCTCTTTTAACTCTGGGTTTCAATGATTCCCTTATTTCATTTTGCCATTTGAACTTTTGGAGCTTACTTAACTCAAGAATTTGGTGCAAGATTTTATTGTGAAGTTTGATTTCATATATACATATATATGTATGTATACCTATGTAGGCATATATATGTATAGCTTTCTCTATATACAGATATCTAGCTAACTCTATATAGCCATATGTTCATATATAGAGAGAGTTCTTTCTATCTCTCTCTATCCATCTATCTATCCATCCCCACAAAGCCTATCCCAATGCCTCATTGTGCGATGGAAGTGATTGATCTTCAGTTTTTGGGGTCTAGGGCAACTTGCGCAGATTCTTTGATTTTGGAATGGCTTTTGTCAGAGGACTAACCTAGTTTAGTAGAGAGAAGCTCATCACCATTAGGATGTCCACTCAGTGAGGCCCTGTAGGTACTTCTATTTGCAGATGATCTAGTGCTGAGGGCCTCAACCCCCCCAAGATCCATGATTTTTTCAAAGAAATCGCCCTAACAATCTATACGGGGAGGAACCCAACTAGACTGATGAATAATGCCTGTTGTCCAGATTATAGCATCAAGATGAATGAACAGTTCGTTGAATTAGCACATTGGTATGCATATATGGGATAAGCACTGCAAAGAGACAATGAATGGGGCCCATAGTTGACTAAAAGGAAGAAAGCAGGCTGGTGTGCTTTTGGGGATATGCACAATGTGTTCAATGATCCCAATATGCATTCTAGCACAAAAATCCATTTTTTTTTTACACAAACATTTCTTAGTATTGCTTTACGGTTGCAAATTTTGGAATACCACATCTCTTAAAAACGAAAGAGCAATGATAGATACTTATGATGGCCACCAGTAGACTGCAAGATGTTCACAATGATGACCTACATCAAAGATGTAGCCTAAGGGGTTTCATCAATATTATATCCCTTACATGAAACTGGAAAAGGAGATGGGTTGAGAGTAAGGGTAAGGGCTAGAAGAAAGGCCGAGTATTCCATGGGAACCCACGCAATGGAAAAATACCTAGAAGAAGGACTCCAGCAAGCTGGGTAAATCCTTTGGGGATGATATGTGAGAGAACATGAACAAAAAAAAATGCACAGAGTGAGAATGTTTTGATTTGCACCAGTAGAGGGAATAACCATATTGGTGAGATCAAAGAGGCATTGAATCATTAACTGAGCCCACCGTGAAACCAATGCAGTAGTCTAAGAGGCAGTAATGAGGAAGAAGTGTGGCTAATCTTCTACACCACTCTCCCAATGGAATCCTGGGCAGAGATAAGTAATAATTTCCCTAGTGTTGGGCTCCCTGTGGATCCTACCCTACTTTGTGTTGCCCTCCCCTAACTTTAAACCATTGCTCCAAGCTCGCTATGACTCTTGTCTCACTCTCTGACATTTTTTTACTGAGGACACCAGCTTGATTGATGTGGCATTCTGTTTGCTCTTTTAGATAGTGACTTAGACTGTAATTCTCTATTCCTCCCCTATTCCTACCCTTATCTCCAGGAAAGTTCTCTCTTTCAGACCATGTCTTTAGTCATTGGCCCCTGTTGGCCCTATCCCTATAAGAAAAGCAAGTATCTGACGTGTATGGTACAGAAGAACATTTTTTCCCTCCTGTGCCCAACCCAGCTGACATTTTCCACCATTTTGGAGGGTTCAGCAGCTATTATTTTTCTTCTCAATATTTTTTGGATAACTGAGATGATTTTCAAGTGAGACGTATGGTAAGTGTGTATGGGCTGGGAGGAGGGAAGCAATGACTTTGTAGCCAGAGAAAGTCCAAGTCACTTAAACTGTCTGAGCCTCAGTTTCCTCACCTGAAAAATGAAGGGATCCGACTAGGTGGCCTCTAAAGTCCCTTCAGGTTCAGAACTATGATCCTATGATCCAAATTCCCATGGCAGCACCAACAGACCTCAGAACCTGCTAATAGGTGTTGAAAACAATTAACAGATTTAAATTTTCATGCACAGCTGATTGGAAATTTTCTTAAAATTCAGCATGCTATTTTGTATTTGCACTGTAAGCAATTTCACACAAGGTACGTCTTACATTGATTTAAGTATATAGGGAATAATTGCCATAGGCATTTGAACACCCTAAAATCACCTTCCAAATTAGCCCATTTCAGTCATTTTCAGCTGTAAAAGTTTACTTTAGAGGCATTTAAAAATAGAAGCTTTCCAAATCCTTTACACTTAACCCCTTTAAACACATAATGGTTTATGTAGAAAGTCTACAATCTTATTATGTCCATTCCCTATGACAGTTTGTGATAACTACAAAGAAAACAACCTGACTCTTTTCTAGGAGAGCTGTGCTTTGAAACCTCTCTTACTATAAAAATGATTCGCCCCTAGCAGCCTGAGTTTGGTTTGGCCTGTGTGATAGGAATCACTTTCTGAGTGACACAGCCCCCTGTCCCAAACAATCCACTTTGGGACAGTCTTCTCAAGGAATGTGCCAACCACTGGCTGACATTTCCCCCTCCCCTGTAGACCTTTGTTCTGTTCATACATATTGGAGATCCTCACCAGAGCTTATTGGACACCTTCCAGGAGTTGGCAAGTCATCATATGACTCATATGTGTCCCTTCTGAAGGAAATGCAAATTTACATCTGTCAAAGTACTTTTTTCACCCTTGGTTTGATATAGAGCCAAAATAATACACAGGAAAGAATGATGGGCTTCAGAACTGGGAGACCTGAATTCAATGTGTGGCTCTCACATTTCCTAATTGGCAAGTCACCTTTCTATTCCCTCATCTGCAAAATGGGAATCATAATAATTGCATTACTTAGCCTATAGGAGTGTTCTGAGGGAAAAAAAAAACAACACTTTATGAACCTTAAAGAACAGAAGGCCAAGTAAATTGTTATTACATTAATGTCTTGAGCTCCTTCCACAAATGCAGTTTTCAACCTGGCTATACCTTATATCTTACCTTATAATTTGGGTCTTTCCTAAGTCTCAAAGAGGCACAGTGAAATTACACAGTAACAAGAGACAAGATTTGAACCCAAGTCTGCCCAACTCCAAGACCAATATGCTACCTAGTATAAAATGCTGCCTTCTCTAATCTTTATTTTTTGGGCTGTGATTCCACTGAGATTTCCACTGAGATGTGAAATATGGCACATGGCATATGCATAGTGAGAAGACTCCCTTTACCCACCCTCCACCCCCCTTTTACTCTCATCACCTACTCTTTGACTTAGAACCTTAGAGAATTGTAGGGGAGCTAAGAGGTTAAGAGACTTGTCTAAGGTCACACAGAGACAGAATTTGAACTCAGGTCTTCCTGACACCAAGTTAGATACATTATACACTAGATCATGCTGCCTACTCTAATTTTGCTTAGACTGGATCTGTGATTTCATGAGTATATGAAATACAGTATATGATCTATCTCCACACAGTGAAAAGCCTCCCTCTACAAATGCAAATCATCACCTACTAAGTTTGCAACTTAAAGCTTTAGAGTGTTGCTTGTGGGCGCTAAAAGGTTAAGCGACTTGCCTAGATCATACAGTCGGAAGCAATATTTTAATCCAGGTCTTTTTGTGTTACTGTGTGGGTGACATATAGTAAGTTCTTAATAAATGATTTTTCATTCACTCATTCATTCATTCTTGATTCAGAGGTCAACTCTTTATCAACAATGCCTTTGCTACTTGTCTCCTCTAATTAAGCCTACTACCATCTTTTTATGTTACTATTTCCAATTGTGGGCTTTTTTTTTTTTTACATGTTATCCTTTTGTATTTGAAGAATGGATAACACCATCAATACAGATGAAATGTGAATATATTTCTTCTGCTGCTAATACAAATAGGATGAAGAGAAGTACAGATTCATAGAATCCCAGCTTGGAAAAGGACCACAAAGGATTGTGTCCAAAATATATCTAAGCAGGAAACTTTTCTATAACATTCTCATGCCAGTGATTTTAAAAGGAATTTTTGCAACCTAACCTATTTAAATATTAAGGATTTTCTCCCCATTTAGAATGTGAGATCCCTTAAAGCAGGAATTGTATTTTTTAGCTTCTTTGTATCTCTGGTACTTAGCAGAGTGCCTGACATATAGTATATGCTTATTGATTGCCATTACAACATGATACTGGTAAGGAACTCTTCTTGAAAAAACAAAGAGGGTCAGGTCTCCCTGAATGCATGTTACAGGGGCATTTTAAACTATGATCTCTATTTCTTAACCTAATTTTTCCTTTACTATGTATAAATGCGATTAATATGGGGGGGATGGGAAAGGAGAACCAAGGTTAATTTCTTTCTGCAAGTGAAATGATTTGATTTTTGACATTTTCAAAAAGATAATATCTCTGCCAATGAATTTATTGTAAAATTAAACTATAAAGCTCAAAGGATCCTAGATTTAAAGATAGAAAGGACCTCATAGGTCACCTAGTACAATCCCACTTGTAAACAGATGAAGAAACTAAAGTCTAAGGAGGTTAATTGAATTATTAAATATTACATTAGAAGTAAATAACTAAGCTGGGATTTGAACCCAGTTTATCTGAACCCAAATCCAGCACTCTTTGAACTGTACCACACTGCTTCCATGATTAAAAGGGAAGCATCTCTGTCTTGGAAGAAGTGTATGTATATGCATATGTATACATATGTACATATACGTATACATATATACATACATACAAAGAGAGAGAGACAGTCATATAGTAATTGAATCACAGATTTAGAACTGAAAAGTACTTCACAAGTCATCTCCACCATCTCATTTTATAAATGAAGAAACAGGCTCAAAGAAGTTAATTGATTTGCCCAAGGTCACATACGTAGTTTGCGAAAGAAATGGGGTTAAAACCCAGGTCCTCTGGGGACAGCTAGATAGTACAGTAGATAGAGTGTTGGACCTAAAGTCCACCTGAAGCTAAAAATCTGACCTCAGACACTTACTAGTTGTGTGACACTGGGCCAGTCACTTAACCCTGTTTGCCTTAGTTCTTCATCTGTAAAAATGAGCTGGAGAGGGTAAAGGAAAATCACTCCAGTATCTTTGCCAAGAAAACTCCAAATAGGGTCACAAAGAGTTGGACACAACTCATATGACTGAACAACAACAATCTCTGCCTCTAAATCCAGCATTCTTTCCACTGTATCATGCTACTCACATGATCAAAATAAGGTGAGAAGAAATCTTATTATAAGGAGGTAATTTGTAAATTATACATGTGACCCTGAGGAAGCCATTCCTATGTACTTCATTTTACTCAAACTCAAAGTAAGGTAGTAGAAAATAAGTATATTTGCCAAAATGCCTAGTATTATGGCGAGGAATTTTTTTGATGTTTTGTTATCTGATCTGAATGAAAAGTCTTTATGCTCCTATTACTAAATATATTGAGTGTAATCTTCCAATAGTCAGTCTTCTTAGCCTGGGTGACCAATGGTTTATGCCAGATAAACAGCGAAAAATGCTCTTACAAAGAAATCAATCTGCTATTTCTATGTAGGGTCAAGTAATTTTTCCCTCAGTGTTCTTTGTATTTTGGTAGAAGATAAAGCATTAAAGGAATGAATCCTTGAGGGTGGAATTTCGGGAATCAACAGGCAAAGTAAGGGAGATTTTCTTTTTATCACCAGATCTTTCCAATCAACCGGAAGTCATGACATGTGTCCAACTACCTCTTTTACCCATATGTAAGACTAATTCTATTTGATGTATTAACAATCAACTCAGTCTATATGGGTTATTGCTTATAACTAACAATAACAACTACCAAAACATCCAAAATCATCACTTTAGCCAAGAGCTCAACCTCCTCTTCCACCAAACTTTTTAGCACACTCAAGGACAGGGCAAGAAAAAAGATGGATTTGAGTTAAATAGTTTTTCTTGTCTTGTTCCACCCTTTGGTGGAGTTATTCCTAACTGATAAAAATAGACACAAAGAGGATGAGGCAGAGAAAATGGAAAATATAAGAGGACAGCAAAATAAGTGAGGAGAAACAAGGACCCTATATAACATCCTCTCAATAATAATTGTTGAAAATGACTGAATTTGATAACAGGTTAAATGACCAACAAGATTCCTTCTATTCATCTAATTCTCAAAACCTTCCCAAAAAAAGAATTGCGTGCTAGAGGTAGAGTAAATAAAGCTGAATACACTGGCTAAGAAAGCAAGAAGTAACAAAGTAACAGCCTTATCAATTGACACTGGAAATACTAACCTTTAAAGGTATTCACTCAGTAACCCTCTCTCACCACCTTCCATACTCTGGCAGGGCACACAAATTGATGCACAAGCTTTCCCATGCAGAGATTATTCCTATCCTGCTGCAAAAGCTCTTATTATATATCACATTGCTTTTATGCCCTCTGCCCTGTTGCAGAAAGCAGCCTACACTGACTCTACCCTGAAATGTGAGTAACTGAGGATTATGGGAGGAGATCTGAGGAGGGGGAGTTGAAATTTTCTTCTTCATAGAGCCCTAAGGTTACAGAGATTCTGTCCAAACTCCTCAACCCACCCCCTCAATCTTGAAAAAGGGGAAAAGTTGATTTAGCCTAGCCAGGTAAGGAAAGAATGAGAGCCAGAGATGGAACTGGGGAAATGATTCTATGTAATGATCTACACAGGACCTGAAGGAAAAGAGACTCAAATAAATCTGGGTTCATTCCTTTCTCCCCAGAAACTACTTAGAGCAAGGATAGAAGTTCATGAAAAGTGAATTTCTCAGTGTGGAAGGAGGTTGAGACATCTTTGTGAGTCAGCTCCAGGGGAGTATGCACCACCAAAGAAGTTAGAAAGTGGGTCACAGGAAAACAAAAGAAAAAATGCTAATACCACAGAAGATTTCATGGGGCAAATAATTCAACTAAAGACTGAATGCAAATTAATAAAATACTAAATGCAAATAAAGAAAATATTAAAATAAGAATGAGTATTAAAACATCAAAATATTATAAATATAGCTTAAGTACTACAAGATAAAAGAAATTGAACCAAATGTCTGATTAGACAAAGAACCCTACAGAGTCCTAAAAGCACATAGAATCATAATTTCAAATGTTTCAAAACAGTAATTAAAAGTACAAAAGAACAAGGTAGAAGAGAACAAATGTCAGAACTTATGGCCTGCATAGAAGAAATAATTATCAGAGTAAAGAAAACTTGAATCATAGTGACAAGTCTCTCCAAAGTAGCAAAAGAGAATAATTATTAAAAAAAAAGAGATATACTGATATGAAGGACAATCTGGGAAAAGGGAAGTATATGACAGTAACACTTAATGTATACATGATTTCTATTTTTAAAAAAACCCATTGATTTTGAAGATGGAATGCACAAAGATAATTATTAAAGAACACAGGTCTCTCAAAAGACAGATTGAAAAAGCTGGATGCCAGAAATGCACAAAATAATACATGAAAACAATCCAGAACTTCTGAATACAGAAAAAAAGACCCTACCAATCTTAAGACTTCACAGATTGCCTCCAGGGAACAAACCCTATGTTTTACACTCCAAGACAAATAGTAGTTAAATTTAACAATTTCAATGATAAAAAAAAACAAATTTTTACAAGTAAACAGGAATAAAACTTCAACTACAAAGAAAAGGATTTTTAATAATAAAAATCTATTCTGAACTCACTAGAAAACGAAGAAGGAAGTATATTATCTTCCAAAAAGCAAAGGAGTTCAAGATGCTACACAAAAGCAAATACCCTAGCAATCTGAACCTACTCATCAATTAAAATTGATAGACACTCAATAAAGCACAAGCATTTGAGGCATTTCTGCAAAAAAACAAAACAAAACAAAACAAACTTAGACGTGGACAGGATATTTGACTTGCAAATACTCCCCCAAACAGAAACACAATAAGGTAAGTAAGTACATTACCAAGGAAAGAGTAAGTAATGAATTAGGTAATCTCATCACTGGAAATTATTTAGAAACAAAACTCAGAAAGACTGACCTAGACAGTTTAAAAAATAGAGGGACTATTAGGAGATTTTCTTTTAAAAGAACACAAGGGGATAAATATGAAAGTAGAATTTAAAGAAATAGTTTAAATTAACAGTGAAAGAGAAGACTTCACATACCATGAACTAAACCCCATAATGATCCTACAGGTGAACAAATGCATTGTGTTGGGCAAAACTGAAGAATAAGTGGATACATAAATGGGGAAAGAGGAGGTAGAAGAAAGAGAGGAATGTGTGATAAAATCAAGTCTATATGTGAATCACAAAGGGAAGATAACTCCTATTGTTTCTCATTAAGAAGAAGGGCTAACGGAGAATAAGAGAGGAGGCAGAAGGGAGGAATTGAAACAAGGGAATTTCCTATACTTAATACAGAGCCTAGAACATAGTAAGCACTTAATAATAGTAAGCACTGAAAAAGGATATTTTTAAACCCAAAAGGGAATGGAATCCTACTGAGGAGCACTGTTGAAGAAGAAGAGGCTTGTATAATGGGAAACGTGGCCTTATAATAGTTTTAATCTCAGGTTAGTTGGTACACAGGTAGAATACTTCCTCTGCAGACATAGTGTTCCTCCATGGATAACATCCTGCCTCAGGAAAAGATAATTTAAAGCTCCTGGGGGCAACAGACACCCAGAAGAGCAGAAGGGAGGACATGGATTCATAGATGAGATTGCATGGAAAATGGCAAGGAGAATGGTTATTGGGAGGTCAGGGGGTAAAATTGGACCACGTGATTTCGGACATTGGATAATTTTTCCCAGGGTGATGTTTCAAGCCTCATTATTTCTCTCATGAATTGATTCTAAAAATGAGGCATTGCAGAAAAAAAAGGGATAATGGGGCAAAATGTAAAAAGACAATAATGTAGAAATTGTTTTGAAGGTGAATTTATAACAAAACTAGAAAAAATAAAATTAATTATCAGGACCTATTATGCACAGTTATACATCAATAAAACTGAAAATATAAAACAATTGAAGGAAGCTCTTCAAAAATATAAATACTCAAACTAATAGAACAACAAATAGGTATTTTAAAGAAATCAATCTCAGAAAAGGAGACCAAAGGAGAAAACTCCTTAGACCAATAGTTGACAGAAGAATTCTATTAGACTTTTAAACACAAATAACCATAATACACAAATTATTCTAAAATACTGAGAAAGTATGCCATCAAACTGCTTTTATGAGATGAATATAGTCCGAATATCTAAACCAGGAAAAGGATAAAACATGGGGCTGGCATGCTCTCCCTCCTCATCTCTGCCTCCCTGGCTTCCTTTAGGTCCCAGCTAAAATCCAACCTTCTACAAGTTTTCCTGATCTCTGTTAATTCTTGTATGTTCCCTCTACTGATTATTTTCAACTTATCTTATGTATAGTCAATCTGTACATAGTTGCCTTCCCCCATTAGACTCTGAGTTATGTGAGAGCAGAGTCTGTCTTTTACTTTTTTTTTTTTGTATCCCCAGTGCTTAGCACAGTGCCTAATTGGTCCTTAATACATGTTTGCTGACTGACTGACTGGCGTATATGGAGAACTATATACCAATATCATTAATGAGTATTTCTTCCAAAACTCTAAATAAAAATCTTGGCAAAAAGACTATAGCAATTTATCATTAAATAAAGCATTCATTATGACAAAATTCAATTTATACCATGGATACAGGTTGAACATTAGAGAAATAATTAACTTAGTTATATTTTAAAACAAACAAAAAAATTTTTTAAAAAATCTGAGATGATAGGATTATTTCATTAGATATAGGAAAACCTTTGATAAAATATAATACTCATTTATGCTTTAAAAACCCTACAAAGTATAGACATAGAAGAATCTTATAAAAAAGTATCCAAAATCAAAGCAAGCATTATGTGCAATGGAGATACAGTAGAAGCTTTACTAATAAATGCAGAAGTAAAGTAAGGATGCTCCCTTTCCCTGATATTATTTTATATCATTCTAGAAATGTTAGCAATAGCAATAAGACAAGAGAAGGAAATTAAAGGCATAATGATAGGTAAAATGATCCCTATTTGCTGATGACATGATGGTTTATGTAGAAAATCCAAGAGAATTCTCAAAGAAACTGAGAGAATAGTTTCAGCGAAGTTGTAGGCTATAAGACAAACCCATAAAAATCAATTCCATGTCTATATAATAATAACAAAATCCAGAGGCAATAATAGAAAGGGAAGTCCTCTTCAAACTAACTACAAAATTCATAAAATACTTGGGAATCAAACTACCAAAGGACATTCAGTATCTTTTTGGATTCAATTACAAAATACTTCTTTTAAAAAATTACTTAAATAGTGGAGAAATATTTAGCGCTCAAGGTTGATTCTTGCAAATACGATAAAATGACAATACTACCAAAGTTAATTTAAATATTTAGTGCTATACCAATCAACCTATCAAAAGGATACTTTACAGAGTTAGATAAAATAGCCACAAAATTAATTTGAATTAATGAAAGAACTATAATATCAAGGGAATAATAAAAAAGTAGGAATAAAGGGAAAATAATCCTTCCAGACTCTAAACTATATTATAAAGCAGCAGCTATCAAAGCCATGCAGTACTTTTTTTTTTTAAATAGTTGAGGAAAGGTTTAGAGTACACAAAGGAGAATTAAAAATAAAAGAAATCAATATTTTAGTGTTTAATAAATCTTATAACATAAATTACCCAGGAAAGGTTTCCTTAATTTGATAAGGACTTCTAGGGAGAATTAAAAGCAATCTGGTAGAAATTAGATTTAGACCACTATCTTATATTTCACAATAAATTAAAAATAGATACATGACCTGAATACTGAAAATCATAAAAATTAGAAAAGAAACAGATCATACACTTTTCACATCTATGCATTTATGGGTAAGGGATGAATTATTTTTTATTAATTAATTTATTTTTAGTTTTCAACAATTACTTCCATAAGCTTTTGAGTTTTAAATTTTCTCCCCCTCCCTCTTGGCCTCCCTTCCCAAAATGGCATGCAATCTGATATAGGCTCTACATATACATTCCTATTAAACATATTTTCATATTAATCATGTTGTTAAGAAGAATTAGAATCAATTGGAGGAACCCCAATAAAGAAGAAACAAAACAAAACAGAAGAAAAAAAGAGAACAAATAGTATGCTTCAATCTGCATTCAAACTCCATAGTTCTTTCACTAGATGTGGATAGCATTTTCCATCAGGAGACTTTTAGAGATATCTTAGATCCTTGCATTGCTGAGAAAAGCTAAGTCTATCAAAGTTAGTCATTGTACAAGGTGGCTGTTGCTGTGTACAATGTTCTCCTAGTTCTGCTCACTTCACTCAACATCAGTTCATACAAGTCTTTCCAGGTTTTTCTGAAGTCTGCCTGCTTATCATTTCTTATAGCAAAATAGTATTCTATTACATTCATATATCACAACTTATTCAGTCATTCCCCAATTGATGGGCATCCTCTCAATTTCCAGTTCTTTGCCACCACAGAAAGAGCTGCTATAAATATTTTTGTACATGTGGGTCCTTTTCCCATTTTTATGATCTCTTTGGGATACAGCCTTAGAAGTGCTATTCCTGGGTCCAAAAGATTTGGGCATAGTTCCCAATTGCTCTCCAAAATGGTCGGATCAGTTTACAACTCCACCAACAATGCATTAGTGTTCCAATTTTCCCACATCTTCTTCAACATGTATCATTTTCCTGTTTTGTCATGTTAGCCAATCTGATAGGTGTGATGTGGTATCTCAGAGTTGTTTTGATTTGCATTTATCTAATCAATAGTGATTTAGAGCATTTTTCATATGACTATAGGTAGTTTTAATTGCTTCCTCTGAAAACTGCCTGTTCATATCCTTTGACCATTTATCAGTTGGAGAATGACTTGTATTCTTCTCAATTTGACTTAGTTCTCTATATATTTTAGAAATGAAGCCCTTATCAGAGACACTGGTTGTAAAAATTCTTTCCCAGTTTTCTGCTTCCCTCCTAATCTTGGTTGTATTGGCTTTGTTTATACAAAAACTTTTCAATTTAATGTAGTCAAAATTATACATTTTGCATTTCATAATGTTCTCTATCTCTTGTTTGGTCATTAATTGTTCTGTTCTCCATAAATATGACAAGTAAACTATTCCTTGCTCTCCTAGTTTGCTTATAGTGTCAGCCTTTATATCTAAATCATGAACCCATTTTGACTTTATTTTGGTATATGGTGTAAGATTTTGGTCTATGCCTAGTTTCTGCCATACCCTTTTCCAGTTTTCTCAGCAGTTTTTGTCAAATAGTGTGTTCTTAACCCAGAAGCTGGGGTCTTTGGGTTTATCACAGTAGATTACTATAGTCATTGACTACTATGTCTTGCCTACCTAATCTATACCACTTATCCACCACTCTATTTCTTAGCCAGTACAAGTAGTCTTGATGATTGCTGCTTTGTAATACAATTTAATATCTGGAATGGTTAGGCCACCTTCCCTACCATTTCTTTTCATTAGTTCCCTTGATATTCTGGACCTTTCATTCTTCCAAATTAATCTTGTTATTATTTTTTCTAGCTCCACAAAATAATTTTTGGTAGTTTGATTGGTATGGCACTGAATAAGTAAATTAACTTAGGTAGAGCTGTCATTTTTATTACATTAGCTCAGCCTACTCATGAGCAACTGATGTTTTTCCAGTTATTTAGATCTGACTTTATTTGTGTGAAAAGTGTTTTGTAGTTGTGTTCATATAGTTCCTGGGATTGTTCCAGCAGGTAGACTTAAGGGATGAATTCTTAACCAAACAAGGAATAAAAACTATTACAAATATAAAATAGATAATTCTATTGCATGAAATTGAAAACCTTTCACAAAAACAAAATTAAGGCACATAGAATAAGAAAGGAAACAGTTGAATGGAAAAAAATCTTTTCATCAGATAATTCTGATAGCCAAGATATATAAACAACAGGAATATATATGACCAGAAGCCCTTCCCCAATAGAAAAATAGCCAAAGGAGATGAACAATTCTTAGAAGAATTTCAAAATATTAACAACCATATGAAAAAACACTCCATAGCACTAATAATTTTTTTTAAAAAGCCTAAATAACAAATAATCCTAAGGATTTGCCTGACACTTTTCACAGAAAAATTGCTGAAAATGACAAAAGATGTGAACAGTCAACGTGAGAGGAGTTGTGGAAAGACTGGCATATTAATACATTGTTGGTATACTGTGAATCAATAAAATTATTTTGGAAAACAATTTGGAATCATATGAATAAAGTTACTAAAATGTCCATGTCCTTTGACCCAGACATTTCATTCCTATGTTTTTACCCCCAAAGAGATCAATGTCAAAAAAAGCCTCCATATACACCAAAATATTTATAGTAACATTTATGTGGTAGCCGAGAAATGGAGACAAAATAGATGCCCATTAAATAAAGACTGCCTAATCAAATTGTGATACATAAATGTCATGGAAATATTACTGTGCTATTAGAAAAAAATGAATATGATGAATATAGAGTCATGGAAAACCTTACATGAATTGATGCAAAGTAAACCAAATAGGCCCAGGAAAACATATACATGATGATGACAGCAGTATGAATGGAAAGAATAACAACAAAACAAATGAAACTTCATGTCGAGAAATTGTAAATCACAAGCTTAGTCCCGAAGAAGAGATATGGGATGCCACATGGCCCTGCTCCTTGGTAGAGGTGGGAGCTCACCAGTGTAGAAAATTGTATATCATGGCAAGATTTTTTCCCAATGTGTTGGCTGATTAGTTTTGCTGATATTTTTCTTCTTTTTTGAAAAAAGATTCTTTGACATAACAGATTTCTTTCTAGGAGAGATGAATGGGAAAGATATAGGAAGTAATTTAGGTAAAGTAAAACAAGATATTAATAAAAATCTATTTTTAAGTGGAAAAAATTTCAAAACTTACTTAGAACAACCTGTATTTTTTTTCTATTATGAAAGTATAGGCCATAAAGTGGGCAACTGCAGCATGGTAACATTTTTACAGAGAAACTTACTGTTAAACTATTAAATTATTTTGCATATTTGACCTTCTGACTTGAGGTTTTGAAAGCTATATCATCTCTAGTCAATCTGTTAATATGCAGACACATACAGCATAACACGACCATTTTGAAGCAAAAGATAAGATTTCTGAAAGCCACAGCAAAGCACTGGACCAGCAAGTTAGTATTGCATGGTAGCACATGTACAGTAAGATCAGACTAATTAACCATGGGAGAAAGCAGAACACCTAGATCCCAAATCGGGAAACCTTAGGTTTGTAATTATTGTGACAGAACAGCAGCATATCCAGACTTTAATTAACCAACAGCACACCTGTCAGGGGTCCAACATTCAGCTGATCTGCCCTTCACCTGGAGTACAGAAGATCCCCCAAAGAGAAGCTATGAAATGAAAAGGATATGAACCTTCATAAGCAATGAGAACACAGGTGCCTTTGTGAAGCCCCAGAAGACATCATCTCACCATCTGAAGCAGACAAGCTTTAGGACTGGGCAGGGTGAAGTAGGGTAAAAATGATTTCCTGGTTCCATTAGTTACTAATCTCATAATAAAAGGGGAGAAATCCCTTTAAAAGCCAGTGTTGTGTAGAGGAAAGAGCCAACCTAAAATACTTGGAACTTTAAGGAGAAAAGTCTGTCTCTAGACTGTTGGAGCAACTTCTCTCCCATGGAGCTATCCAGGGTTCTGGCCTGCTCAGATATGAAGCTTTCTCTGGCTTTGTAGACTAGAAAGAACCCTCTTTTTCTCTGACTATTCTACTGATTCTCACTGCATTATACTTTGTCCTCCTGGCTTTGGCTACCACTTGATACTGACCCTCTAACCCAGCTTATGTTTCATTAAACTTTGATTACCCACTACCTGATATGGCCCGGGCTTCCTACCCAACTGAGCAGCAGGTTTCCAACCTGACTACTACCTACAGAACTGTAGGGGGCAAACAAACAGCTAAACAAAAAACTTTACTTCAAAATACATTTATAAAGACACTTTAATTCAGCATACTATAATTGAAAGATCATTGGATTGGTGTCAGCAGGCAGTTTTACCTCTATTTATTACTAGTTTTGTGACCTTGGGCAAATAATTTGATATGTCTTGACCTCACTTTCCTTATTTGTAAAATGGGTGTGTGGGGGCGATGATGATTTGTAACATCCCTCTATTTTAAAAAAAATTTTGGTGTTTGACAGTTATTACTAAGGTATTTTTAATTTTAAGCAAGAATTTCCAGAAGCAAGAGGTTTCTGGGTAGCATATCAGTCACAGTCCATGTACTCAAAATGATTAATAGGTCATGGAATTATCCTTCCCATATCATCATTCAAACCCTTTTGATGATATAGGGTATTCATCATAGTTAATGTATCTTGAGACTTTAAGCACTGGCTGGGAAAAGAAATCTTTGCCCCTTGTGAGAGATTTATATAAAACTGGAACCTTCTAATTCACTCCTCTTCTGCCTAGCCCTAAAGCATACTCCCTTAAGGAATGCCTGCTTAAACTATTTGTCTTAGCAAAGAACTGGAAACTGAGTGCCCATCCATTGAGGGAATGGCTAAACAGATCATGGTATATGAATATAATGGAATATCATAAGATATAAAAGGAATAGTTTCAGAAGAAAATGGGAAAATGTGAACTGATACAGAGTGAAGTGAGAAGAACTTTTTTATGTAATAATAGAAACACTGTGAAGAAACAACTTTGGAAGACTTAAGATCTCTGACTACCACAATGACCCATCAACATTTCCGCAGGCTCAATGATGAAGCATGCTTTCTACCCCTGACAGAGAGGAGATGGGCTCAAGATGCAGAATGAGACATACATTTTCGGATTCAGCAAATATAGGAATTTTTTTTGCTTGATTCTGTGTAATCATTATGAAGGTTTTGTTTTTCTCTCTTTTTTTCTAATTTAGGGTTAGGAGAAGGTAGAAATGGGTGATAGGGTTGCAAAGAGTAAAGTTAATTGAAGCATTTTTTTTAAATCATGAAAGAGAACAGATTGAAGGAAATACAAGCAGGACAGCTTTGAAAGTTACATGTTAAATTTATTATTGAATTTAAAGGAAACATCCCTTTCCTCCCATCACCTATTGTCCTGAAGCCCTCCTATTCTGATTAGTGACTGACTCATCTAACCTACTATTTCAGGTAGACCCTGTCCCAGACATGATCCATTTTACTTCTTATCCTCTGCCATCTTCCAGACAGCTTCCTCATAACCCTGCCCCTCCAACTCTGGGATCATTATCCAATCATCTTCAATCCTGAAAGATGTGTGTCAATCCCCTATGGCCCCACTCCTCATCCTTGCAACTTTCCAGACCAAAATATACCTCCATGGCCACCTTTAACTTGTATATGTTGTTTCCAGATTTTAGAATGTAAACTTCTTGAAAGCAGGGACTGTTTTTGTGTTTGTATTTGTAGTTCCAGAACTTAGTACAGTGCTTGGCACACAGTAAGCACTTAATAAATGCTTTTTAATTCACTCATTCATTCATTCATTCAACTCTCCAATGAGGCAAAGTATCTATATTGTAAGATGTCTGTAGCAGATCTAACTTTCAAAATCAACAGCATCTCTTCTGATTAATTTTGTCGACCTCTTTACACCATTCATGTGGCATACTGATAAGAGTACAGTACTTGAGGTCATGAAGACCAAGCTTCCAATCCTGCCTCAGACATATATCAGACATATACATATGATCCTGTACAAGTCATTTAACTTCTCTGAACCTGTTTCCTTATCTTTAAAACAAGGTAGTTAGGCTCAATGAATTCTAAAGTCCCTCCCAGCTCTAAACCTATGAATCTGTAACTCCCAGGGTTATTCTAAGACCATTGTGACAATAAAGAAGTATATAAATACAAGCTATTATTTATTAATGTTATTATTAGTCTCTTTGATACTCAATCTATGGCTTAGTGGTGATGGTCTACTTGGGTTTTGAAACCCAAACACCTAACCATCTCTCTTTTTCCAAAGCAGGTTTAAGTTCACTGTTAGGGATTGGAAGATGATAGGAAGGGGAATAAAGTGTTTGAAGTATTAATACTTACAAAGAAAAATAATGGCCTAGGTGGAGAGGGAATATTCCTCACAGTTCCAAGGTAGAAAACAGTGCTTGTGGTCACTCATAGACCACAGCACAGGCCAGGAAAGGAGTAAACACCTTGCCCTTGATCATACCACCTTGGAAGAACTGAAAACTTACAGGTCCCTAAAAGTATCTCTGAACACAGTTGCACAAAACCCCGAAGCTTGTGGCAGTACATTCTCCACACTGTAAGCAGACCCCTACCTTAACAAAGAGTTTAAAACTCAAGAAATTGGCTGGGATTATGAGCAAACTGCGTAAAAAAAAAGTCAGACCATAGAATCTTTCTTTGGTAACAAAGAAGATCAAAACATACAACCAGAAGAAGAGAACAAAGTCAGAGCTCCTACATTCAAAGCCTCCAAGAAAAATATGAATCAGTCTCAGGCCATGGAAGAGCTCAAAAAGGATTTTGAGAAGAAAACAATGCTTTTTAAAAATGATCCAGCTAAGACTAAAATTTCTCCAACTCTCCAACTTCAGATGGAAGAATCTGAATGGGCTATTGGAAAAGAATCATTTGATGCATATACTAGCTGCTTCTATACAGCAGTTAAGCAAAAGATGTGTGCTACAGCTCTGCTGACATTATTTATAATTTTGAACCTCAAACAAAGCTGCCATGGCTTGATATTGCACTGTATAAATCAAGATTTGTCATTAAATGAAACAGCCTCCTCATGTTGTTGGAACAAGTCTTAATGTTGAACATTTTGAACCTCAGTAAGCAACTTGTGTTTTGGTTAAATCAAAGCCTGTTCAAGTCAACAAATTTGACTTCCTTGTTTATCATCTGGTTTCCATGCCACTCCATTTTTTCTTAACCACATACTACAACTGTCTCTAAAAATGTTGGACTTCCAGAGGATAAGCAAATTCTACTTATCTAGTTCTATTGACTGCTTCTTATAAAGGCAGGGATATCCCCTTAAAATTCAATTTTGGAAATGATTTTTCAGCAAGGACTTCACAATGCAAGTATAGCTCATCAATCCAACCAAATGCATTTAGCTGTCTATCCCCTGAAGGTACCAAATGCCTTTACTTACACTGTTCCAAATTTCTAGAATATTCTTCCTTCCTGTCTTTGCTTATCGATTGCCTGGCCAACTTTTATAGCCCACCTCAAATGCCATCTCCTCCAAGAAGTCTTCTGTGATCCCACTCACTGATTATGACCTTTCCTCTTAGAACTTAGATAGGACTTTCATTGAACCCCTATCTTTGGCCACCTTCTGTGAAAGACCATAAAGAAGTGAAAGATGCCACTGAATCTGAAAGTCATCATTCCTTAGCAATTCTTTGAAGTGTGTATTCCAAGCACAGAATAGATACTCCAGACCTGAAGATGCAGTGTTTCTATTGCCTGCCATTATCTCCCATAAAAAGAAAAGAAAATGTCAAAATGCAAATTATCAGTGACTTAAAACAAATAAAAATAGATATAACCAATATTTACATGTTGTCTCCCCCATTAGAATGTAAGATCCTTGAAGGTGGGGACTATTTTTGCTTTTCTTTGTATCCTCAGGGCTTAGCACAGTCTCTGGCACAGAGTAAACACCTAAGAAATGATAGACTGACTGACTGACTGATGTGAAATGATGTGTTCCAAAAAGAGAGAGTTTTGGACAAATGATTCCTTGTGGACATAGTAAAGTATGACCCTCCACATATCTAGCCAAGAGAAAATTATTCCAGGGTATGCTCATTTTGGAATTCTTTAAAGGTAGCTATAGCCTGATTTGTTGTGCCTTTCTTTCTTTCTGGTTTTGTTGTTGTTTGTTTGTTGTTGTTGTTATTGTGCCTTTCTTAAAGATAATAACAAGGCAGGAAGCAGATATGTTCTAATAGAGTCCAACTCATTTTACCAAATTGTAAAGGCAAGGGGGATACATACAAACAGCTATAAGCAACATCAGGGTGTCCATTTAGGGAGAAAATATATACAAGAAAGGATAAAATACCTCCTGGTTGGTCCTGGAACATAGATTTTGTTTTTACTTTTTTGCCTAATTTTTGGTTGCCTCAGCAGTCTCAACATGATTTTGGTTTCAAATTTGTCTGACAGCTTATGAATTCAAAGAAATTTTATTTCTGTTGACTCTAGGCAAAATTTCTTTGGAGACAAAGAGTTCCCTAGGGAGATCATACATTGTTTAGCAATGTGTCCAGTTTATTGGTAAAAGTTGCCTACTTTACATTTGGACAGCAGGATTTTTGTTTATTAATTGTTATTATAAATAACAATGCAAGATGCATTTCATTTCACATTGTTTTATTTGGCCAAGTCATTGAGAGCGCTAAACACAATGGAAACAACATAGAAAAACAATTCTCTTCAAGGAAAAGTTAAACTGCTGGTTTTTATCTGATGTTTAGTTTGTAATAAATTTCAGAAAATCCTGGAATGTAGAATTTAGTATCATGGATTTTGAGTTACCTCCTTATTTTACAGAGGAAGAAACTAAGACCCAGAGAGATTAAATGCCTTGCCCCCAGTTGCACAGTAACTAACACAGCCCAAAGTCAAATTCAGGGCTTCTGACTCTGCGTAATTTCCAATGTACCTCACCATCTCTTCCCTTACCTCTTTCTTTTTCCCATGACCCCTATCATATATAAAACTCAAGAGTTTTATTAAGTCCCCACCATATGCCCAATACAGTGTAGTATAGAAGAAGAATAAAAAACATAGTCATCAGGCATTCCCTTTGCTTACATTTTCCTGTACAGTACTCCTTTCATAAAAGGGGGAGGGAAAATTTAAAAAAAACCCAAAAAATCCAATTAAAGTAAAAATATGTTTCAGGAACTTCTGTTGTTCAGACAACCAAGGACATCTTTTTTCATGGTATTCAGTTTCTGCCAAGAAAATTACCCCCACCTGTGTGGACTGCCGCTAAGTCTGATGGGGAAGATGGACTCTGGCAGCCTATCAGAGTCATATCCTTAACAATTACAGCTGAATCAACATCTTGTTCCAGGATGGACTTGTGGAATTAAAAGTCAGGAACTGCAATTCCTACATTGTTAATAATCCTTAAATCATCTTTACATCCCGCCTTGTGCCTCACACAGTGCTTTGTACTGAGTAGAGTCTCAAAAATATTGAATTAACTGGAGTCATTAACCATTGCTTTAACTTAAATGAGATAAACTTTAGGCAAGTTTTCTTAGGGGGTATAAGAACCTGATTTCCAAAAAATGGAGCAAGCTGCCCCAATATCTATTATAGAAGATGGGCTAGCCTAGAAAAGTAAATTAAATTTTTATTTGCATGTTGTCTCTTCCATTAGACTGTGAGCTCCTTGAAAACAGAAACTGTCTTTTCCCTTTCTTTGAATCCTAAGTGCTGAGCACAATGTCAGGCACTAAACAAATGTTTATTGATGAAAATATGTTCTTTCTTGTTTATTGTTTTTACAGAGATGAGTGTGAGAAAATTACTAGATATTTAGTTTGAGTGATGTGCAGGTAGGTCCTGACAAGTATAAATAATGAAGGTCATAAAGTGGTTATATTGTTCAAATTTGCATTTGTATATATATGTGTATATATATATATATACACATACACATATATATGTACATATATGACTGGAACCAATTACCATATTTTATATAATTATAACCTCAAATAATGTGAATTTGAATACAAACAACCACTTCATGATACTCATCATTCACACTAAAGAGGATCTAGTGGTAGTGGAAAAAATCCTGGTATATGATTCAGGCCTAGGTTCAAGTCTTGGCCCTATCACTTAGCTATATGTGTAATTTTAGGTAAGTAGCTTTACCTTCTCAGATCTCTATTTATTTATCTATAAAATGAGGGAGTCGAAATAGAACAACTCAAAAGTTCCTTCCAGCATTAATACCTCTAATTTGTCAATTGACTTTTCTAAATCACACGGAAATTCTAGGCCATCTTGGAATGAGCTTAATTTAGATATTTTCTTTCTCTTTTTCTTTATTTGGTAGGGGAAAGGAAGGCCTGGACATGCAATTTCACTGATATAGGGAACTCCCAGTGAGCAAACTTCATCAAACAATGTAAATTTATATGTATTCAATATTAGCAATTTTACACTGAGAAGTTAATTAAAAGAAATGTTTTTTAAAAAAGGAAGTGTTTTTCTTTTTTAAAAAAGGAGGAAGAATAAGCCCTTTTAAGGCATCAAATAATCTTATTTTGGGTCTCTACTGTCAAAGGGGAATGAAGAATTGAGGTAACAACAATAGTAATAACAACTTACATTGAGATAGCACTTACCTCACATAAACAGGTGAGGAAAGTGCTATATCAACAAAGTAGGTGGTGCAGTACTATAATTCCCCTTTTAATAATAGCAAATAATAATAATAATATCTAGCATTTATATATCACTTTAAGGTTTTCAAAGCACTTTACAAGCATCATCACATTTTATCCTCACAACAACCCTGAGTGTAGATGCTATTACTATCCCCATTTTAAGAAGAGGAAACCGAGGCAGCTAAAAATGACTTGCCTAGGGTCACACAGATAAAATATTTCAGGTCAAATTTGAACTCAGGTCTCCATAACTCCAGGTCTAGTGCTCCATGTATTGCACCACCTAGATACCTTTTATAAAAGAGGAAACTGAAACCAAAGTCCCATTGCTAGCAGAGCCTGGCCTTAAATCTAGGTCTTCTGACTCCAAATCCATTTCTCTTTCCACAGTACAACACTACCACATTCCAAGTAATGGGGGGGGGTCCCCACTATGGGGGAGGGGTTGAGAAAAACAACACAATAGTGGAGATCTACACAGGATGCCATTAATTATTCCTCCTATCAGTAGCAAAGGAGGCATTTGGCTCTGCTTTATGAAGTTTCTTCTGTCCTGGGCAGTGTTTCAGAATATAGTTTCATCAAGTTGTTCATCTTCCCTTTAGGCCAGGGACAGCATTCTACATTTGCCAAAAGAAGGAAATGATGCTGTGTTTTTGAGTTATAAGGTTCCTGCTCTCCCTGATGTGACACTCATAACAGCAGAGGGAGAGTTTATAGCACTGTTAACATTAGACCAAAAGTGTGCTTGAAAAGTTTCGGCTTTAACATCACTGCTTCTGCCAAGTTACACATTTGAATAAAACACTTAATACTTATACAGCACTTCTCTGATGAGTTGTAATCTGTGCCTAGATAATGTTCTTGCAGAATTTAATGGATCCTTCTAATGTGCTAGCCTTCATGCATTGTGAGCATTCATTCCAATGTAGAATGAAGAAGGAGCAGCAAGGTGGTGCAGTGGATAGAGTGCCAGGCTTGGAGTCAGGACATCTTCCTGAATCTAAATCTAACCTCAGATACTTACTAGCTGTGTGACCCTAGGCAAGTCGCTTAACTCTGTTTGCCTCAGTTCCCTCATCTGTAAGATGAGCAGTATCTTTGCCAAGAAAACCACAAATGGGGTCACAAAGAGTTGGACACAACTGAAACTACTGAATAATAACAAGAATGAAGGGGATACGATTGACCTGCCACCAATAGGAAGAGTTTGGGTTGTTGTTGTTATTGTTTTACAATAACAGTGATAAATTTTCTTACATGTGTTTTTTCACATGAACTTTGCTTGACATAGAACTATGTCTCTATTATCTGCCTAGAACTGTGAGTAACAATACTCATTTGTTGCCCTGCTGGCATACTTTATAGCCACAGAACAAATTATTTCAAGTAGTTTATTTTTTCCAAAAAATGCTAATTTATTTCTTACTTGACAGTCCAAATTCAGTACAGTATTTGTTTTCATAACGTCCAACGTGTCTTATATCAAACTTAACCAGTTTCTGTGCAGTGACTGTGGTGGGGTGAGCTATTTTATTTGGCTACCCTCAATGTAATTCATTTGGACAGTTCGCTTAAAGCATATCAATGATCAAAATGGTTCCACTACGGTTTCTCCTACATTCTCAATCAGTTTCTTCTGCACATCATCTAAAGAAGATTTATGTGGTTACAGCTATGTGGAAGTTGGGGCAATTGAGCAAGCTAAGGAGCAGAAAGGCAGCAACTGTTACCAATGTTGTTAATGAGAGTGCCAGTCACTGCACCATTATAAGGCTACCTATAGGTAGCTGGTGAAATCAGAGAGAGCCCAGACATGTGGGTTGGTATGTAGGCTGGTGCTATTACATACCAATTGTTATACTGCAGGGGCAGATCTGTATGTATTGTAGGTAGGGAAACCAAAAGAGTCAGGTAAGACTGTTTATAGCAGAACAGTGCAGCTCTAAATGTCTGATATCTGTGTGGCTTTCTCTGGGTGCCATTGTCCTTCTTTGCATTTAATAAATGCTTGTTGACTGAATGACTGGCTGACCTTATTATAACTATTTATTTTATATTTGGAAGTTCCACAGTTCAAACAAAGACCCCCAAAATATAACTACAAACAGCAAAAGGCATAATATACTGTTCCATGAGGCAAAGGTCGGCCCTATCCCGTGACAATTGTGTTTATAAAAGGGTTGCAACTGATCATTACTCATGTGGCCGTTTCTACCTCATTAGTGTCCTGCCTCATGCCTATCATAAGCCTGCAACTACAGGGAAAACAAGAACTTTAAGATTATTAAAAGGACATACAGGCTGTTGGAATTTGTCCAGTGATCTCAGTGTGATTGTGAAGACTATGGGCATGAGAAACTCACTCAGCCTCCCAAGCTTTTATCTCATTTGGAACTTGGAACCAGACAAAGAATTTTTCTGTTGTCTCAGTGCCCAGTGACATATTTAGAGGACAAGTCTGATTGAGTATCTCCAAAAAGTAGAACTAATTTGCTGGGAGGGGCTCAGTATTTTGGAAAAACTTTGCCTTGCTATGTCCTAATGTAGCTCTGTCAGGAAGAGCAAGGATACCAGACACTCGTCTCAGAACAAAAGTGGGAACAATTCCATGCTGAAACATTGACAGTTTGAGTGCTTTATCAGAAAAGCTTTTACCAGAAAGCAATAGAACAGTATTCTTGAGGTGGTTCCCAATCCCCCCAGGGTGCCTAGAGTAGCATCAAGACACTCAGTGGGTGCTCTATAAATATTTGTTGATGCCACTGCCTTGGTCTTTGACCTTAATTTGAAGCTCTAAGGTGAGATACAAGAATAAAAACCAAGGGTTATCTTTGGATTTCTTGTCTGAAAATATTCTCCCAAGATATCAGTCATAAGAATAACTCATACTTACATAGCATATTCAACTTCTGAAAGGCACTTTCCTCCCAAGAGCTCTGTGAAATAGGTTTTACATGTATCATCATTCTTGCTTTACAGATGAGAATCATGAGCTTTGGAAGTGAATGGACTTGTCTCTGATCCCACAGGTACTGTCAGAACTGAAACTCAAATCCTGATATTCTGGATGCCCATATCTCTCCCATCCTCAAAAAATCGTCACTTGATCCATCCATCCCCACTAGCCATCATCCTATATCTCTCCTTCCTTTTATAGCTAAACTCCTAGAGAAAGCCATTTATAATAGGTACTTTCATTTCTCCCTCCATCCCCACTCTCCTCTTAACTCTCTGCATTCTGACTGATGACTTCATCATTCAGAACTCCAAAGTTACTAATGGTCTCTTAATTGAGAAATCTAATGGCCTTTCCCCAAACCTCATCCTCCTTGACCTCTCTGCAGCCCTTTACACTATTGACCACTCTATTCTCCTTAATAGGCTTTTCTTTCTAGGTTTTCATGACACTGCTCTCTCCTGGTCCTCCTCCTACCTATCTAACAGCTCCTTCTCTGTCTCCTTTGCTGGATCTTCATCCACATCATACTTGCTAACCATCAGCGTCCCCCAAGGCTCTGTCTTGGGCCTTCTCTTCTCCTTTCATACTGTTTCACTTGGTGATCTCACATTTCTCATGGTTTTATTTATCACCTCTGTGCTGATGACTTAGAGGAGGAAATGGCAAACCACTCCAGTATCTTTGCCAAGAAAACCCTAAATGGGGTCATGAAGAATTGGACATAACTAAAAATAACTGAACAACAACAAAAATGCCCATGACTCTCAGTTTTTTTTTGTTCAGCCCTAACCTATCTCCCAACCACCAGTCTCACATCTCCAAGAACAATAACAAAATTCATTTGGAAGAACAAAAAGTCAAGAATATCAAAGGAACTAGTAGAAAAAAATGTAAAGGAAAGAGGCTTAGCAGTACCATATTTTAAACTATATTATAAGACTGTAACTATCAAAACTCACACTGGCTAAGAAATAGAAAGGTAGATCAGTGGAACAGATCAATTTATAGCAGCAAATAAATATAGTAACCTTGTATTTGACAAATGTAAAGATTTAAGTTTTGTGGATTAGAATTCATCATTTGGTAAAAATTGTTGGGAAAACTGGAAAGCAGTGTGGCAGAGATTGGGCACAGACCAATATCTTTACCATTTACCAAGAAGATCAAAATGGGTACACGACCTAGATATAAAAAGAGATATTACAAGAAAATTTGAAGAACGAGGAATATATTACTTTTTCAACATCTCAAACTGATGTCTTATAGACATCTCAAACTCACCATGTATAAAATTCAACTCATGATCATTCGCCCTACCTGAACCCTCTCCTTTTCTTAACTTCTCTATTACTTTCAAGGCTACCACCATTTTCCTAGTCATGCAGGCTTGCAACCCAGGTATCATCCTTGACTCCCCAATCTCTTTTGTCACCAATCCCATATCTAATCAAGATCAAGTCCTGTCATTTCTACTTTTATAATATCTCTTCCATGTACCTCCTTCTTTTCTCTGACACTACAACCACCCTGGTGCAGCCCTTCCTCACCTCATGCTTGTACTGTTGCAATAGCATGTTGGTTACTCTTCTTGACTCAATTCTCTCTTCATTCTAATATATTCTCCACTCAGCTGTCAAATGACAGCTAAAACATATGCTTGACTATTATCATTTCCCTATTCATTACACTCAAGTGGCTCCCTATTATCTCCAGAATCAAATATAAAGTCTTCTTTTTGCTTTCAAAGTCCTTCATAACCTGGCCCTTTCCTACCTTTCCTGTCTTCTTACACTTTATTTTCCTCCAAATACTCTTCACTCCAATGATATGGGTCTCCTTGCGGTTCTCAGTACATGATGATCCATGACTACCAATTCCAAGCATTTTTTTTTTTTGCTTTTTGGTGTGGCAATCAGGGTTAAGTAACTTGCCCAGGATCACACAGCTAGTAAGTGTCAAGTGTCTGAGGCTTAATTTGAACTCAGGTCCTCCTGACTCCAAGGCTGGAGCTCTATTCACTGTGCCACCTAGCTGCCCCCTCCAAGCATTTTTCTAGCTGTCCCATATGCCTGGAATGTTTTCCCTCTGTTTCTCTGCTTTCCTTCAAATTTCAGCTAACATCCCACCTTCTTCAAGAAACTTTTCCTAGTTCTCAATATTTTCTCTGAGATTACCTCCTTTCCCCAATTTACTCCCCCCATTAGACTTTGAGCTCTTTGAGAGTTATTTTGCCTTTCTTTTTATTCCCAACTCTTAGCACAGAGTCTGGGATATAGTAGGTGCTTAATAAATGCTAGTAACTGATGCTAAGCTCAATGTTCTTTCTTTCCTTTTTCCTTGGAGGCAATTGGGGTTAAGTGACTTGCCCAGGGTCACACAACTTATAAGTGTCTGAGACTGGATTTGAACTCAGGTCCTCCTCACTCCAGAGTCAGTGGTCTATCCACTGCACCACCTAGCTGCCCCCTCAATGCTCTTTCAGCACAGCACATTCATTGCCCCTCTCCTCATCACGTTTTTTTTTTTTAATTCATTCATCATTCCTACTTTATAGCTAAGGATACAGGACTAATCAAATCGCCTTGCAAGGTTCCATATTGTTAGGGATACAGTTTAGACTTCTAGGTTCCTTAGGATTTAGGCTATTGGTTATTTTTCTTTGTCAAAGTAAGGCAGCATAATCTAATACCAGTAATATTTACCTGGGGATAAGGAGACAGGGATTCAACTATACCAGCATTCCTGTTTTGTTTTGTCTTCCACCATTAGAAAGCAAGGGACTTTGAGATCAGGAACTGCTTTTCTTTTTGCTTGTATTTATATTTGCAGTACTTAGCCCATAATTTAAAAAAATGTTCTATATATCTATCTACCAACTATTAATTAGCTTGTAACTCTGGGCAAGTTGCTTAACCTTTTGATAGACTCAATTTTCTGTAAATTGAGAGGCAGCACTATACCAGAATGTGAGTCAAAAGACCTCTGCTTACATCCCTGGTTATGCTATTTACTACCTATGTGACCTTGGGAAAGTCACAGCCTCCCAGGGTCTCTGTTTGATCATCTGTAAAAGAATGGCCCCTCAGATCTCTCTAAGGTCCCTTCTAGCTCTAACATTCTATAAAAGGTTTCTTAGGACAGGTAAATTCTGAATAGGAAAGGTACTTCAAATTTACTGTGTCCCTTCTGGGTCACTACCATCAGTTGGCCTTGAGAAATGATCATTTTTGAAATGAGCAGCAAAGAAAACAATTTTTCAGCATTGAAATTCTGGGATCTTCATTAGTATTTCATGTAGATTTATTCTGATATTTTGCAAAGTAAAAGCTTATTTATGAAGGTAACCAAACTTGCTTTATGACTAAAAGGCTACCAAAAAAAATTATGAATGATTTTTTAAATGGCAGCAACATCTTTCTTGAATTACTTTGTGGCAGGCTCATTGTTGGGACCATTTTAGTTGCCACCAGTTGGACTTTTGAAATAATGAAAATTCCAAGTGACATTTTGCAGAATACAGAAATTTTTAGTAGCAACCAAGCTGTCCATACCAGCTGTTACATATAGAAGCTCTCTTTCCTCTTTTCTCCAGGGTATGCAATATCACAATCAACAGTCAAGAGGAGTATTAAAGTCTTACTTAAAAATGACAGAACCAGCTACCTGGTTGGTGAACCTAAATATATTCCTTGGAGATTAAAAAAAATAACAACTTAGTGTTTCTATTGAAAATTCACTTTTTTTTCCTGTGGCATTCCTTTTATAGTACATACATAATTAACCAGAACAGCCATGCAAATTAGTCTTGGCATACAAGTCCAGCATTTATAACAAATCATGCCTGGGGCCTGTATAGTATGTCTTTAGACCACTAATGCTTATTTCCATCATCACCTCTGATACTGCTGAGCTGATTGTGCATAATGTCTACTGCACAGTATGTAGTGTATTTTACATATTTTTATGATGAAAGTTCTATAGGACCAGTAAAAAAAATAAATCATAAGTCCAAAGAAAATCTTTTTTTCATTTTGAAGCTAAGCTAAAAGACACCTGGGAGGAATTCACCCCTGCAGCTTTTCCCTTTGCTTTGAGAATAAGTTAAAAAGGGTATTACTTTTACTATTGATTCCTTCTTTTCTAATGTAGTAGAGGCTTATTTGTGGAAGCAGAAAAAAAAAACCTTCAAAAATTGTGTCACGAGAGTCATCTTCTCCATTCTAAGATTTTTCCTTTTTGAATTATGTTATTATTGGGGCAGCTAGGTGGCACAGTGGATAGAGCACTAGCCCTGGAATCAGGAGGACATGAGTTTAAATCTGACCTCAGATACTTACTAGCTTAGCTGTGTGACCCTGGGCAAGTCACTTAACCCTAATTGCCTCCCAAAAAAAGACTGATATGATTACATTTATGATGCATTGGAGAGAGGATTTGAAGTCAGAGGATCTTTGTTCAAATCCTGCCTCATATTTAAGCAAGTCACTGAACCTTCCAGAGTCTCATTTTCCTCATGTGGAAAATAAGGAAATTGTAATAGATGTCCTCTGAGATCCCTTCTAGCTTTTATATCTATGTTCCTATGATCAGATGACCTTGTATCAAATCCCTAGTCAACTGCTTACTACTTGTGTGATCTTAGATAAGTCATTTAACTTCTCTAAGCTTTAGTTGCTTCATTTATAAGATGAAAAGGTTGAACTAGATGTCCTCTGAGGTATCTTCCAGCTCTATGATCACATGAAGAGGATGTTCTTTCAGAAACAATAATGATGGATTTATCCTCTTCTTCCTTTCTGTATAAGATAGGAAGGCACAAAGTCAACGGATGCCTCTTAATCTATTTTAAAGGAAAGCATACAAATAGGAGGGATCATTAGTAGCTGAAAAAATAACTATTAAGTAGGAGGTGATGGACTAGATAATCTTAATCATAAATGCTGGAGAGCTAAGAAGGCAGCTGCCCAAGGAGTCTAAACCACATTAAAATTGTCTTCATTTTAAGCACGGCCCCAAATAACACTGATTTTGGCACAGAAGCAAAAGTCTCTCAAATAAGGAATGGAAATTTCTCACCAGTATCTAGCTCCACTATATATCACTTAGTTGAACAGCAGAGTGGCATGCTGCTTAGAAGTTAATGGAAAGAAGGAGGCAGTGAAGACACAGGTCTATTAGGACAGCTTGCCTGCATAAGACCCATTTTCCCATGTACTCACTAAATATCACAGAGTAGGGACAGGTGAACTGAGAGGTTGGGAATACTCCCTGAGGCTCCCAAGCTATTTTTGGGTCAAGCTACAACCTCCTCCCAATACTGCTTTTGAGGTGAATGTGGGGCTGAAGGGCAGGGAAGCTCCATTGTGAAAATGATTTCTATGAGTGAATTTCAACCTTTGCCATGGAAACAATAATAAAATGACATCCCTAAATCTTGCCATTTACCTCATCAGTGCCCTTCACTGCAATCGTCAGGAATATCAGTGTGTGTGCCTCGGAGTCAATGGCAGAATCCTGGGGGCTCCCAAATAGATTTTGCAAAAAAAAGTTTCCTTCTTAGGAAGGCACAAACCTTTTTTTGGCCCTCTTTCTTTGTACCAGCTCCAATTACTTCAGAGACAGTGGTTCTACCACCCATCATGTATTTTCTTCAGAGCTCACACCTTCAGAGACCAATGACGGGGGGGAGCTCACAAATTCCTTGACAATATCCCCCATGGTCAGTCTTGCAGGTAGAGTGTGATTGTCAGAATGCTCAATTCTATGCTTCCACCCCAAATACTCCCTCTCGCATGTATAAAGGGTGGTGGTTCTTGCTTTCTTCCTCTCCCCCCCCCATTTCTTTATTATTCTATGTTGCAAGAGATGACTCACTGAGTGGGGATGAAAAAGGGAGGAAAAACTTTTAGAAATGAAGGGGATGTAAAAAGAAAAGATATCATAGAATTTTTAACAAGAAGAATGATTCTTGCTTGGTTGTTTTCATTTTAAAAAAGACAAGGAGAAAGTAGCTTTAAGGGGACATAAAGATTCAGCTCAACATCATACATCATCTACAACTATAATACAATGATAATTAATACCTTTTGAAATTTGAGAGGTAGCAAGGTATAGTAGACAAAGAATTGGATTTGGAGTCAGAGAGTATAGACTTTAAATCCTGGTTCTTTTATTTATTAGCATGTAACCTTGATCATATTATATCACCTCTTTGACCAATACAGGTAATGATTGAACTGGACCACATAACCTCTAAGGTCTATTGCAGCTCTCAATCCTGTAATCCTGTAGGTTGACAGGTAGAAACCATACACTTTCCCTGGGAATCACCATTGGAAAGAGAATCCTGAGCTACATAAACCAAAGCAATTCTCCCACATTTTCTGAATCATCAAAGACTGAACTATCTTTAGTTTATTTTTTATTGTTAAGTACATGTTGTATCCTAACTTTCTGGAAACTGGTCCTCCATGTACTATAACTTAACAAAGGTATTTAACCAGAACACCTCATTCCCAATCATCTTGGATAATGGAGTTTTGTGGTATTTTTATTGACCAAATTATGCTCCTTAGTACTTCTTTTCCTTTGGGGAAAAAAAAGAAAAGTGTGTCTGTGTGTATGTGTGTGTGTGTGTGTGTGTGTGTCCGTGTGTCTGTGTGTGTCCCATTCACCATACTGCACCTTCTTATGACTGTATTTCCTCCATTCCTGGTTGGTTGTTTTTAATTTGAAAGGTATGAAGAACACAAATCAAATTGTTTTGGCTGTCTCAAATTGATTTCAAATCTTCTCTGTGAAATAATGAAGGTTAGTGTGCAAAAAAGTTTGTTCCAAGGGTAGGGGAAGTTGTGGTACGGTAGAAAAAATGATAGATTGGAAGTCAACATAGACCTGGGTTCCAATACCACTTCTAACACTTAATAGTTGGATAACAAGTGGGTAAAGTTGTCTCATCTCTCTGACCTCCCAGTTTCTTCATCTGTAAAATGGGCATTCTTATACTTTTAGTGGACAGCTGGGTGGCACAGTGGATAGAATACTGGGCCTGGAATCCTGAGTTCAAATCTGGCCTCAGACACTTAGTAGCTGTGTGACCCTGGGAAAGTCAGATAACCCTGTTTGCTTCAGTTTCCTCATCTGTAAAATGAACGGGAGAAGGAAATGGCAAACCACTCCAGTGTCTTTGCTGAGAAAACCCCAAATGGGGTCACGAAGAGTTGGACACAAGTGAAATGACTGAGCAGCAACAGCAACCTATCTCAAGGGGCTATAAGAATAAAATGAGATAATGTTTGTGAAATACTTTATAACTTTAAAGTGCTATCCAAAGACAGCTATTATTCATTACCTACCTTCACAAAGCCAGTACCGACAGCAGCAGCAGCTTTGAATCTTACACTAGGGCTTTTTTAGAGATGAATCTGTTAATAACTATTTCAAAGCCTGAAATCATCTTGTAAAAAAATCTTCACTAAGCAAAGTTCCTTTCCACATTGCTTTGCTAGTATTTAGATGGCAGGGGACCAGGGAGCACCAGTAGCAATGACAGGCATATAATCTGTGGACCTGTTTGTCCTGTGATATGTCACTGGCAAAGTAATGGCAAACTGATTACAAACTTACAACATTAGGGTGCTGTGCTTGCTACAATTGCCAGTCTCAATAGAACCTGTTCAATAGTTTGAAGACACACAACATAAGAGGGCCCAGCATCCACATCTTTTTCCAAAGGAATTAGGAAACACAAGCATTTTTCTGAATCCTAGAAATACCCAATAGGGTCTAACTTTTGAATTGTGGTGATTCTCCCCTCCCTCTCTCCTCCTCCTTCCCTCTATCCTAATATTCCCCCAATTCTAATACTCATTCCTGCTGACAAGTCTGAGGTAGCTAGGTGACTCAGTGGATAGAATGCTGGGCCTGGAGTCAGGGAGACCTGAGTTCAAATCCAGCCTCAGACACTTCCTAGGTATGCGACCCAGGGCAAGTCACTTAACCTCTGTTTGCCCTAATCCATTGGAGAAGGAAATGGCAAAGCACTCCAATATCTTTGCCAAGAAAACCCCATGGACAACATTGGCATGCTATGGTCCACAGGGCCACAAAGGTCAGACATTACTGAATAACAAAAGCATGGGTAATTAATTATAGGCATAATTTGTGGAGTACCAGGGAAGTTCATCACCTCAAAATATCTCTTCCTGAAGGAAGGAAGATAAGGCAATACACAATAAATGAGAGAAGAAACTAAATGCTATGGGAAGAAATGCAGAGCACAGAGAAATTACTATAAGATGAGGAAATGGGAGAGAGCTTCAAAGAGGCCAGAAAAACCACAGAAAAAATATTCTAGGGAAGAATATGTAGAGCACTTTGCTTAAAGTACAGAGATGATAAAGAGGAATAGTATGAAATCAAAAAGAGGTTACAAAAGCAAACATGTTTTTATTTGAGTATTTTTTCTTTTTTGGGCAAGGCAATTGGGGTTAAGTGACTTGCCAAGGGTCACACAGCTAGTAAATGTCAAGTGTCTGGTCTGAGACGAAATTTGAACTCGGGTCCTCCTAACTCCAAAGCCGGTGCTCTATTCACTGCACCACCTACCTGCCCTAATTTGAGTATCCTTCACTAACTACTCTGTAATAGAGTGAGGAGAGTCATGAATTGAGAGCCTAGAAATCCATATTCTAGTCCTGGCCAGGCTTCTGAATAGCTGGGTAGGAGATCCAGGGTGCAGGGAAGTGAGCTAAGAAATGGAATAACAAGTACTATGAGTATAAGGAGGAGTGATCCTCGGGCAGGGGTGGGGAACCTGTGGCCTCAAGGCCACATGCAGCCCTCTAGGTCCTCAAGTGTAGCCCTTGGACTGAAAGCAAACTTCACAGAACAAATCCCCTTAATAAAAGGATTTGTTCTGTAAAACCTGGTCCCAGTCAAAAGGTCGAACACAAGTTCCTAGAGGGCCACATATGGCCTCAAGGCCGCAGGTTCCCCACCCCTGTCTTAGGATATAAGGAGATGAGGTACCAGGGATCAGCAACCCAGGCAAAGTAACTGGGGAAACAGAGGCACAGGCCAAAGAGTGGCACTGCAAGGGTTTAGAATCTTTCCAAGGAGTCTGGGTAATAGGCATAAGGCAATAAGAGCAAGAGACAATCTTGATATTGAACCAATATTCTGAGACAAGGATTTTTTAAATGAGGGGATTTTGAGCCTTTCATTATGTTATGGATCTGTTCCATTGTCCGGTGAAATTTATGGAATCCTAAGAATAATATTTTAAATGCATAAAATAAAATGAACAGGATTACAAAGGAAACCAACTATGTTGAAATATAATTATAAAAAAAAATTTAAGTCCATGGACACCAGATTGCTTTAGATGTTTCCTGCCCTAGGCCAAAGAACTGGTCTCAGAGGTTAGAAGGGCCTGAGCCTGTAAGTGAGTCATGGAGGAGGAGGGTGTGATGAAAGGGGTGGACTGGGTAAAAGGTGGAAGATGGAACAAGTAGATATGTACAGGTATAGAACTGGAATAACGTTATGAGAAACTAAACAATTCCTGAATGTTAGAAAACGAGGAAACAAAGACACATACAAGGAAGGGACCATGTTGGAAGATGTGACTAAAATTAGAATTCCACAAGCTACCTGTGCAAATCAGTTTCATTCTTTACAGCTATTCATAACTGTTTATCCCCATAAAGTTTGGCCCAAACTTCCACAGTTTTGCTGATAATTTCCTACTCCTGGAAAGAGGTGGTGGGAGCATGGTATTGGGATAAGGGGTTTGGGGGAATAGCAGATGATCATTGTGGCAAAATAAACTTTGGATGGCAACCTGGTTCCAGAAAAGGGAATGGGCTTCCAAGATATGAAGATAACAGGGAAAAAGGCAAATCTCCTCCTATCCCCTTCACCACTGATACCCTAGGGCAAATCACTATTGCCCCACCCTGGTTACAACTCCATAGCCAATTTCATGTGCACGTGTGTGAGTGTGCGTGCATGCGTGTGTGCGTTTGTGTGTGTGTTTGTGTGTGTGTGTATAGCTTTAAGATTTACAAAATGTTTCTTTACAACAACCCTGTAAAGCAGGTAATACAAGGGGCTGTATTCTGCAAGCTGATAGGCATCCAATCACTCCTGCAGCTCAAAGCCCTTTCCTGGTTTCTGCAGTGCTTAATTCCTTAGGCTTATCCATGAACTCACAAATGGAAGGAGTAGGGAATTTTGAACAAGAGGAACTGAGTTCAACTATGAGCTCTGCTACCTACGACAGGTATGAACACGGACAACTCATTTAACCTTGATGGACCTCAATTTCTTTATCTGTAAAATGAAAGGGTTGAACTAGAGGATCTTCCAAGATGTCTGATAGCTCTAAATCTAGGATCCTATGGTTTTACAGGTAAGGAAACTGAGGCTCTGTGAGGTTGGATGACTTGCCCACACGGTCTGTTAAGAATTCTCTCATTTGTATTCCTGCTGCTTCAGTAGTGACAGGATGCGCTCAGGTCATACGCAAATCTTGTGGATATTTCCTAGAATCCTCCCGTGAATTTCTGCCCCCAAAACCTGCTTGTCCAATATAAAAGCCAGTTCTCCATAGCCCCCAAAAAGTGTTACTTTGTGCTATTGACCCTTAAGATTTTTAAAAAGCCATATTCAGGATCTATGGAATAGGTCAATGTTACAGGTAAGACCATGTCATTAATGAAGTTTCTGTAGTAACTAAAGCCCCTTGCAGAGGGGCCTAAGTTGACCCCAAGCTAGATGGATTTCTGTGCTATGGCTGGGGATGGGGGGCTGGAGGCTACTAGAATGATGCCATGGCAAAGCATTAATAATAACAGTGGCAAGGGAACAAAATGTTATGTGGTATGCAGAAATAACTTGGCTGGATTCCTCAGGACAACTGCCACACACAAGGGAAGCTGTAGATTCCAGTTAGACACCAACTTTTAAAATAATGACAGTTGAGCTCTTGCCTGAAATGCTCATAAGAGCAAAATAAATGACAGCTTCAACTCCATGCCGAGAGTGAAAGCAGGTCACAACAATCACCATCTATTGGAATGGCAACTGTTCCAAGTCATTTCCAGGAGATGTTTCTGGGCCAGTCTAGGGAATTGGGCACTGCAGAAACCAGGAAAGGGCCCTGAGCTGTAGGGAATACAGGATGACAATCAGCCCCTAAAGAAAGGCCCCTTGTGGTATATATCAGTGAGCCAAGTTTCTACCTACAGCTCAGTTTAAAGAAAACACCAGTCAGGATTTATCATTGTTAATAATAATTGGTATGTGACTAACTGCAGAAATGAAACTCTGATGTTCAAGACAGAGAAAACACCCAAAAGAGAGAAAATGCAAGGTAGGAGAAGAAAGGGAAAAGACATGTCCCACAATCCCATTTGTGGACTTACAATATGCTCTTAGCATATTTTAAATTTTCTACTTCTTTGTTATCCTGTAATAGCCTGCATTCCCATGTTGTATTTAAAGGCATTTGAATCACTATTATCCTCTTTGGGTCAGATAAGCCATTCTTTTGTGAGAAGCTTTGCCACCATCCCATCTCTGGTAAGCAAGCTATTTCTAGTATTAAGCATTTTCTCAAAGCCTGATTCCTTAGGCACTAAAAATTCTTTTAATCATAATGAAGATTTTAACTTTCTTTGCCCCTCTTTACCAGATAATCTTTTCAATCTCTCCCTCCCCCTTGATATAATTCAAAGTTCCAAATTCTAACTGTGAAACTCTATGCCCATTTTGTCTCTGCTCCTTTCCTCAAGTCCACAGAGCATTTCCTCATAAAGAGTCAGTGGAAGATATCTTATGTCACAGATGCGTCAAGCCCAGCCTATGACTACAATAGGGCCAAAAGCAATTCTGAGCATCTGCTAAATACTTGGAATTATGAGCCTCAGATATTAGGCTTGCTCTATTGCCTTTAGGAACCTTAAACCCTGGAAGCTAGCAGGTGAAGAAGAGAAGCTAGTGCTTTTATAAAACTGTCCTTTGTTGTTCACTCATTTCGGACTCTTCATGACCCCATTTGGTTTTTTCTTGGCAAAGATACTAGAGTGCTTTGCTATTTCCTTTTCTAGCTCATTTTACAGATGAGGAAACTGAGGCAAACAGGGGTAAGTGAGTTGACCAGGTTCATATAGCTAGTGTCTAAGGCCAGATTTAAACTCAGGAAAATGAGTCTTCCTGAGTTCAAGCCCGGTGCTCTAACCACTGTACCATCTAGCTTGCCTACCCCTGATCTTAAGATTTCCTAAATCTCAGCAGCATCCTTTGAATGAATGAATTAATAAGAGTTTTTGTGGCTTTAGTGAAAAGGGTACTGAGCTCCAGATAAAGCAGAATGATACAGTGAAAAGATCACTGGCTCCTGAATCAGAGGACCGGATTCAAATTCTACCTCTGTCAATACTCAGCCTCAGTTTCTTTATCTCTAAAAAGACCAGATAACTTCTCTGTATTTGTAAAAAGACCAGATGACTTCTCAGGTGCTTTCCAGCTTTAGCTCTACTAGCCTATCACCCAGGTTCAAGTTTCATTTCTGACAACTTACTGCTTGGTCACCTTGGACAAGTCCCTTTACCTCTACAGACTTTAGTTTCCTTATCTAAAAAGTAAGGATAACTCCTTTATTACCTATCAGGCAAGTTGCTGGGAAGAAAGTTCTTTGCAAAACTTTAAAGCATTAAATAAATGTGGGTTGTTCTTATTAATAAGGATATTAAGATATTAAGGCTAACCAAATGGTACTATGCCCCGCCCCCTACACACACACACCCATGATGGTAAATACAATGTGAAACATTCTCAAAGGGCACAAGCAAAAAAAAAAAAAATTCCCCCAAGCTGCCCTGGGCAAAACTGTGAAAAAGGCAAAATTTATTTTGAGTGTCCTTCTGCTTCTAACACATGCATTCCTTTCCTCATGGGTGGTGCTTTCCATCACTTCCCAGGTGTTCTTTGTTTCCCACAGCTTGACCCTGCCCCAGCCCGACTGCAGAACCTCACCTGTGTGCCCTGTTAAAATTTACCTATGCAGGTTGGCCCATTCCTATTAGATATTAATCTGATACATGCTATTAATTCTTAATATACCTCCCAAAGGTAAGGAATATTTTAACAGGAGATTTCTGGAGATAGAAAACCTTAGCCCAAAGGAATGCATGCAATTTCAGACTGTAAGGAGGTATTTTTGGAAGGGGTCCTCTCCCCCTCCTCCTCTAAAAAAATCACACTTAAATAACTATACCCTTCTCTAATTCCTTCAGCTGTGCTTTTGTGGTAACATCCTCTGAGACACCTGTCGAATGCCATTTCGCACACCCTTAGCCCAGCTACCAAAGAGCAAAGGTATCTCAAGTAAACCTTTTTTAATACCCAACAAATTGAAGTGGTTGAAACCAATTTCAAGAGGATTTTGTTACAAAACAGCAGGGAAGCTTTACAATATGTATACTGAATTTCAACCTAGGATACTTTTATTGTGACCAAGTTACCTAGAAATAGAATTTAAAATGGAAAGAATGAAAGAGCCTTTAACTGTCCCCTGGAGTAGCAGGCACACACCTACCTAACTTCCTTACTTGAGTAAACATCTCTATTCAAATTTTAAACCTTTTTGAAAACCAGATTGGTAATGGCATAATTTCTGTAGCTGTAGTCCTAGCAGGCAGCAAGTAAAATGAATAACTTCCCCCCAGTCAAGCTAGCCCTTCCCATCCCCCCCAAGTCAGAAAGCAGTGGCTGTTTGTCGTTAGAAGCGGGGAAAGAACAGTCTGCCCATTATAGCATTAAACCATGCTCAACTTCTATATGTGCATCTTGATGCCTCCCCTAAAGGTATCCCTCCCTACTGCTTCTGTGCCAGCTCAGCAGAAGCCTTCCTGTCAGCCTTGGAAAGGAAGCAAGGTTTCTAAAAGTCATCGCTTATTGAAATGCTGTGGTGATCCTGTAAGCCTTGTGGGTCGTAAATTGAATCAGAGCTGTGGAGCTAAATTACCATCCCTACCAAAGTGCTGAGTGTTCCCTTTCTATCTTTGACTAGGAGGTGGCATTTTATTTTTAATTTAATTAATTTTCTTTCATTTGTATTGATCTCTTCTGTTATTACATCTCCTCCAATTCCAAATATATCCCTCTACCCTCCTCTACCCACTGAATGATCCCTTGTCATAAAGAATAAAAAAGAAAGAGGGGAAGAGGAGCAATTCAGTGGAACTAACCAGCACATCAGTCAGTTCTGGCAGTACATGCAATGTGCCACATCCATAGGCCCCCACTTCTTAGGAGAAAGGAAGAAGGTACATTTTCATGGAAATTATTTTTTAAGAAAAAGATTGTTTGTTTGTTTTTTCTTCCTTGGTAAAACTGACAACATGTATAGGGAGAACATATTATCTAGAAAATAAATCCAAAATGATAATAGTATAGCATCAATTTTGGTTCATAGAACTCTAGAGCTAGAAAGGATGGATCCTTAAATTAGTTCAATTTTCTCATTTTACAGGAGAAGAAATTGAAACCAGAATTATAGTAATGACATAGCAAGGAAATGAGGTCTTTTGATCACAGATTTAACTAACTAAAACTACAATTGGGGCAAATTCAACAGTGTGTTTGGGGTGGGGATGGGGTTCAAAGAACAGTTCCACTTTAGGTATAGTCACACAAGGAGGAGAGAGCTCATCCCAATATAGTACAACAGAAGGAACATTGGCTCTAGAGTCAGAAAGCCTAGATTAAAATCCAGTCACCGTAGGCAAGTCACTTAACTTCTTTGGGTTTCAGTTTCCTCATTTATAAAATACAGACAATAATAGCACAGTTGTGAAGATCAAATGAAATCATGTAAATAAAGCACTACATAAACCTTAGCAATTGTTATTAGTGCTGTTGTTAGATGGCCTCTGAGGTCCTTTCTGACTCCACTACTATGATTCTATGATTCCTAGAGAGTCCCACGGATCAGTTGTCCCCCATTTTCTAGAGGACTGAGAGATGAGGTACAAGGACAGCAGTTACCACAAGATCACGATGGATAGGAAATATGCCCCTTGTCACATGTCAATGCTCTAGGACAAAGCCTTGTTTAATCTTGTCCTAGGTATGGCTGCATTTCTAATTCCAAATTCAGTGCTGTCACAAGGGCAGGTTATTTTCTTAATTTTCTATAAGTGTCAAGGACACTTATTTTCTTAAAGTTTTACCAGTCACACTGTCAGGGGGAGGTATGCAAGATGCATGGGGTTAAACTGATTTTAAAATCAAACAAGAGTCAATGAGTCAGACCTGAACTACTCATTTCCAGTGCCCACTGAGCCTACCCTTCGATAACCATAAAATAGGAAATGCAGGAATAGAAAAGGTCACCAAAACCCTCTTATTTTCTCAGCTAACCAGGCAGGCTACTCAGTTGTCAACTCAGCAATGCCAGCTTGGATTTTCAAACTGGCATTTTGTGAATTCAACATTCTCCAATGCAATTACATTCTGATAAGTTTTGGATCTGGGAATGAAGGAGTAGGAAAATAAGTTAATTTGTCCTATATTGTATTCCTAGCCTGAATAGGCCAAAGAAGAGAGGAAAGTAGAACGAGGAAAGCAAAGAAGCTCCATACTAAAGTAGAGAGTTCCTTATTTCACAACCAAAAAAGGATGAGATAACCCTTTTTTGACATTTATTAAGGAGCAAAATATCAACTTAAGTCACTAGAGCTTAGATTTACCACACAGAATCAAAGATTTAGAGCTGGGAAAACCCTTAGAAGCATCTAGTTCAATTCCCTTATTTTAAGGCACAGAGTGTAATGATTTGCTAAAGATCACAGGGGTATTAATGTGTCAAATATGGAATTTGAACCTGGGGTCTCTGATTCCAAATCTAGAACCCTTTCCACCGAGGAAAAGAAAGCCCAAGGAAGCTGTGTCTAACCCAAGGTGACACAGCTAGTTAGAGATGAAGTGGGATCGCAGTCCATCTATATCCTTCCAGATCATCTCACTTTTCACAACCTCATGCTACCTCACTCTTATCAGACAAAAGATAGGACTTAGTGGTGTAATGGACCTTTTAAAAGACATCTAACAGCTTCATCCAGTTTTAAAGATGAAGAAATTCAGATTCAGAGTTTAGTAACTTACTCAAGGTCACACAAGTAGGCTAGTTGAGATTTGAACTCAGATCTTCCAACTCTCAGTCCAGTCTTTACAGTATAAAGAAAGGTAACACGACTTTTAAGATTGTGTGCAGCTTTTAAAACTATTTTTTTTTATGGAGAGGTAAAAGTAAACTGATGATTTCATCTTTTTACTGTCTGATTTCTTCTCTTCATGCCCTGCTTAAGAAATCAGATACCTTGGGTTTCTTCTCCTCTGTGAAGAAGAAACTAACATATCTAACATTAGATTAAAAAAAAAAAACCCTGGAAAAGTCAAAACCAGAAAGGCAAGACCATCCTTACCTTCCTCATTTAAAATCCATGGCAAAAATGTAAATATTGAGTCAAAACCACAAGTGCTGTCTTCAAAGGCACAAGAGCCAGCAGGGAGCTCCACAGCTCTGGCAGACTGCAGCGCTGTCGGTACAAAGAAAGTTTCAGTACACGCTCCCAGGGAACACTCACCCAAACTTTCAGCAGAGGTGACTATATGCAAGCCCGGGTAGGTGGAGGGAAAGCATGTAGGAGAGAGGGGAGAACTGGTGCCTTGAGAGGACCCTTCGCCACCGTCTACCCCCCACCCCTACCCCAAATACTGGCCAAGACGGGGCCGGAGAACAAGATGCGAGGGAGCATTACAGGGCATCGCGCGCGCTCAGGTTCTCGGAGTTGCCAGCCCAGCAGAGCCTGGCTCGCTCCAGGGAGAGCATGGGTTCCCAGCAGTGCACGCCCGTAGGCAATGCTTCCCAGAGCGGTGGGCAGCACTAGGGGCAGCCTCGAGTGGGGCAAAGTTTAGCCTGCGCTTCCTCCTAGTCCTGACCCTTACCTTGCACGGCCAGGAGGACACCCCACAGGAGCATAGTCGCCCTTCAGGGAGGCGGTGGAAAGATGCAGCTCTCAGAATTCAAGCTGACAGCCCACTGCAATGGGATGGGTTTGAGTGGAAGGGGGAGAGGGAGGGCTGGGAATCAGGGGTGGCAGGACAGGGGGGAGCAGGAGGGGAAGGCGACTGTGCAGCCTGGCGGGGGAGGGGGATGTGGAGAGGCGGCAGAGTGAGTTTGTAGAGGAGCCCAACTTTGGATGTGGGCTCGGCGTGGCTCAGCGTGAAGTTGGAGGTTACTGAAGGCGGGTCACGAGCGCCGAGGGCTCCAACAGCAGCTACAGAGCCCGAGTCCCGAGTGGAGCTCGCCCCGCTGCACAGCTGGTCGTCAGCGGAGCCGGGGGCTGGGGAGGGAGGAGACAGCTGGAGGCTTTCTGGCCAAACCCAAGGCTGGCCAAGGAGAAATTGGGAGAGGAGAAGGGCCAGGTCAGGGTGAAGGCCCTTGGCTCTGGGCTTTGACTCTGGAAGAACGATCCAGGAGACCCAATACTGACTTGAGCGGGACTGACGATTCCCCGCCCTTTTTCTGTGGGAACTAGATTATTTCTGGGGACCTTTGCGTCAGCTTGCCCACATCTGGCATACCGAATCATCTAGGTTTGTCCCTTATTTTTAACCTCTTCTCCCCAGAATAGAACAGGGTTGGAATATCTTCAGGACCTACTCTGGCTATGTTTTGGATACTGAGAGTGCAGCTTTACATAAAAATGCTCACATGGCATCGCCAACATTACCATTATATACTTTGTATCCAGAGGGACTAATGGCTCACCTTGTGTTCAGCATCCCTCAACCCCCACAGAGGTAAAAATCTGTAACTCAGCTAAGGAGATAGTACTGTTTACTGAGTTGTTTTCCTGGTCAGATGAGTCCTTTTTTTTTTTTTTCCCCTAAACTTGCTCTTGGTTCAGTGTGGGTAACAAACAAAGTTTTTCTTTATAAGCGTTCAAAATATTCTTTTTGGATAGTTTGGCAAGAAGTTACATCTCCCTAAATTATTCCTCCCAGCTCCAAAGTAACACACACACACACACACACACACACACACACACAAAACCATTTCAGGGGCATGGATAAAGAGTATATGATGTCTGCCCGCTGACCTTCTTAGAAATGTAGGAGATAAGAAATCTTAGGGAAAAGAGAGCAAGGGTTACTGCTTAAAATTTTAAAAGTAATAATAACTGATGTAGTGCTTTAAGGTTTACCAAGGTCAGTCTTCACATTCCTATGTATTGGATAGTCCCAGTATTCTAACTTTGATACCCCTTTGGGTTCATGATCTCATCAATGGCTACTCTCTCCATTTTTGCAAATTCCACCCCATCCATCCATCCTGCAGGACTCTTGTTCATGTTCTTTCATAAGTTCAACATAGAGGGTCCACCCAAAGTGCTGAAGACCTTTCTCAAATTCCAGTAAGATTTCATTGAGAACTAAAAAAAGACTGCAACAATTTATTTATTTTTTGCATTTTTTGGTGAGGCAATCAGGATTAAAGAGATTTGCCCAGAGTTCCACAGCTAACAAGTATCAAGTGTCTGAGGCAGGATTTGAACTCGGGTTTTCCTGCCTCCAAGCCCAGAGCTCTATCTACTGTACCACCCAGCTGCCCCTTTTAAATTTTTTTTTTTGTCTAGGCAATGGGATTAAGTGACTTGCCCAGGGTCACACAGCTATACAGTGTTATGTGTCTGAGGCCACATTTGAACTCAGGTCCTCCTGAATCCAGGGCTGGTGCTCTATCCACTGCGCCACCTAGTTGCCCCAAAATTTATTTTTTTAAAAAATCATTATGATCAAATGAATTTATACCAGATATACAAGGATGGTGAGGGAGATAACCATTCAGAACCACATGGTTATTTCAACGGATGCACAAAAAGTATTTTACAAAGTATAATACTCATTTATGCTGAAATACAAAGTAAAGGCATAGATTAGGGGTTCTTAACGTTTTTTTCCTGTCATGGGCACTTTTGGAAGTCTGGTGAAGACTTTGGCCCCTTTAGCATCTGATGAAACATACAGAAAGGCATGGTTTCTCAAAATAATCTTTTTAAACATATAAGAACAAAATACATAGGATTAAAAAGGAAACCTATTTTACTGAAATAAAGATATAACATTTTCTCATCCAAGTTCTTGGACCACCCTGAAATAATCCATGGACCCCAGGTTGAGACCATCTGACAGAAAGATTTTTTTTAAATATGATAAAAAAAAGTATCTACTTAAAACCAAACACAAGCATCATATACAATGGGGAAATACTAGAAGCTTTCCCAGAAAGTACAAAAAATGAGGCAAAGATGCCCTCTTTCTCCACTATTATTTGATATAGTTCTAGAAATAATAGCAATAATAATAAGACAAGAGAAAAAAATAAAAAAGGAACAAAATCTTAATTTGATACTGACATGATAGTTTACTTAGAAAATCCTAAAGAATCAGCAAAGATACTGAGACATTAATAGCTTCAGCAAAATTGCAGGCTACAGGGCGGAGCCAAGATGGTAGAGTAAAAGCAGTAACTTGCTTGAGGTCTCCCACAAACCCCTCCAAATATCTGTAAAAAATGGCTCTAAACAAATTCTAGAGTAGCAGAACCCACGAAAAGACAGAGTGAAACAAATTTCCAGCCCAAGACAACCTGCATGGTTGATTGAAAAGGTCTACTGTGCCAAGCTAGGAGAGGAGCACAGTTCAGCGTGGGCTGCTGCACCAGCAAAGACTGGGCCTTAGCAAACCTGGAGCAGTCTTCAGGGGATTGAACCAAGGGGAACTGTGGTGGTTTCCAGACTTCTCAACCCCAAAACACCAAAGACAACTTAGAAGGTCAGTAGGAAAGGTCTGTCAGACCATGGTGAGGGAGGAGCTCCATCTGGCCCCAGTCCCGGTGCAGCCTTGGGGCGGTGGCTACTTCCAGAGCTCTTGGCACACAGACTGAGGGGGAATCGAGTGGCTGATCAGAGAGGGATTGCAGGGATCTCTTTGTTGGTGCTGAGGCAGGAATCTCTTGCTTTGCCCATGCTTGGATCTGGGTCACAGTTCTGCGTGGCAGTCCTAGGGTGAGGAAGAACACTGGCATGGTGGAGCTTGTAGTGGCAGTGGAGAAGGAATCCTCCTCACAGTTCCAAGGCAGAAAACAGTACTTGTGATCACTCATAGACCAGAACACAGTCCAGGAAAGGAGTAAACACATTGCCCTTGATCATACCTGAAAATGTACAGGTCCCTAAAGGTATCTCTGAAAACAGCTGCACAAAACCCCCAAAGCTTGGGACAGTACATTCTCCACACTGGAAGCAGACTTCTACCTTAACAAAGAGTTTATAACTCAAATAATTGGCTGGGATCATGAACAAACTGTGCGAAAAATGTCAGACTATATTATCTTATTTGGTGACAAAGAAGATCAAAACATACAACCAGAAGAAGACAACAAAGTCAAAGCTCCTACATCCAAAGCCTCCAAGAAATATATGAATCAATCCCAGGCCACGGAACAGCTCAAAAAGGATTTTGAGAAGCAAGTAAGAGAAGTAGAGGACAAACTGGGAAAAGAAATGAGAATAAGAAAGACAATCATGAAAAACAAGTCAACAGCTTGCTAAAGGAGACCCAAAAAAATACTGAAGAAATAACACCTTAAAAAATAGCCTAACCCAAATGGCAAAAGAGGTCCAAAAAGCCAATGAGGAGAAGAATGCCTTAAAAAGCAGAATTGGCCAATGGAAAAGGAAGTCCAAAAGCTCACTGAAGAAAATACTTCCTTAAAAATTAGAATGGAGCAAATGGAAGCTAATGACTTCATGAGAAATCAAGAAGTTGTAAAATAGGGCTTGGGAGTTCAGCTGGCTGTGGGTGTGGGTGGGTTCAGGAGAGGTGCTTCAGGCCAGGCACACATTGTGCTGCCACCGCCCAAACACTGAGGAGTCGGGCCAGTGAGGCAGGCAGGCCTGGGAAGTTGAAGAAGCTCTAACTCAGAGAGAGATGGAGGACAGACACTGCAACCGCCAGGAAGCTGGCCTGCCTCACATTATCTGACGTGAGTGAAACCTGACCCAAGAAGCAGAATTCCTTTATTGCCTTGCACATATATAAGGATGCATTAAGAAAAGAACCATGGATAAATACTGTAAACTCCAAAAGATTGGGGAAGTATCCTTTGGAAAAGCCATTCTTGTTAAATCTAGGGAAGATTATAAACAATATGTTATTAAGGAAATTAACATCTCAAGGATGTCCAGTAAAGAAAGAGAAAAATCAAGGAGAGAAGTTGAAGTGTTGGCAAACGTGAAGCATCCAAATATTGTCCTATATAGGGAATCATTTGAAGGTCAGATAAAATTTGCAAAAGAGTACACAAGAACTCATCAACTAATGATGGTCTCTGTATAATTTACTCATGACTACAGCTTTGTTACTCGGGGGGAATAATGCATATCATTGCAATGCCAGTATTACATGGAGCCTGGTGGCCACGTTGGTTTTTTGATACCATCCATATTCCCATTTAGTTCCATATTGGCTGAGGACTGTGTTGGTAATCTGTGACAGGAATATCATGCCAATGAAAATAAAATATTCACTCAAATTGTTCTTAACTCTTTAAGTCCTGTTAAGCATCACCTGTGAGAGAAAGCTCTGAGCCTCTGAAAAAAAGTTGAGAGACCTATCCACTCATTGGTATCCTTACATCTGAAATTATAAGATTTAAATACATCAAATATCTTCTTGATGGGTTTTAAAATGCTGTAGAGATAGTATTAGAAAAATTTAGGCTAGAGACTGTGGAATCTCTTCTCTGTATATCTTAATAAGAGGCTAGATAACCTTGTATTAATAATAAATTAAAAAAAAAACTTGAAGACAGACAACACCACATAGTATAGAAAAAACAAGTTTGCACAAAAAGCAGTCAATGTCAAAAGAATATTAAAGAGCCAGGAATGCCCAACAAACAAACACAGAAGAGAATGATTCCACATTGTACATTATCAAAGACTCAAAGAAAATCACCATTTTATTTTATTCTGAGCCTAACACTCCCCCGCCCCACACACTGAGCATTAATATGTACACAGCAGAACACCAAAGAGGATTGCATATGAAAGCACTGATCTCCATTCCATACTTCTTGCTTTTTAAAAAACAGAATAAATTGAATATTGTTTTCAAAATGTTGTTTTCCTTTAAAAAAAGGAAATTGTAAAACAAAACCAAAATAATGAAAAAATAGAAGACAATGTGAAATATCTCACTGGAAAAACAACTGACCTGAAAAATAGATCCAGGAGAGATAATTTAAAAATTATTGGATTACCTGAAAGCCATGATCAAAAAAAGAGCCTAGACATCATCTTTCAAGAAACGATCAAGGAAAACTGACCTGATATTTTAGAACCAGAGGGCAAAATAGAAATTGAAAGAATCCACCAATCTCCTCCTGAAAGAGATCCCCAAAGGAAAACTCCTAGGAATATTGTAGCCAAATTCCAGAGTTCCCAGGTCAAGGAGAAAATATTGCAAGCAGCCAGAAAGAAACAATTCAAGTATCGTGGAAGCACAATCAGGATAACACAAAATTTAGCAGCTTCTACATTAAGGGTCCGGAGGACATAGAATATAATATTCCAAAGGGCAAAGGAGATAGGATTACAACCAAGAATCACCTACCCAGCAAAACTGAGTATAATCTTTCAGGGGAAAAAGTGGACATTCAGTGAAATGCAGGACTTTCAAGCATTCTTGATGAAAAGACCAGAGCTGAATAGAAAATTTGACTTTCAAATGCAAGACTCAAGAGAATCATGAAAAGGTAAACAAGAAAGAGAAATCATAAGGGACTTATTAAAGTTGAACTGTTTACATTCCTACATGGAAAGATGATATTTGTAACTCATGAGACCTTTGTCAGTATTAGGGTAGCTGGAGGGGAAAAATTATATGGATAGATAGATAGATAGATAGATAGATAGATAGATAGATAGATAGATAGATAGATAGATGGCACAGGGTGAGTTGAGGATGAAGGGATGATATCTAAAAAATAAAATTAAGGGGTGAGAGAAGATGATACTGGGAGAAGGAGAAAGGGAGAGGTAGAATGGGGTAAATTATCTCATATAAAACAGACAAGAAAAAACTTTTACAGTGGAGGGAAGTGGAGGAAGGTAAGGGGGAATGAGAGAATCTTATTCTCATTGGATATGGCTTAAGGAGAGAATAACATACAAACTCAATTGGGTACAGAAATCTATCTTACCCTACAGGAAAATAGAGGTTCCGGGGATAAGAGAGCGAAGGCAGGAGGGGGCGTTTGATAGAAGGGATGGCAGATAGAGGGAGGGGGTAATCAGAAGCAAACATTTCTTCAGAGGAACAGAGTTAAAAGAGTGAATAGGATAAACTGGGGGCACGATAGGATGAAGGGAAATACAGTTAGTTTTTCACAATGTGACTACTATGGAAGTGTTTTGCATGACTACACATGTATAACCTGTATCAAGTTGCTTGCCTTCTCAATGAGGGTGGGTGGGGAGGGAGGAAGGGAGAAAATTTGGAACCCAGAGTTTTAAAAACACATGTTAAAAATTGTTTTCATATGCAACTGAGAAATAAGATATACAGGCAGTGGGGGTATAGAAATCTATCCTGCCCTACAGGAAAATAGAAGGGGAAGGAGATAAGAGAAGGGGCAGGGTGATAGAAGGGAAGGAAGATTAGGGTAAGGGGTATTCAGAATGCATGCCATCTTGGGGTGGGGAAGGGGAGAAAGGGGGAGAAAATTTGGAACTCAAAATCTTGTGGAAGTGAATGTTGAAAACTAAAAATAAGTAAATGAATAAGAATGTGAAAAAAATGCAGGCTATATAATAAAGTCACAAAAATCAATAAAATTTCTAAATAACAAAATCCAAGAAACATTAATAAAAAGAGAATTCCCATTCAAAATAACTATCAAAAGCTAAAATAATTGGACATCAGTCTACCAAAACATAGCTAGTATTTGTATAGATTCAATTAAAATGCTTCCTAAGGAGATTTTTGAAAACTTAAATTGTTGGAGGAATACTCAGTGCTCATGGCTGGGTTGTGCTAATATAATAAAAATGATGATACTACCAAAGTTAATTTACATTTTCAATGTTATGCTAATCTACCAAAGGGATACTTTATAAAATTCTTTAAAATAGTGACAAAATTCATTTGGAGGAACAGAAGATCTAGAATAGCAAGGGAAATAGTGAAAAAAAGGAGTAGGAATAAAGAGGGAATGTGATTTTTAGATCTTGAACTATATTATAAAGTAGCAATAATCAAAATAATTTTGTATTAGTTTAAAAGTAGAAAAGTTGAACAATGGAATAGAGTAGATAAAAGAAAATCAAAACTTGGGAAAGTTTCCCATTACTTGGGAAAGAACTTCCTATTTGTTAAGAAATGTTGGGAAAACTGGGAAGCAATGTGGCTGAAATGAGCCCTAGACCAACATTTTACATTAGATTCCATAATAAATTTAAATACATGATTTAAATGTTAAAGTTCATATCACCAAAAAAATTAGAAGGGAAGCACATCACTTGCTCTTCTCTGTAAGTAGGGAACAAATTCTTAACTGAACAAGGGATAGAAGATAAAATAGAAGATTTTTTTTTTTAAGTTAGGCAGTTGGGGTTAAGTGACTTGCCCAGAGTCACACAGCTAGTATGTCTGAGGCCGGATTTGAACTCAGGTACTCCTGACTTCAGGAGTGGTGTTCTATCCACTGCGCCACCTAGCTGCCCCAAATATAAGATTTTGATTACAGAAATTGAAAAGTTTCTTCACAAAAAAAAAATTAATATATCTAGGATAAGAAGAAAAGCTGTCAAATGAGGAAATATTATTATCAAATTTCTCAGACAGGGGTTTAATATCCAAGATATACAGACAACTAACAGAAATATTTAAGACCAAAAGTGTCAGTAAATTTGCAGGCTACAAAACATTATACAGATACCAATGGAAAATACTTAGGCTATCAAGCAAGAGCGAAATACATTGGAAAGAGGGAGGGATTGGATTCAGGGAGGTCAGTTAGGAGGCTATCGTAATAATCCAGGTGAGAGGTGATGAGGGCCTGAACTAGGGCTATAGCTGTGTGAGTAGAAAGAAGGAACTAATGTGAGATATTGTGGGGGTAGAATCAGCAAGACTCGACAACTGATTAGATATAAGGGAAAATACAGAATAGCATTTGAAGTTGACTCTAAGTTTGTAAACTTGGGTGACTAAAAGATGGTAGTGCCCTCTGCCAAAATAAATGACCAGATAGATATAATTTGTTATCTTTCGCAGTAGTCTCAACTTTCTATTCATTATCAACTTACCCTAAATCATAGTTTGGAATCAAAAGCCCTTTCTTTTTTTTTTAATTCAATTTTATTCTACTTTCAGTTCCAAATTCTCTCCCTTCCTTCTCTTCCTCCCTGACATACTGAGAAGGCAAGGAAAACAAAACCCATTACAAATATGTATAGTCATACAAAACAAATTCCCACATTAGCCATGTCAGAAAGGAAAGAAAGAAAGAGAAAGAAAAGAAAAGAAAAGAAAATATACTTTAGTTTATAGTATAAACTTTAGTTTATACCAGTTCTCTATCTGGAGGTGGGGAGCATGTTTCATCATGAGTTCTTAACAGTTGTGGTTGGTCATTGTGTTGATTAGAGTTACTAAGTCTTTCAAAGTTCATTTAAAAGTCCTTTCAAGTAATTCACCTCTAACTTGTGGATTTGCTTGGTATCTGTCCTTTGGTGGCATAACTGTTTTTTAGGCAAAATGATCTATGAGGCTAGACAATAGTTCATATATAAAAAAATAGAAAATTTAGTGGACTGAAAGTTCAATGTGAGTTAGTGTAATATAACAGTCAATGACAATTCAATTTTATGATGCATTAATAGAAACATAGTATATGAAATTGTGGGACTACTATATCATATATACATATATATACATATACATATACATATACATACACATATACGTACACACACACACACACATATATGTACCCTTGCTCTACTCTATCATAGTGCTCAGTACATGTGGGATTTTTTTGTTTTGTTTTAGTTTGGTTTTGCTAACAATAAATCTCCTTGGGGAACAGTCCTCTTTAGGTTAATGAGTAATAGACAAAGATTTTTTTGAAAGACACTTGCTTGACAAGCTGGAGTGTGTACAAAGGGATCAGCCCACATTAGGTAGAGATTCAAACTATGCTATACAAGGATCAGTTGAAAAAATTGAGGATGTTTAACTTGGAGAAGAGAGAAGGTTTAATGAGTGACTACCATTATAGTCTTCAAGGGTTGCTTTGTAGAGGAGAGATTGGATTGTTCTGCTTATTTCTAAAAGCAGTGGACAGAGGTTATAGAGAGGCCATAAGGGAAAACTTCCTAACAATTATGGCTATCCAAAGATAGAACAGGATGCCTCATGAATAACTGAATGTTCCATCACTAGAAATCTTCAAACAGAAGCTGGTGGACCACTTGTCAGAATTCCAGTAATTCCATATCCCTAAGTGTGTGATACCATACTTCTATAGGAAGCCTTTCCCAATCCCTCTTAATTCTAGTGTCTTTTCTCTTTTAATTATTTCCTATTTATCTTATAGTGGGTTTGTACATATTTGTTTGCTTGTTATCTCTCCCATTAGATTGTGAGCTCCTTGAGGACAGGGACTTTCTCTTGCCTCTTTTTTTAATCCACAGTACTTAGTATAGTGCCTAACATATAGTAGGTGCTTAATAAATGTTTATTGACTAACTAACCATGTTGCAACCTTATAAGTAAGAGGTCCAAAAAAAGCACCTACATCAACTTAAGGATATTTATGGAAAATTATGTATTACCTCTATGGGATCTGTAAGTTTAGAATCAACTGAAACCAGAATAAATAGTTGATGCTTCTTGTAGACTGTTTCTTAAAGATTATTTTATTTAATTTTTTTTGGCAAGGCAATTGGGGGTTAAGTGACTTGCCTAGGGTCACATAGCTAATAAGGGTCAAATATCTGGTCTGAAACCAGATTTGAACTCAGGTCCTCCTGACTCCAGGGCCAATGCTCTATCCACTGAGCCACCTAGCTGCCCCAAGAGAGGGATTAGTCTTTTTATTTATTTATTTATTTATTTATTTGGTGAGGCAAATGGGGTTAAGTGACTTGCCCACAGTCACACAGCTAGTAAGTGTCTGGTCTGAGGCCAGTTTGAACTCCCTCCTGATTCCAGGCCTGGTGTTCTATCTACTGTGCCACCTAGCTGCCCCCAGACTGTATCTTGTTACGAACTAAATCTAAGTTTGAAAAACAGAAGAAATAATTTTTGTTTCTTTGTATGATGTGCTCTCTCATTTATAACTTCCGGTGTCCTTTATGCATGGAAAGGGAGAAGACTCAGAGGTAAAGGCCAAAAGAAGTCATGTTGTTACCTCTACTGAAGGCCTCACATGAATAGCAAAGAGGTTGCATGAGGTAGTGGATAAAGAGCTAGCCTTGGAGTCTTTAAGACCTGAATTCATTAAGTCCTGCCTTGACACATACTGGTTGAGAGATGACAAGCAAGTTATTTAACCCCTGAGTGACCCCAGAAAAGTCTATCAAGTTATAATGAGAATTTTCAGCAACCCTCTGGAATCACAGGTCCAGAACCTGGGGAAAAATGGTGAGGGAATACTGAGGTAGGCCAGAGAGTCTGAACCTAGCACAGAGACCTGGAACAAAACAAGAAGAATTGTTGTACATGAGAAACTAACTCTCTCTCTGTCTCTGTCTCTGTCTGTCTCTCTGTCTCTCTCCCCCCCCATTTCTGTCTTTTTCTCCTGTCTCTTTCTCTCCCTTCTTTTTCCCTTTCCCTTCTCTGTCTTTCTTCATTTCTCCCTTTCTCTCTCATCTCTATCTCCTCTCTGTCTCTCTGTCTTTTTCACACATTCAGAGCACACCACACACACACACACACACACACACCCACACACACATACACACGCACACTATCCATAATGTCTAACAATAAGTACAAAGTAGGTAGCCAGAAATGTAAGCAAGCAAGACAAAGAGAATTAAAAGAAGCTAAAGGATGGCAATGAATCCTGCAGTTTTTCACAGCAATCAGGCCCTGGGGATTGGTGGTGATAAAGAGCCTTTCAGATGTATCTTCAAGTGTTTAATTCTTTTAGCACCTAAAGAAATATGACCATTAGCTGAAAAAACATGAGGGAAAGAAAAAGGAAAGAGAAGTAATGTCTATATAAGAGTAGTAATAGTTTATATAAAGATATAGACTTCTAAGTTTATGGCCAGCACTGATTTATAATTGTTCTCTCTGGTGTCCTAACTTTTAGAGAAATGTGGAAGACAGCAAGATGACTTAGTCTTTTTATTAGACATTTGTGCTCACACATTGATCCAGAAACAACAACAAAGTGAAATTGGGGGGGGGGAACTGCTGGAAAAACTGGAAAGTAGTTTGGTAGAAGATAGAAATAATCCAATATCTCACATTGTATATTGTTGAACCCCAATAAATTACAGAGTCTGTTCTAAGAAAGAGACAAATGAAATGGGGTGTGTTGGCTTGACATGCATTGCACGGGAGTTCAATCGAAAACTGGGCCCCCCAAGGGGGCTGCCTCAAATTGGGGGTTGGGGGTACAGGGTTATATGCCCTTCAAAGAGTAGGTGTTCCCAAGGGGTGCCAATCAACCCTGATTGGTCAATACACTGGGAGGTGGGCTATATTAAAATGAGGTCTTGCGTACTGACTTAGGTCACCTAATCTTTGTCAACAGGGGCTGGTATCACCGCTATCTGGGCAGAGGAAATACCATCCCCAGTCTTGGAATCTGTCTCCACCCAAACCTGAGTATGATAAAATCAATTCAAGCTTGGGTCTGGTTTGACCAGGATAAGAAGATTCAATGCAATCTCATTATCAGTAATGTCCTTCTGAAGAACTTTGGAGTAGAAGGCTGGGGGCTGGAGCTCTGAGTCTAGAAATAATTTTTTTCACAATGCCAAAATAACCTCGACATGGACACATAATTTAGATATAAAGGGTGATATCATAAAATGTGATATCATAAGCGAATTAGGAAAGCATGGAAAAATTATCTGTAAGTTCTATGGCTAAAGGAAGAGTTCATGACCAAACAAGATAACAGAAGATTATAGGAGGTAAAATTGATAATTTTGATTATATGAAATTAAAAGGGTTTTACCTGGGGCAGCTAGGTGGCTCAGTGGATAGAGCAGCAACCCTGCAGTCAGGAGGACCTGAGTTCAAATTTGGCCTCAGACACAAAATCCTCACTAGCTGTGTGACCCTGGGCAAATCACTTAACCCCATTGCCTTAACAAACCAAAAAAAAAAAAAAAAGGTTTTACCCAAACAAAACCGATGCAGCTAAAACTAGAAGGAAACTGGGGAAAATTTTTATATCAAGTTTTCTGTGAAAGGTTTCAATTCTCAAATATATAGGGAACTGGGTCAAATTTATAAAATTAAGAGCCATTCCCCAATTGATAAATGGTCAAGGGATAAGAACAGGTAATTTTTCAGAAGAAGAAATCAAAGCTGTCAATAGTCATATAAAAATGCTCTGTCAGTAATAATTAGAGAAATGCAAATTAAAATAACTCCGAGTTACCATTTCATATCTATCGGATTATCTAACATGACAGAATAGGAAAATGACACATGCTAGAGGGAATGTGGAAAAATAGATATACTAATGTACAGTTAGTGGAGGAGTAAACGGGGCCAACAATTCTGGAGAACAATCTGGAAGTAGGTCCAAAGGGTGATAAAACTGTGCCATATCGTCTCTATTCCAAAGGGACCAAAGAAAAAGGAAAAAGACCCATATTTACAAAATTATTTATAGTAGCTCTTTTTGTGGTAGCAAAGAATTGGAAATTGAGGGGACGTCCATCAATTGAGGAATGACTAAACAAATTGTGATATATGATTGTGATAGAGTGCTATTTTTGCTATAAGAAATGATTATCATTCTGTCCAGGCCTATAAGGTATCTTTTAACAGTTTACTGGCAGGTATCAGGCTCCAATGTCTAAGAGAAATAAGTAATATGCCCATCACCCTAGTCTTTGTCCTTTTATCCTTGGGACAGGGTCTGCTTTTGAGGTCTTATTTTCAGTTTCTTGCTTCTTAATCTCTGTTTGAACCTTACAGTGTTTTAATTGGTGGGGAACCATGGCTATTCTTTTCCTCCATTTATAAATCTCTATCTTTGGATCTTTGGGCATTACAGTTGGTTAAGGAAATGAATGAGGAGAGCTGGCCCAGCCCATGGTTGGCTTTGCAAGTTTATTATAAATGGCATAGATTTGGGTCTATGTGGAGGTGGAGGTCTCCCTCGAAACTCAGGAAAGTCAGTCAACAGTAAGCCAGTAGGGAAACATAAAATAGTACTATATTGCACTATGTAGAGAAGCAGTGTGGTGTAGTGGTTGGAGAGGGGGCCTCAGAGACAGGACAACTTTAGTTCAAGCCTTACCTCTGACCTATACTGACTGTATGACCCCGGGAAAGTCACTTAAATTCTCTGCTACTTTGCTGGCTAACCATTTAGCAGCACATAAACATATATATATATACATGTATGTATGTATGGCTTATATCTTAGAAGGAGAATGAGTACACAAATAACTGTAATAAGGAGAGTAAAATAAATGCAAGAAGTCTAAGCAGAGAACTGACTCCTTTCATCACTTCATAATTGGTAATCCCATAATCAAAAGCCTTTTATCTGTAGCTGAGTTTTTGACCTTAAAGCAAACATTTCCCAACTGGAATTTTTAGAAGAGTTAAAGCTAGTATTGGGAATAGGGGTAAATTTTAACAGAACTCACAGTTCACCATTCTTTTCTCTGTGGATTACCACCTATCTGTTCTACTATTTATTGAAAAAGGCCACATGTGACCGTTATTCAGTTCACATCTGTTGATAGTTCAAAGGTGTTCAAGTTGTGTGACTGACTGTGATGTTCACTGTAGTTCTTGCTCCCTTTAAAAGGTTCGTTTCTCTTTCTGAGACAAATACCCACTTACTCTGTTTGATGTTGCAAGCATAGTCTTGAAAGTTAGTCTACATTTATTGGTATCCACAATGCATAGTTAGTTTGGGTTGGAGAAAAGGACCTCTGTCCTGTTGGGGGCTATTTCTAGATAAACCATGTTGTAAGTAGAGTGTGTTACATGGGGAAGGAGTAAGTCAAGTATTTCCTTATCTATTCTTTTGTTTTGTGAGGCAATAAGGGTAAGTGACTTGCCCAGGATCACACAGCTATTAAGTGTAAAGTGTCTGAGACCAGATTTGAACTCGGTCCTCCTGACTCCCAGACTGGTGCTCTATCCACTGCATCACCTAGCTGCCCCTACTCATTTATTCTTGACCTGGAGCAAATCATGTAAGCTTTCTGTGCTTTCTCCTCCTCATTCTACAATGAAAATAATACCATCCCCACTGAGGTGGTCTGGGACTTAACCAATTCCCTTTTGTCAAGGAAATCCACGGAGCTTTGGAAACACAATGTAAAGATTATGTCCTTTTCTGACCTTCTTAGGAGAGCAAGAATAACGGCACACTCAAAGACACTTGTATCTGTGTGCTAAATGTTCCTCATATTAAAAGATACATTTATTAAATTTAGTGGTTCCATATACCATTTAAGGTTTCCAAAAGTCATCACACATTGGGTCTCACTTGACCTAAAGGGCCAATACTCCTGTTTCCTAGTGTTTTTACAACTGCTTTTGTGACCAGCTAGAGTGTGATGTTAACTCTGCGTGTGTATGTATGTGTGTGTATGTGTGTGTGTGTGTATCTGTGTGTGTGTGTGAGAAAGAGACAGAGAACAGAGACAGAGAGACAGAGAGAAAGAGACAGGGAGAGACAGAAAGAAGCAGAGACAGAGAGAGAGAGTGAGAGAGACAGTCAGAGAGACAGAACGTTTAAAAGGCACATAAAAAGACAGAAGTTTAAATGTGCAATATGGCCAGGTGTGATTTTGTTGTTGTTCGTAATCATTATCATCTTGATATAGACAAATTACAAAACTGAATACAGGTATATATGCCAAATACTTCTACAGTGTGCTCTCTTGAATTATTTTTTGAATACATTCACACTGACAGGCTGTATTCCCAGCAGGTGGCTGGCTATTTGCCCCCTGTGGGGTTCTCTAGTGTTATAGCTCAAGTCCCCATTAGTGTGCCTCCCCCAGTGATTATGTCTTGATGTTAACTAGCCAGTCAGACTTAATTTGCATTCTGAAATGAATATTTATTAAAGTGGTAAAGATTGACATGTACATCATCACCAAACTATACTGCTCAAGTCTGAATTTTACTATAGAAAAAAACAACTTATATAACTCAGTCACAAAATGTAGGCTTAAAACAAAATGGAGTTGTTCATCCAAAATTAACAGATTTATGCCCACTACATCACTGGAATACTGGAATACACACTAGCTTGTTATTTTATGCAAGCTCCAGAAGGCATGACTGAGTCTCCTCAACAATTCTAATCCACCTTATTTAATAGCATCATTTCATTTTATCCAATTACTGGAAGCATTCCGCTCATTCCCAATTTTATTGTCTAGTTCTAGATTGTTTGTACTTATTTCTATGCCCTTTGATATCAGGGCATGGAATCTTATTAACTAATTCATTTGGGGTGAGAGTAAGTGATTGTTTGACTTAATCAATTCTCACTCTTACATTTCTCTATAGTAAATTGACAAGCCCTATTTCACAGCAAAAGTGAGCAAGTTGGAATGATCTGGAGTCAGAAGACTTGTGTTCTAATCTCATTTCTTTCACTTAAATCTCTGAGAACTCAGGTAATTCACTTAACTTTTCTGGGACTCAATTTCCTCCTCTATATAATGATGGTTTCTCAGACGGATCCCTTACAGTTCTAAATCTATGTTCCTGTACTCCTCTGAATATTTTTATGAAGCGGGGATGAGTCTGAACCTGTGACTTCAGTAGTGTAAGGAACTTCCAATGAGGAAAATCCCTTTACTGTAGCAGAGTGTCAACTATTTTGTGACTTACTCTCTTAGTTACCTTAAGCACTAAGAGGTTAGTTGAAATGCCTTGGGTCATACAACTAATATTTGACAGAAGTAGAACTCAAACCCAGATCAACTCTCTATTCAGTTAAACAACAATAAATTTGTCAAGTCATTTCACATTTAATCTCTGGTTTGATTAGCTTACACTATAAATAAGGGAATGCTCATCTTCCTTATCTCAGTTTTTTGGGCCTTTAGCTCTATTCAAAACTGAGCTCAAGTGACTTTTCTGGTCCTCCCAAATGTTAGTGTTCCTCCATCCCCCTTCAAATTATTTTGTACATCTGCTGTAATTACTTATGTGTGTATCTGTTGTCAGATTCTGGTACACAGTAAGCACAATAAATATTTTCTCATTCATTCATTCATGCATGCACACATCCATTCAACAGAATGTAAGTGTCTAGAAGGGTATAAGTTGCTTAAGGGGAACTAGCCCCTCTGTTGTGAGGGCTGCTCATTCACGTTTGGTGTCTACCTGGCACTCAATTCTCACCTGTAGCTCTAAGAAGCTGTAGCATGCACAGCGGGCACACCATAGTAAACTGTTTAGGTAGATGGGCTAACCCAGGTTGAGGCAACCAATATAGGTCTCAAACCTGTTGATGAGTTAGGGGGATGTCTACCCCAAGCATGTGAAGACTCCCTGGTGGAATGAGTGGATGAAAACAATTTGTTCCAACACCCAAGAAGGCAGCTAAAGCAGGTGCTGTGCAGTGCTTTGAGCTTGGTCAAATATCAAAGATGTCAAGATCATCCACTGCATCCCAGACCATCCCTGGTTCATTTTGACTTTTGTCTTACCACTGGACTTTGATGACTCTGGAAGAAAGAGTAAGGCTGACAACTTTGTATAGCTCTGCCTCACTTAAATCTAATTCACGAGAAAGTCAAGACGTTACCTGGTGATGTCACTGGTCCTCTTCCAAAAGGAAGGACGAACAACAAGTGTCTGGAGAGCAGGGACCGTTTACATTTCTGTCTTTGTATCCCCAGCACTCATTATGCCTGGCACATAGCAAGCACTTAAATGATAATTAAATTGAGAATCAGCAAGAAAGTGTTTGTTTTCTTTCAGAAAATGATCTGAACTTTTAAAAAAGAAGCATTAATAGATATTCCATTACTGACCAGATGAGGCAGAGAGTTACTCTAATTGATGCTAATGTCTAAACAGTTTTGAAGATCAATAGCAAACTGAATAGTTAATTGTTTTCAATTTTTAAAACCTCCCTTAAAACCATTCTTTGAAAACGGAGGTAAACATTTTAAAAATAGCTGACTTTTATATGGCTGTAAATTAGGCATATTTTGTATAAGAAATGCAAAGTATCCTCATCGGTAGTTTAAATGCATAGAAGTAGCTCATATGGCATAGATAGATTTGATTTGAAGTCTGGCCTTTGTCTGTGGAGAGGAGAACCGGCTATGCTTGCATGCTGTCTAGGTGGGTAGGGGCAGTCAGGTCCCAGGATTGCCCCTGAGGCTGGCCACTCTTTTTTTCCATTCTCCAAGAGGGGTATGAGGCTACCAGTCCTCAAATATCTCTGATCTAGGGGTACCATAAACTTAATGCTATTTACCTCTATTACTCTTAAAGGTGAAGGTTATCTTTTAGCTTACACCCATCAACTTGGTCCCTTCCTACCAAACAAACACCAGTTACACAAAAGACCATTTCAAATCTCAAACAGTAAATAAACATATTTATCCAAGCAAAATTGTAAACTAAAATTGGGGAAGTTATATGGATTAAAATAGACAAAAAAATATACAAGAGTGAATGAGCTCTCTATCTGGAAGTGAGATGAGTTCTCAGCTTAAACTGAAAGAGAAAGAATAATCACAAAAAGGACCCATATGCTGAAAAATATTTATAGCAGCTCTTTTTGTAGTAGCCAAAAACTAGAAATTCAGGGGATGGCCTCTGACTGGGGAATGGCTGGAACAAATTATGTTAGGTTATTGTAATGGAACACTATTGTGTTGTATGAAATGACAAAATGGACAATTTAAGAGGAACCTGGGAAGACCACTATGATCTGATGCAGAGGGAAGAAAGCAGATCTAGGAGAATAATTTATATGACAACATTAGAGAAAAACAACTTTGAAAGACTTTAGAACTATGATTGATGCAATCATAAACCAGAGAACTAAAGATGAATCATGACACTCACATACTGTCACACAAGTGATGGACTTCAAATTCAGAACGAATTTTGGCCCAGGGTGGAGTGTTTTTTTTTTTCTTATATGAGCTATGCACGTTTGTAATAAGGGTTTTTTTTTAAAATTGTTCAGGGCGGGGTTAGTTGGAGACAGGTTTGAGTTGTTTTTTTTTTTTTTTTAATTATGAAAAAAAAAAAAAGAAAGAGCACTGCAGAGTCAATTAGTCCATTCTAGCAGTCTCTAGAATTACAAACAAGTACAAAGACATGATAAGGTCAGTGTCCCATGTATGTCTGCTATACCCAGATCTTTCTCCTTCACCCTCCTAAAGGGCCCTCTGCCTATCCCACCAAAAGAATCTCTGAAACCAATTCAGTAAATCTATTATACAGACATACAGCATCATGCTCTGTCTTCTCTTTACCATTCATAAGTCAATCTGCTTCCACATATACAGTAAGAGGTAAAATCCTCCTGGTTTGGTTGTAAACCAGGTTATATAACATTTTATTTTTTGTAAAAACTTTACTTATATTATGTCATTTGATCCTCACACTAACCCTGCGAGGTAGGTGCCATTATTATTCCTACTTTATGGATGAGGAAACTGAGGCTGAATGAGATTAAGTGTCTTGCTGAGCAAGTATCAGAGGTGGCATTCCAACTTGGATGTTTATGACTCTAAGTCCTACATGTTCGCCACAAAACCAAGCTGCCTCTCACCAAAAAAGATAATCCAGATCCTCAAGGACAAACCTTTTAGGCCTTGGGTCCACAGTAATGATTTATTTATTTTTTATTATCTCAACCGAAGGTAATTTTCCAAAATAAATCAGAAAGCAAGACAGTTAGGTCTGACTGGCTCCAACTAGCTATATATTCTCTTTATATCACATGACCCCTTATTACATTACTCTGCTGAAGTGGTCATTTTGCACTAGTTGTGAACTAAAATAAATTTAGCCTTCACAGTAAAAAAAATATTCTATTTCTTCAGGGAAATTACATTTTAATATTTTTATGTGTATGCAATATAATTAAAATGATGTATTATTTTAATATAATGAAATACCATTACATCATATGAAATGACAAAATGAAAAGTTTAAGATCTCGATGATCTGTTGCAGAGTGAAGTGAGCAGAACTAGAAAACCAATTTATACAATGACAATAAGTGGACAAATTGAAAATAGTTTATGTAATGACAACAATTTGACAAATTCAAAATCATTGTTCTGAGTAGTATATAAGGAATCTCTAGATAGAAGGCAGTAGAACATCAATGACCGAAAGGAAATGCCCAAGGTTTTTCTAAAAGCAAAGTTTAAGTTTTTTTTTTCCTTCTCTCCCTTTCTTTCCACAGGCCCAATTATCTTTCAGCAATATCACTCTAGAAGGAAGAGTAAAAGTGAAATTATTTTTTTTGGGTTGCCCAGACTGTCACTGTCTATTATCATTAACATGGTTAATCTTTTTGATCAAAGGTTCCTTGACTTATTAATCCTGATTCCCTTGAGGGACTAAGTCCCTCCCTGATGCTTGGTTGGGCAGATTTTCCCTTTCTGGTCTAAATTATGCACTGTAGAATTAAGGCACTATCTGCTACCCTGGAAGCCTGTGAAATTCCCCAAGTATTCAGCTTAGTGCTGGAAAATTATTTATAGGCCAATCAATGGTCTCCCAAAGAAACAAAAACGTAAGTGGTTTAAAGAAGACGATGGATTCTGTTTTCACTAGCATCCAAATCACTCCTCAGTTGTAAGTCAGTCAGTCAGTAGTCAGTCAAAAGGTATTTGTTAAGCACCTACTGCATGCCTGACACTGTACTAAACACTGAGTATACAAAGAAAGGGAAAAGACAGTCTCTGCTGTCAAGGAATTTACAGTCTAGTGGGAGAGATAACATGCAAACAACTATGCAAAAACAAGATATCAAGGATAATTTAGAGATAACCAGCAGAGAGAAGGCACTAGCATTAAGAAATATTGGGAAAGCATCCCTATAGAAGGTAGAATTTTAACTGGCATTTGAAAGAAGCCAGGGACACCAGGAGGCAGAGAAGAGCAAGGCAAGAATTCCAGGCATGAGGATCAGATAGTGAAAATGACCAAGTTAGAGGTTGAAGGAAATAGAGGAACAACTAAGAGGAGCAACTAAGGAAATTACATATTACTGTTATTATTTAGTGCTCTGTTCTATTATTAAATTATGCTTTTCTACTGATGCTAAATGGTATCGTGGCATCCCAGAGCCATTAGGGGATAGTGAATTGAGCATGTATCTGGGGTTACCTCAGTTCAAATCCTGTCTCTGACACTTAGTTGTGTGATCAGGGGAAAGTCCTTTAATTTCTCTGAGCCTCAGTTCCCTTATCTGTAAATGGAAGATAGTAATACCTGTGGTTCCCAAATGCTGGAATTGTGGTATAGTAGATAGAGCACTAGAGTTGGAGTCAGAGACCTCAGCTGAAATCCTGTGTCTGGCACTAATTAGCTTTGTGACTAGGAACGAGTCTTTGAGCTTCAGTTTCTTTATCTATAAAATGAAGGGATTGTAAGTGACAGTCTCTTAGGTCCTTTTCAGTTCTAGTCTATGAGCTTAGTCAGAAAGCCTTGGTTAGAATCCTGGTTCTACCAATTGTGCAATTTTGGCCAAGTCTTCTAATCTCTCTTTAGGCCTCAGTTCCTTTTTGATAAAATGAGGAGATTGGACTACAGGGTCACTTCTAGCCCTAAACCAACGCTCCCACCTAGCCCTGAATTTTTGTGAGACTCAAATGAGCTAATATATTCAAAACACTCTCCATACTTCAAAGCATTCTAATGCATGTCAGTATTTTCATTTTTACAAAATGGACCTAAAAACAAGAAAAACAACTGGAAGAAACAGTTGGGAAGTATTTGGGAAAAATTAAGGTAGTGTCCAAAGTTCATGAAGCAGACTATGTATCATAAGCTTTGAACATCTGTCCCTGATCTAGCATTAGGGAAAAAAAAAAAGAACATGCAGAAATTTTTGAATGTTTGAATCCAGAGAAAAAGGCAGAAATGTAGCCAACAGGAATTTAGGCCAAATCATAAAGTCATGGAAATTCAGAGCTGGAAGAGATCTCCTTAGAATTCATCTAGTACAATTCTTCCCCTTCACAGATGAGAAAACTGAGGCCCAGAGAAGCTAAGAAACTTTCCTGTGTTCACTCTGCCAATGGATAAGCGAATTGTGGCATATGAATGCAATGGACTGTGTTACAAGAGAAGGGAAGTGGAAAATTTTAGAGAAACTGGGAAGATCTTTATGAGCTGATTGAAAGCAAAGTAAGTAGAATGAGGAGAACAATTTATACAATGATGACAACTTTACAGAGAACAAAAACTTTGTAAGACTTTGGAACTCTGACCAATACAGTGACATATCACAAGAGTCCAAAAGAATGAAGATGAAATGCTCCACTCTCCTCCTGACATAGAGGTGATGAACTTAGGATGCAAGGAGATGTACTTTTTCAAATGTGGCTAATATGAGTGTTTGTTATGTCAGACTACATAGATATGCATTTGAGGGAATGGCTTTTTAGATTTATTTGTTGGCTTAATTTATTCAGGGAAGAGGGGGTAGAGGATGGAACAGATTAATTCAAAATACTTGTTAAAAATAAATTGTACAAAAATAAAGAACTGAAGCTCAGACAGTGAAGGGACTTGTCTAAGATCACTCAATGAATTAGTGACAGAGGTGAAATTTGAACCCAGATCTCATAACTTCCAGTCTTGTGCTTGCCTCGTGCTTTTGTTTCCCTCTCACTTTGACTACCTGGCTTTTACTGATATGATCTCCTTCCTTATCTAGATTTAATGAAAATGGATAACAATTTTTTTTGTAGTTGACAGGGGTGGGGAAGAGATAGTTGTGAGGGTAGAAGTGTGAATCCCTCATTTCCACCCCAACAAGATTGTCATTAGTTCTATTGCCATATATACTTAGGAAGGCAACCTTTTTGGTATGAGTTGAGGGACAGTAGGAAAGTTACTCTGTCCAAAAATATGTCTTTTGCCTAGGTGTTACATCATCAGAAATTCCATGTTAGAGATGAATTAATTTGAATTAAGTACTGACCCATCCAAATAATCCTCATTTAAAATCCTAATCAGAAAACACTTTAGTATGACTTCATTTTTCAGATCCACTTTCTTTTCCCTTTCAGGAAGCACTGGCCCTGGGCAACAAAAAGAAAGGGGTGCTAAAGGGTAGTAGAAAGAATCAGAAAAGGTAAGTTGGAGGATGAGGAACTTCCAAAGATAAATGTGTATAGGGCCAATCCTACTTAAAGGATAGTTTGAAGGCTCAGAGACAAAGGCAGCAACATTTCCTCTAGCTAACAAATGTATCTGTCTTATAATCCTGACTTCTATATCACTCCTATCTATCTACTGTCTCCTATCTCCACTTCTGTAACTTTATTTTTTTTAATTAGAAAGATTTATCCCAGAGTAGATGCTTTGCCATTCAGGATGATAACCTAGTAATTAGAGCCTGAACTTGAAACCAAGAATCCATACACTACAAAATAGTGAATGAGACGATAGGATAATTTTAGGATTTCTATGCTTTTCTTTCTAAAACTCAAATAGTCAAGGGGCGGCTAGGTGGCACAGTGGATAGAGTACCAGCCCTGAAGTCAGGAGCACCTGAGTTCAAATCTGGCCTCAGACCAAAAACTTAACACTTACTAGCTGTGTGACCCTGGGCAAGTCATTTAACCCCAATTGCCTAAAAAAATAAACCAAAAAAAACCCCTCAAATAGTCAAGAGAATCTATGATCATAAATTTATAAGTTCCTTCCAATGATTCATATCCCAACCTGTCCATGCCTGCCACATGCTATACTTTTCTTCATGTTCTAAATTCTCCATAGTGGCTTCACCTAATTTGCTGGAGGCCTTCCTTATTTTCTCCTGACATCATGAACATAGCAGTGGAGCACTCTAACTGTCCCTTTGTCATCCCTTGCCTTTACTCATATTCTCTTCCTTTCATATATTTCTTCACTCTTCTTTGGAGTTCCTCATTGATTGTATGTTGCAGCCTGCTTACCCTCACCATGTGCCTCTCCATTACCATCTGAAAATTAATTTAATTCTTTGAAAATTATCTTATTATACTATTGTGTTGTAAGAAATGATAAAGAGAGTGGTTTCAGAAAAACCTGAGAAGGTTTATACGAACTGATGCAAAGTGAAGTGAACAGAACCACGGGAATAATATATACAGTAATAGCAATTTAGTAAAGCAGATAGGTGGCACAGTGGATAGAGTGATGGGCCTAGATTCAAGAAGACTAATCATCCTGGGTTCAAATATGGCCTCAAACACTTACTGTGTCTGTGACCCTGGGCAAGTCACTTAACCCTGTTTCCCTCAGTTCCTCATCTGAAAAATAAGCTGGGGAAGGAAATGGCAAACCACTCCAGTATCTTTGCCAAGAAAACCTCAAATAGGGTAACAAAGAATAAGGCACAACTGAAAATGACACAACAAAAAAGATAATCAACTGTGAAAGACATAGTAATTCTGATCAATACAATGATCCACCACAACTCCAAAAAAGATGATGAAAAATGTTATCCACCTACGATGGACTCAAATTGCAAATTGAAATGTATTTTTCCTCTCTTTTTCTTTCCCCCTTCTAGAACATGGTTAATGCAGAAATCTGTTTTGCCTAACTTTATATATATGATAGCTATTATATTTCTTAACTTCTCAATGGGTAGGGGAGGGGACGGAAGAAGGGAGAGAAATTGGAATTGAAAATAAATTTTTTTTAAGAAAAAGGAAAAAGAAGAAAACAAATTATGGTATTCTATGTCTTACTGATACTCAGCAACACTTGTAGAATACTGGCAATAAAGATGAGACATTGTTTCTTCTTCAGAGAAATTTAGGTAATTTTATTTGTGTATCATTTGGGATTAACAACAAGCTTACTCCTCAATTCAGGGAGTGAAATTATGTTATGTACACCCACCAAAATGTGATTATGTTACAGGTGTAGCTGTCAAGATAACAACTATATGCAATATTTTATGTAAACTGTATTCAAGAGTCAATGGAATGGCCCGGGGTGGGGTGGTGTGAAAAGGCTGTAACTCATTACAAATTATGAATTGCATTGGAGATTTAGCTTAAAGAATGACATTAAGAAAGGTATGACCAGGAAAAAAAAAGATTGCTCAAGTAAGAAAAGTAAGAGAGCAAAAAACAGTCCATATATTCTATTGATGTCCAAGCAATGTTAAAAGAATGCAAGGAAGATCTCTAGAACCACGGATGATAATATCTGTAAAGTGCTTAGCAGAGTGCCTGGCAAATAGTTGGTGCCTAATAAATGCTTGTTTCCTTCTTCTCTCCTCTTCCCCTACAGCAGATTTATAGAGGGACATAGTCAAGAGTTACACAAGTTGGGCATGCATGGATGGTTTATGGTCTACAGTGATAAAATATCCAAATGGATGAGACCCAGAGTCTTTGGAGTGTTGAATTATCCAAAGAGTACCTCCTGTATCCTCTACCATAGGATGTCCAAAATTGTTCTGAAATTGATTCCATTAATATGGATGGTTTGAAACAGGTCAGTCAAATTCACCATTTATTCAGATGGTCATATAACCATCATATTTCAAAGGCATTTCACAAGAAGACAAATTTATAGTCACCCTATTCAGGATATTCTTAACAAATAAATAAACCCCATGCACCTAGCCTGTCTCTTCTGCTTACTAAGTGTGTGACCTGGCAAAATTACTTGATCTCCATGGACCTCCATCTCTTCATATGCAAAATAAGGGGCTTGGACTACAAGGCCTTGAAGCTCACTTCCAACTCTAGATTTCTGATCCTCTATGATGTACATTCTTCAGCATCATGAACAAACCAATTAGTGAATACTTACTGTGTTCCAGGCACTGCACAAGGTACAAGGGATAGAAAGACAAAAGTTAAACAGTCCCTGTCCCTAAGGAACTTCATATTTGATAGGATGATATTCTCACTGTGTTGTACCTGGAATGTTGTGAGCATGCTGCATCACATTAAGAACTAAGAATTCTGCAAGAGAAATGGCATGAAGAAATACTGTCACACAGATTTGGGATGGGAAAAGAAGGTAAGACACTCACATTGTCAAGAGAACAAGCAGAAAGTCCCCTAGAATATTTGATAGACCCCCCAGTGGAGCATTTTCAGGAGCACTTGGACAAGCATTTCATAGGGTGGGAGGGCATGAGTAGGTTGCAATCTGCAACATAGGAGAGGTGACTCACATAAATGAGATCTATCAATGGGCTACTTTTTTCCCCCCCAAAAAACAACTCACCAGGCCTCCTAATAATTTTCTGAGGTAAATTAGCTTACTCTTGCACGTATCTACTTGCATAGGAACAGCAAACATTTATGACAAATTAGTACTAAAGAATATTGACTTTAGTTTACCATCTGTGCACTCCCTGGAAAGCATTTCCATACCATTTGCAAACCTGTTCAGCTCACTGTTACTTCTTTTTAACCAATTCAGACTTTAAGCAAAGAGTAGGTAGGTACTCATCTAAGCTGTGCTAGGCTTGAGGGGCCAACAAAAGGAAGTAGTCTCATGGGGTACATGCATAAGGATATTACTGGTAGCAATGGCTTAGAGAAACTCTTTTGTAATTTTGCTTGACAACTCAGAATTTAATCTTCTACTACAGCTTAACCAAAATTTCTGCTCTGGGATCACAGTCATGAGGAGAAATGCAATTTGTGGAGTTATTATCTGGGTCTCTACCTTGATAACAGACTTAAATATGACTAACTTCTACATTAGACCTTCCTTCTACATGCACACATTTACTGCTCAGTAAATCTCTGTCTGGCATACCTCCTTTAAAATATTTTAGCAATAACCCTCATTTAAAAAAAAAAACAAAACTAAAACCACAGGGATATTCCATAATTAAAGGATAAAGAGTCTTCAAGTACACTCAATGGCATGACCATATTTTATAGAAGATCCATATTCAGAAGCAATCTTTCCTCTCCCTCTCCTCCATCTCTTCCTTTCTTCCTCTCCCTCTTCTCTCCCTCTCTCTGTTTCTCTTCTTCTCTTCCTTTCTCTCCACTCTCTCTTTCTTCTCTTTCTTTTCTTTCTGCATATGTATGTGTATTTTTATAGATATATACATATATGCATATATAGATAGAAACAAATATTTGTGTATGTCAAAAGAATATAAGGAAGGTCCCTAGGACTAAGTATGGTTGGATCCCCATAGCATGTATGTATATACACACAAACCAACATGTATACATATATGTGTATATGTATAAACATCATATGATAATGCATACATATATAATTATAGATATGCAACACATACAATGAGAGAGTGTGGGGAGAAGTGATAGAGTTTTGGACCCAGAGACAGAAAAAACTGGGCTCAAATCCTCCCAAATACACACATTCACTTTGTAATCCTGGGTAAGGTATTTAAACTGTCAGTGTACCAGGTAGCTCCCTAAGACTATAAATAATAGAACAGTTACACAGGTCTAGACAATGCTCCCTCCCCCAAAGCACTTGCCATATACATATAATGATATTACATATGTTGATAATACTTCCATTGCCTTCCAAGAATAGTTTCTGGCTCCTCTGTAAAAAAAAAAAAAGGTCCTACATAATTTAACACATACAAATATAAAAGTATAATCATAATAATGATTATTAATTTCATATGTTCACCAACCACTAGCTAGTTGGATCTTATTCTCACTGTAGGTAAACAAAGACCCCTAAGCTTTTGCACTTCCTAGCCCTGTACTTTTTAATGGTCTTTGATCTAAGAGCCTGTGAGACACCCCGCAATTTAAGCCCAATTATACACATCATATGAATGATTGGAATGGCCCTTCTAGGGAAAGGCCCTCCAGGATTCACAAGCTGTAGTTAAGGAAATGATACAGTGGTGGACTGAAAGATTGTTTAAACCACTCCCAGAGAATTTGCTCATTGCCAGAGCACTCTGGCAGAAAGGCTATGTCTCCCTGACATCAAAATGATGTTTTTCTGGGCAACAAAACAGCATCTGAAAGGAAATACTGTCCTCTTGCAGAAACATGTTTAGCTAAAACTGCTGTTTAGGTAGAATGACCTGTCTAGGACAAATTGGGGATGTCTTTAAGGAAAGGCAGCTGTTCTAGGGCCAAAGAAATGCTGAAATTGATTATTTTCCAGTAGCTGCTAACAATGAAATACCAGACAGAGTGGACCTGATCCAAAATTGCTTCCAATGTGTGACCACAAGCCATCACACACTTAGCATCCCGTATGACGGCAATACTCCCTATCGCTTTCCAAGAAGTTCTGTGCTGTTCTAAAGAAAAGGTGCTACCTCAGTAGGAGGTTAACTTCACCTGAGATTTGTTGTAAACACAGCCATGACTGAGCTCTAGTTTTGAAATGTATCTCACTCAAGGAGAGAAACAGGAGAGGAAAAACACCCACAACTGCATAAGGCCTTAAGAAAATTTACTGTGGGGATTAAAAAATAGTCAATTTACTATCTGTCATTACTAATGAAATTGGAATGAAATTCCAAATGTTGGTTAGGTCAAAGAAATCTTACCACCCCATGTAGCTGACATCAGTAAGGAGGAAACAAATGGGCATGAGAATAGTGAGATAAAAGCTAGAGAGATGTTATTCATTGGGAAGCAATGTTACTTAAAAATACATTTTTACTGGTACAGGCTACTGCTTTTCCCCTCTTATCATCAAAGTCAAGATTACTGACAGTGGTCCAACATTTTTGTTTTGTTTTGTTTTGTTTTGTTTTTTACTGAATGTGTGATTTCATCAGTATAGGGAGCTCCCATTGAAGAATTTCCCCTAACAATGGAGATTGGAAATTTTTCTGCAACTTATACTCTTAGAGAGTTGATTAGGTTACTGAGTGGTTAAATAATTTGTCCAGGGTCACATAGCAAATATTTTTTAAGAGGAAGTACTTGAATCCAGGTCTTTTTGATTCCAAGAACAGCTCTTGACCCACCAGAATGTAAATTTCTTGCAAGTAGAGATTATATTATTTGTTGTATCCCCAATGCCTAGCATATAGTAAGTGCTAAATAAATACTTATTGATTGAGTCATTGATATGCCATAATGCATCATGAGGTTTGGAATCAAATGTAAAAAGAACTCAATGGTTGCCTGGGTATATTCTATTTACATGGAAAATATGTTTACGCCAGAGAGCGTGAGCTCGTCCTTACTCATCTCCATGATATTTGTGGGCTCTATAGTTGCCCTGGGCAACTGTTCCCACATCCTGGTAAACTGAAACACAGAATACAGAACTTGACCCTTGATCAGGCACTCATGTGACAAGATCACTTTTAATCTATCCAAGTGAAGTGAATCTCTACTGCTGCTCATTATGTGTGAAGGAATGGCCCATACAGGGAAGAACAAATGTCCATAGTTGGCTTTGTCTGTTTCCCTCTCTTGGGTTCCAATTCCCTTTTTGCCCCATCTTTCTTAGAATTTGAAGATGATTTGATCTGCCCACCACCATTGCACTCTGCTACTAGGGACATAACTCTCCTGTCTTACCTGGCCTTATCCTCGGAGAGGACTGGGGAAGGGACTTGTTGAGTAAGTGGGAGACTGGCTACTCTCTAAGGCTGGTGTCAGTTTCAGGGGATTTGAGGAAATACATTGGACCATCAATAGTATCAAAGAATCCAAGGCAAGAGACTTGTTAATTTGTAAAAAATATGGGTCAAAAGGCATCAAAGATCAACCAATAATATCCTTAGGAGAAATACTCTTAATATTTTAAATGATTGTCTTTTAAAAAATGGGGGAAAGTAGCTCCAGGGGTAAGGAGCCTGCAGCCTCGAGGCCACGTGTGTGCCTCTAGGTCCTCAAGTGTGGCCCTTTGACTGAATCCAACCTTCACAGAACAAATCCCCTTAATAAAAGGATTTGTTCTATAAAACTTGGACTCAGTCAAAAGGCCTCACCCAAGGACCTAGAAGGCCACATGTGGCCCCAAGGCTGCAGACTCCCCACTTCTGATAGACAATAGATCCTGAGAAAAGGTCTATAAGTTTTAGGAGATTGTAGTACTATGAGTATTAATAAAAATGATAGCAATTATTATTAAGTATGGCCACTATCATTATTAATAACTACAAATTATGTTATCATTGTTAACAGTCATAATCATTATTAAACATGATAATGATTATCATTATTATTTGTCATGGTAGTGGATTTAGAGTCAGAGGAAGGAACTAGTTTGAAATGCCATATCTGCCACTTATTTGCGTGATTTTAGTCTTCATCTCTCTGGGTCTCAGTTTCCTCATCTTTCACTTCCAAAGCTATGATTTTGATATTTATATGGAGCTCAGTATGAGCTAAGAGTAAGCATTTAACATCCAAAAAACCCTTCAAGGTCTTAGAGTATATTAGAAGATGTTGTCAAGAAGCATTTCTTAAGCACCTACTGTCTTGCAGGTCTTGAGCTAAATGCTAGGGATACAAGGAAAGGAAAAAAAGGGACTCTGTCCTCAAGGACACCAGAACAAGAAAGATGATAGATAGTCCCACACTACTCTGTCCTGGTAAGATCATATCTGGAGTGCTTTATATCCAGTATAAGTAGAGGCAATGTGGTATAGTGGAGGGAGAGAGCGAGATAGCCCTGGAATCAAAAGACATAGGTTCAAGACCCATCTCTGACCCATTTGGCTGTGATCCTGAGAAATTTGTTTAATTTCTAAATGCCTCCCAAAATGTGTCACCTTGCAAAGCAGATGCCTATCTACTTTGATAGAAGGAGTTTCTACCGATTAAATCACAGGTCTGGTAAAAATATAACTATTGTGTCTCTCCCATCCCCAACACCCACACAATCCTTCTCTACGCTTTTCTTACATAAGAATGACAATGTAGCCTAGAGGTTAAAGTATGGGTTTTGAAGTCAAGAAGACTTGATTTCAAATTCTACCTCTTATTCTTACTGAGTGATGATAGGTAAATCATTTAATCTGCCTCAGTTTTCTCATCTGTAAGGTAAGGATAATAATAATTGCAGGACCTGCTCTAGGCAGTTTATTGTAAGGCTCAATTGAGAAGATGCATTTAAAGCAGTTTGTAAACTTTAAGTTGCTATATAAATATTGTTTATTATTATTATCTTTTTATTTTCATTATTACTATGTGCTCATGGCATTGTATTATAATTATTTGTATAGATGCCTTATCTCACTCTATCTCCATGAAGGTCAAGACCATGTCTTATTTACCTTTTTATCTGCCTCAAACACTACATTCTGCAAATCAATCAGCAAGTATTTTATTAACTGCCTACTATTCTAGGGACAGGAGATACAAAGTCAAAAGTGAGACAATGCCTGCCCTCAAGGAGGTTACATTCTACTGGAAAGGTATGTTTTCACAGAAAAGTAAGCACACAATATAAACAAAATTCGGGCAACATAATTTTTTTTGGGGGGGGGCACTAACAACTACCAAAAGACTCAGGAAAAGCCACCTGAAGGAGGTGGCCCTTGAACTGAGGCATAAAGGAAGCAAGGGACCCCAAGAGATTTATTTAGATGAGGAGGGAAAGAAGCAATGTGGTGCCACGGAGGACAACCTGTACACTTTGCTGTTTGTCCTTCGTTGTCCAAGAGGACCACAATATTAGGGAAGTCATGTCATGACATGCAAGTGAATTGGATGTAAGTGAAGGAGGGCTGTGCAAAGTCACCAGCCTCATTTTCTCCTCCAAAGCCACCTGGGTCCAGTGGCCAGATATGAAAAGGTGCAAGGGGAAGCAGACATAGTGCCCTGCATAGAGATCAGTCCAGTTCAGTTGGAACTTAGAGTGTGAGAGAAAGCAAGGCATCATCAGCCTTTGAAGATAGGCTGAAGCCAGAGTGAAGCAACAAGGAACCACTGAAACCTCTTGAACAAGAAACTGGAACAAAAAGGTCAATCCTTCATTTTAGGAATGTCACTGTGGGGAGGATGAATTGGAGAAGGGAGGGACTGTGTGCAAGGAGACCAATTAGGAGACAATTGCAATAGTCTAGGCAAGATGTAAAAAAGAACATGAACCAGGATTCTGTGTGATGAATAGAGAAGAGGGGATAAATGTGAGAAATATTAATAAGGGAGACTGCATGGGGCTTGGTACCTGATTGGAGACAGGGGGTGAGGGAACGAGTCAAAGATGCCACTATGGAACACAACTCCCCCTGGAGCACCTCCCCCCCATACTCCCATTGTCTATTTCAGTTGCATATTACTGAACAAGATTTGAATAATACTTTAGTTGGAATCCCTTGGTCCCACCTAAATGAGAAAACCTTATCCGTTTTTCTTTAACTATGAATCATAAAACAATGTTCTTCACTGAACTATTTTTATTTCATTCTTATAGAATGTCTAACTGATCACCAACCCACCTCCCAAGCCCCCTACTGTTGATCAATCCAAGAAGGAGTGATTAAGGGAATGATCAGACTAAGAGAAGGAAGAAATCTTTGATTACATTAGTTAATAGAAATATCACTTGAATTCACCTTTGACCAAATGGAAAGGAGAATCCTTAGAGAAAGTGGTGGAAGAGATTTTGAAAGGTTTAGAAAAATTATTCTCTTGGTAACTTTCAAAATTGAAGCTATCAATGTTCATATAAAAATGCTTCAAGTCATTAATCATTAGAGAGGTACAAATTAAAGCAACTCTCAGGTTCTATCTCACACATATCAGATTTGTAAAGATGACAAAAAAGGAAAATGACAAATGTTGGAGAGGTTGCAGGAAATTAGGTACATTAATGAATTATTAGTGGAGCTGTGAATTAGTTCAACCACTCTGGAAAGCAATTTAGAATAAAGCCCCAAAGTCATTAAACTGTCCATACTCTCTGACCCAGCAATACCAGTACTAGGACTATTTTCTAAAGGGATAAAAGGAAAGGGAAATGGGCCTATATGTATAAAAGTAGTTATGGCAGCAGTTTTTGTAGTTTAAAAAAACCTGGAAATTAAATAGGGGTCCACCAATATGAGAATGGTTAAAGAAATAATGGTATATGAATGCAATGGAATATTATTTTGCCAAAAAATGGTGAAATGCACAGTTTCGGAGCAAACTGGGAAGGCTTCTATGAACTGATGCAGAGTAAAGTGAGTAGAACTAGTAGTATAATGTATTCAATGACAGTATTATAAAGAAAATCACTTTGAAATACTTTAGAACTGACTAATACAGTGATTAATAATTCCAGAGGATCAAAGATGAAGCATACTACCCACCTCCTGCAGGTGGTGGACTTAAAATGAAGAACAAAACAACCATTTTTGGATGTGGCCAGTATAAGAATTTGTTTTGTTGGACTATGCAAGTCTGTTATAAGGTTCTTTTCTTTTTTATTGTTAAATTGTAATGAATGCTTATAAAACTTTTTAAAATTTAAAAAAAGGAAAGAAAAAAAAGGAAAATTATTCTTTAAGAGTGTGCCAAAAGTTAAGTGACTATTGTTCTGTTTAATGAAACAATTGACCTTTCACCTAAAGTTCTGTTATATGTTTTATCTTACTTTAGAATTTGACTTTGTTTGAGAATACCACAAATCATAGATGGCTTTTGTTAGAGAGATATTTTCCAGTCCAGGATGGATTTCTGCCCTTTTATATTCTTTCTCTCTCTAAGCAGAAAAGTTTAGAATATGTTTAACTTAATTAATAAAATTGTTTCTGGAAGTCTTGGGTCCACATTGCAGAGTGCAGGATTTTTTTTCCACCCTACCTAAGTTGTGAATTTGGGTGATTGGAAAAATAATGGTGCCATTGGTGGGTGTTTCACAAAAGGTTGTTGAATGAGAGAATAAGAGAAGGCTATAAAAATTCCTTTCTTTTACTCCCTTATCATGCTGTACCATAGAGAGCTACGTGCTGTTTGCTCCCCAGAGAGAAGCTGGAAAGCTGCTGATGTGGGCAGCCTCTGGTGCAGGTGCATGTCATCCTAGCAGAAACATCTGGATGCTTTTTATGGTGGCTTTGAACGGAAATTTTGCCCATTCTGTTGGCATGATTATAAAACAGGTTTGGAGAAGTGCAACTAGGAACAGATCTGTTCCTGATTAAACTTAACAAAGTACATGTGTTTGGCATGTTGACTGAGTATGTTATGGGGCTTTCTGCACCAGAGCCTGTCACTTGTTGAAAGGACTTTGATTTTCCTCATGACAACTTAGCCCTCATGGCACCTCTCTGCAAGAGGGTCTCCAGAACTTGATGATGGTTTTGAGGGGCTAGGAGAAGAGATTTAGGGAGGAAAAGAATTCCCAGGTAAAGGATAAGGAAATAGACCTCAAGTTCCTTCAGAGCATTTATAATGTATTTGCCTCTGAGTCAGAAGCATCAGAAGCCTACACTGGAAATGAGCACATTTCCTTAATATTTGAAGACGGTAGAGGCAGCCTTAGGGGAAACTATGAAGTAGCCAGCGTTTGTCTTTGGAGCCCTTGTGCCTGTTTTTTTTTTTCTTTCTCCTGGCATTCCCTCTTGTTTCTCATGCTGCCTTCTGGCTGGCAACTCCTCAGCTTCCTCTACCGCAAGTCTCCCCTCCTCCCAGTGCCCAAAGATCCAAAATTACCTTTCCTTCCTCTGTCACACCCTCTTAGTGATTGATCTCTTTTAAGTACCAGGAGGAAATATCTAATTAAATTCCTTGCAAGCAGCATTTTTTTTAAAAGAGGGTTTGAACAAATGTCCAATTGATAGGATGGCAGGCAATCTGAAAAAAGAAAGAATTTCAAGCAGTGTCTATGTTTAAAGGGGAAAAAGGAAGGGAGACCATTTTAAAATTTTCACTTCTAGAGTTCTAGGAAGATCTCCTTCATTCCACTCTAGCTCTGCTCCTTACTCTCTGACTTCTTTCTCCATCATGCTCCAACAGCCTTCTCATGCTGAAAGATCACTGGGCCCCCACAGTCCTTCTGATTGGTTGTTTCCTCCTTCCACCTCCATTTTAAGGAAAAGCCAGCCATGGTCACTCCATTCTACTCCAGGCTTCACTCCTGACTCTCTGCACTCCTTTTTCTACTATGCCCCAACAAAGATACTTTCCTCCCTGCCCTTTTCAGTTTTCTTTCATGTGTTGTTTTCTTCCCTTAGAATGTAAACTCCTCAAAGGCAGGAATTGTCTTCCCTTTTTGCTTCTCTTTGTATCCCCAGAGCTTACAACAGTGCCTGGCATATAGTAAGTTCTGGGGATAGATACTATTAGAAGGGGCAGGAAGGTGGCACAGTGGATAGAGGGCCAGGCCTGGAGTCAGGAAAACTCCAGCTTCAGATATTTGATAGCTGTGTGACCCTGGATAAGTCACTTAACCTCTACCTGCCTCAGTTTCCTCAACTGTAAAATGAGGATAGTGTTAGCAACTACGTTACAGGATTGTTGTGAGAATAAGATAGATATGTAAGGCGCTTCACACAGTTCTTAACATATAGTAGGTGTGATATAAATGCAAGCTAGTAGTAGTAGTAAGTACTTAACAAATGTTTCATAACACTGGCCTTCAAACTAACAATCTAGATCCTTTTTTAAAAAGGGTTAAGAAACCTCACATTTGTTTCTAATTACATGTCCTCTTCCCTACCAAGTAAATCTTCTCTTGTGACAAAAAAGTTCAGCAAAACCAGTCAACACATCAATCCTATCTTATAGTATGTGCAATATTCCACTTATGTCATGCTTCCTACCAGAGCAAGAAGGTACATTTAAAATCTGGGTTCTAGTCTAATCTCAACCACTTGCTTGCTGTGTGACCTTAAGTTGCTTAACTTCATCCTGTTTTTTCATCTGTAAAATAGGGATAATAGTACTTATCACTATGAAATATGGGAAAATTCTTTGTAACTATCAAATCAATCAATTAATCAACAAGCATTTATTAAATCCCCACTGTATGCCAAGCGCTGCTCTAGGCACCGAGGATACAAAGACAGAGGTGAAAGATCCTCTCCAGACAACATGTACAAAAGAATTTTTATAAATAGCGGTGTTCAGTGACTTGCTCAGGGTCATAAAGCTAGTAAGTATATGAGGCTGGATTTGAACTCAGAAACATGAGCCTTCCTGAATCCAGGCCTGGCACTCTATCCACTCAACCTATGAACTGGCTGCCCTATTGATTTGAATAGAATTAACCATTTAGAAGAGAGGAACAAGGGCTTGACCTTTCTCTCCTCTCTACTTCCCTAGTACTTCCTTTAGGACAACTGGATGGCCCAATGGATAGAGTGCTGGGCTGGAGTCAGGAAGACCTGAGTTCAACTCCAGCCTCAGATACTTACTAGCTGTGTGACCCTAGGCAAAGCACTTAACCCTGTCTGCCTCAGTTTCCTTATCTGTAAAATGGGCTCGAGAAGGAAATGGCAAACCACTCCAGTATCTTTGCCAAGAAAACCCTAAGACAGGTCACAAAGAGTTGGACAAGACTGAAAATGACTAAATGACAGCAGTACTTCTTTTGTGTATTCATTCTGGCACTCACTACAATCTCCCTGGCTGAAGTGTACTGGCACATGTATTTTATTTGTAGATGTTATTTGTACCTTCCCATGTGAAGGTAGTGTGATATGCTGGATAGATTTCCTGGATTCAGTCTCAAGGAGACCTGTGTTCAAATCCTATTTCTGCTACTATGTGACCAGAGGCAAATTATTTAAGCTCAGGCCACTCTCTAAGACTGGGAGACCAAAAAAATAACTATTTCAATATAAATGATGTCCTTTGTAATTCTAAGTATTTTGTTTTATGCCTTTAAAAGCATTATCCTGAGAATGAGTCCATAGACTTTACCAGACTGCTAAAGTAGTTCTTGACACACAAAAGATTAAGAATTATGCTCTAAGTCTATGAGACATGAGATGGGAAGGATGAGAAGAAGTCAAGGTCAGCTCTCTAACCATTATACTATGCTACTTCTCTTCAATTATAAATCCTTAAAGGAAAGGACTGATTTTTGTTCTTGTTTATTCGATGCCATTCAAGGAGGGTGCCCAGGTCAGCCATCTCTTCATTTACAATGAAGCTGGTCTTTTCCATCATACCCTGCCCCCCAATGGTGTACCTTCCCTCCCATACCTTTTTTCACCTTCCTTTTGTGTTTTGTCTTCTTCCAATAGATTGTAAATTCCTTGAGGACAGGACTATGTTTTTTCATATTTGTATTCCCATTGCTTAGCACAGTGCCTGGTTCAAGGTAAACATTTAATAAATAATTATTGATTGGCTGATCTGGCACATAGTAGATGCTTTGTAAATGTTAACTGAATTGAATTGAACTATACCAAGGATTATTTGATAGCCAGTTGGGATTAAAGATAGGACCTAGGAGTAATTATTTGGGAAGGAAAGAAGATCTGAAGGGGGAAAGCAATAAGGATATGAAATCTGAGGGGCCACCAAAAACCAACTTTGCACATTTTATAATTATTTGACTCCAGTCAGCTCTGAAAAGGGGGTAATAAGACTAGACATAGTGAGACAAGACTTGTGCCTGAGAAGAAAGGAATGGGATTTTGTAATGTGGAGCAGACAAAGCAGCCCTGAGAATGAAACCTGGACAAACAAGTTAGTAGAGATTGTGGGACCTTAGGGGAAATCACAAAGAATATCTGACATGGCTGGGCATAGCTCTCATTTTGTCTATTCAATTGATGTCTAATTGCTTGCCTATTCTTTGAAAAAAAAAATTTTAAACTTAAATTACAAAAACACTCATTCATAGAACACAAAAAGAGGATAGTATAAGAAAATTTGAAACTCATACTGAATTTCAATTTGAATTTCATATTGCTTGCTTTAAAAAAAATCATAAACTAAATTCTGCATGTTACTTTCAAAACTGTCCTCTGTATTTCCTTCTAAACTCCTTTTTGTCCTCTTCTATGAATTTAAGAAAAAATATTGCAATGCCTCTCTCTTTTTTTGTGTGTGGCAACTCTATTGTTCTCTTACTAGCCTTTGAAGACATTTCTATTCCAAAAGGGCATTTTTTTTTTTTTTTGGTTTTTACCCATTAGAATGTTAGGACTACATGATCTTAGCGTTCCAACAAATTACTCAAATAAATTTGCCTTCCTAGGTTTCTCTGTACTCTTCCATTTTCACTTCAAAGTTCCTACTCAGTGCTAGTATTTTCTTTTTGTTGTTGTTGTTGTTTGTTTTTTGGCAATTGGAGTTAAGTGACTTGCCCAGGGTCACACAGCTAGTAATTCAGTGCTAGTATTTTCATAAGAAACACTTGAAAGTCTTCTGTTCCATTAGAGGTCCCTTTTCCTTCCCCTGTCTAATAATACTTAGCTTTGCGGGTTATTATTCCTGTTTGCAATCATATCTTTTTTGCCTGATGGAATATCATATTCCAAGATCTTCACACACACACACACACACACACACACACACACACACACACACACACACTGACATGGGAGATCTTGATTCTAGCTATGACATTCTTAGTACTTTTCCTTTTGGAATTTCTTTAAGATGATCAGTGTATTCTTTCTATATTTATTTTGCCTTTTTGTTCTAATAGATCTTTGCCACAGTGAGGAAAGCACCAGACTTGGAATCAGGAAAATATGGGTTCTAATCCTACTCCTGACACTTACTAGCTGTATGACTGAGCAAATCACTTACCCTCTATTAGCCTCAGTTACCTCCTCTGTAAAACAGAAATAAAAATAGCACTTACGTCCTAGAGTTGTGCCAAATGATATAACATTTATAAAATGCTTTGCAAACCTTAAAGCACTATATAAATAGTAGCTAATGAAATAATACTAAAATATACTATATAGGCTTTTTTAAAACATATTTTATGGACTATAATAATTCTGAAATTATCTCTCCTTGACCTACTTTCTAGGTCACTTGTTTCTGATATCAGATTTTTTTTCATTTTTTTAAAGTCTTTTGATTTTTGTTCTAATATCCCTGGCTACCTCATGGAGTCAGTGATTTGCATTTATCCCATTTTAATTTTGAGTGGAAGTCCAGTAACTTGGGTAAGATTTACTACTTTCTTGTCTAAGCTATTTGCTTTCCTTCCAATTTTTTTATTTCAGTATTTATTTTTAATTTTTAATTTCTTGCTTCATTTCAACTAAGTGGTCATTATAGTTCCTTTGCATAAGCCATTTTTTTCCTTTCCCCCTCAGTTTTCAGTTGTTAGAGTTGCTCCTTCCTTTGAGGGAATCTTTAGATATGTAATAATTTTTGATAACTGGTCCATAGTGTCTTTGACTTATTTATCTCTCTTGCTGGGCCTTGGTTGTCCCTGTCTGAGCTCTGTGGCACCACACTGGTTGATGCTTGCTATCTGCTACCATTCCGGGGAGCTTCCAAGGTCCCCAGCTTTGGACTTTCTGACCACCCTAAGGTTTTCTCAGGGCAAGCTCTTCATCCTTGCTGCCTCTGGACATTGAGCCTTGTAGATTTTTGCAACCTGAGCTGGTGCTAGCTTTGCTGGTAGTCCCCTTTCCCATTGCTCTCAGGCTTATGGTCAACTTTATGTGCAGTTCTCGGGTGAAAGAAGTTACTTACTGTAGTTTCTCATTGGAGTTCTTGATAATTATGCAGTCTGGCACAAACTTAAACATTTTGTCAGAATATGTGAGAACAGAGTGGACTGCCTTCTGTTTAGGCAGCCTCTTTAGCCGGCAATCCTGATGAATGGATTTTAGTTAAATTTTAATTGAATCTGGCTTTGTGATTCTGGCAAATCACCTAAACTCTTGGTGTACTAGACAATCTCTTAGACTAGTATTTGGCGAAGCAGGTGCTGATCTGAATTAGGAGAGGGTGTTTTCTCACTAGGAGTTTCTCATAGCAATGAAATCATAGGTTTGTTCTCTCCCTCCCACCCTCCAGCCTAGAAAAAAGAAAAGCTTTCTTAAGGCAAGTTGGTTTCCCATTTACATGTACAAACCGCAGTATTTAAAAGAGTTGAAATCTGACGATTAGATGAACTACTGAATATTCATGATTACTGACTCTAATCTGGCTGGGAGAACCAGCCTATTCATTTACCCAGCTTTGAAGCTGCTGTTAATTCCTAGAGTCTGGGGTTTCTGTGTTGCTGGTTATTTTCGTGTGGTTCACAAAGCCCGAATGCTTCAGTGGACATCAGATATACCAGAAACCTTAACACCTCATCAGCCAATAAAAGAAAAACTTTAGATTCTTTTTTTTTGTCTGCAGCATTGTAGCCTAGGGACCAAGGACCCCAACTTGTCCACCTGTACTGTAGGAGGCACACTATGGAGAATATGTTTGTGTTCAGACAGCGTAGCTGAGAAGGAACGCTAACTCACCTAAAGAGAGTGTGATTTAGGATTTGTCCAGGAAAACAGAATGAAATTGACAAGGGCATTATTATGAGATTCTAGGCATATTTCCTGCCTCTATTAAACTCCTCTGGAGCCAAATAAACCTCTTCAATGAAAAAATTAAGAAAGTTACCATAAAGGGATGTGGAAAGATCTGGAAATCTAGACATAACTATGCAAGATGTCCCCCACACATAAATGAGTTATGTTGTAAAAGTTTTTTTTTTATAAGTTGGTCATCTGGAACTCGGGACACATTTCCTATAGATGCAAATCTATCCATGATAGTAAAGTTCTCAGGACAACTCACAAAAGACTAACTTGTGAGGCAGCATAGTATAATACATAGAGAGCTGGCCTCCACTGAGTCAAGGCTGTATAACTGTGGACAATCCACTTAACCTCTTGGTTCCCACAGGCCAGTGGTTTCCAAAGTGGGAGCCATGGCCCCTTTAAGAGCTGTATGATCACCTAATCAAAGATTAGTTGTATTTTCCCCACAATAATCAGTCACATCTCCCTTCATCCACTGTCCCCCAGTGACCCCCAACTCCGCCTCTTCTCTTCATTGTGCAAGTTCCTTTGAACCAATGGTCACTGTAAATTTTCAGCCTTCATATAGAACTTGGTTTGTATCATAGTTATCATGTATTATTTAGTACTGCAAAAAACTGGCCTCAGAGTTAGAAAGACCTGGGTTCAAACCCTACTTTTGACAGATACTGTCTATGTGACTCTAGGCAAGTCACTTACCCTTTCAGTTTCCTAGACAACTAAGATTACAAGTTCAAGAACAGTTTCTATATGAATTGGTAAAGGGAATTTCTATGCTAGGAGTTTCCTATAATAATGAAATCACAGGTCTAGGACCTCCCCTCCCCCACCAATTATGCCCTAGGGATTTGCATATGTGTCATATCTCTGAAATAAACCATAAAATCCATGAAGACAGTGACAATACTTTGGACCTCCTCATGTGCCTACTTTTGTTGTTTTAATTGAATTCAACATACTTGACAAGATAGAAGGGCGATTCTAAAGTCACTCACTGGTATTAATTAACTATATGACTCAGAAATTCATCACAAAAATAGAAAATAAAAGCTCCCTATGAGCATTTCATATTTTAATTCTCTTATTAAAACGTTTCATATACTGGTTACCTCATAAGAGCAAGGAACAACTGGACAATAAATGGTCTACATGTTCCATTGTTATTCTCATGATGTCAAGGTAATGTGAGAATGGTTCCTAGTGGAAAACGTATGTGAGGAAATGGATAAGGACCTCACAGATTTGTCAGGGAGAGATGAGCAGCAAATGCCTATATCAATGAGACAGAAGATCTGTTGGAGTACTAAAATGTTTATTCCTATTTAAAAAAGGGGAGAGGCATATACTAATCCTTATTACAAAGACAATTAAAGACCTATAAGAAAGTAACAAGAACAAAAAAAAAAGGAGAATAAATCCTTTATTTGGGGGCAGGTAAGTGGGGCAGTGGATAGAGCTCTGGCCTTGGAGTCAAGAAGACCTTAGTTCAAATCCGACCTCAGACACTTGACACTTACTAGCTGTGTGACCATGGGCAAGTTACATAGCCCTGATTGCCTCACAAAAAAAAAGTAGGAAAAAAAAAGAGTAACAAGGAGTAGAGAAAGTGCACCAGATGGTTTATGAGATGATTACACTGAGTAGATTATCTGGGATTCAGAATTAAATAGACAATATCGGAGGGTTTTGTCTTTTAAAAGCTAAATAAAGGAAAACCACTTTCCCCTATTTCATCTTTCAGGGGAAAAATATCAACAAAATATCATTATATTAATGTATTTTATTTTTTTCTTTGTTATAAAGAAAGGCTCAGTTTGGAATGGGGGAAATGAACATTTTCACAAATGACTTGAATGTGAAAGAAGGAAAAAAAAGCAATCCTTTGCTTAAAAAAAATCAATCAAATATATTGTAGTTTGGATTTTCAACTGATTTGACTTTTGTCTCAATAGAATGAATTTTCTTCAAGTGTATAGTCTGATAATGAATGCCCAGCATCGCAAGATGTAACCATCATATCACAGTCTGAAATTTTTAGGGGGTGAAGAGATGAGTGTGTGTCTGGTGATTAAACATATTGAAATTATCATTAAAGCAATTAGTTTATGTTGTTCTTGATAGCTTTTTTACATAAATAAGAAACTTTAAATATCAGTAATTTAATTCATTATATTATAAGTTGTATTCTAAATGAAATCTCCATTAAAAACTTAACTGAAAGCCTGCCCTGGAGTCAGGAGGACCTGAGTTCAAATCTGACCCCAGATACTTGACGCTTACTAGCTGTGTGATCCTAAGTAAGTCACTTAACCCCATTGCCTCACACACAAAAAAAAGACAAACAAACAAACAAAAAAACCAAAATCTTAGTTGAAAGGCAGCCTGGTATAGTGAATAAAGGATCAGCCTTAGAGTCAGAAAGACTTGAATTCAAGTCCTGTCTTTGATACATACTGGCTATTATGGGCAAAGCACTAAACATCTCAGTACCCAATACTACTAAAACTGTAAGTTACAGATGAATTGTTCACTTTCCCCTCCAAGTTGCAAGCATCTAGTCTGGCTCACATTCCTATACTCATCTTCCTAAAAAGACCTGTATTTTTGGAATTATATAAAATGTTCTTTTATTCTAAAGTAAAAATGACAATTAAGTCTTAATGCCCCTTTCCCAGAAGCATTTGCATTTTTATCACTATTATTTACATTTAATATTTTTACTTAATTGTAGTCAAGGTTAAGTGTTATCAGGAGACATTGACCAACTAAGTCCCACCCCACTTGATGAAATTATGGATTGTGAAGTGCAGGTAACTGAGATAATTAGGTGTTAACATCTTAAAGGAAGTATAAAAGAAGTTTTATCATTTTTTTGCTCCTTTAGGAAGTATAGAGAAGCTATTCTACCAATTTGATAGAATAGCTGCTTAGTGTAGATAGACAGCCTGGCTTAATGACTCTTGTTTCTGACACATACTGGCTTTGTGACCCTGGACCACTCACTTAACCTCTCAGAGTCACAGGCAAATCTTTAAGACTATAGATTACAGAATAGATGCTGTCTACATTTGTAGAAGGTGTTTTCTCACTGGAAGTTCTCCATGCCAATGAAATAACAAGTCTAGTTCACACATACACCAATAAAAAATAGGGTGTCTAGCCATTGACAAAGATTAGTTCCACCCTTGGTGGTCCTTAAAAAGCCAGCCAGCTCTATAGACACACTGTCTAAGAAGTTATCCATGGCAGTCAGGAAGAGGTCAACTATGGAAGAAGAATTCAACTCCTCAGAGAGAATCCTTACTATTGGTATTCTGGTGAGAGGAGACAATGCTATAAGGGGAGAGGCATCAGGCCCTGTCTATCCAGTGTTGACATGTGGTTCATGAATATGGGTTTTAATTCTTTGTCGTAGAGTTTATTCTTTTGTTTTTGGTGAAAGAGATTAGAAGTTTCATTTTGTGAGTTTCAAGAAGTCTGGAGAGCTACCTGAAGTCCAGGAGTCCAAGGATTGAATCCATGTTGGGTTTTGCAGCCAGCCCAGCATTGATGTCCCAAGGTATCAAACATAAAGAGGCAGCAAACAGTAATGTCACATTTGGACATGAAATTGATGGGACCAATGCTATATAGAAACTGTGTTAAATCTAAGCCAACTGTCTCCAGAAAGAGAAGTGATGTAAGGAGAGTATGCCCCCAAAGTATTGAGAGGAATTTTCTGTACTTCTCTTCTTGCTATGTCTTTGATGTAAATATCCTTTTATAAAAACTATTGATGTTAAATGTTTAGATGCAACTCAGGTACTGGTTACTGATAGCTAATAGTGTGTGTGTGTGTGTGTGTGTGTGTGTGTGTGTGTGTGTGTGTGTGTGTGTGCTGGGAACGCACCAGAATTGGACTTGAGCCAATGGCATTAGAGGATTCACAAACTCCTCAGAGGTAGTACTAGAATACTGAAAAAAGAGATATATTTGGCTTTATTCTGGAAGAGTGAAATCAGAAATACTTGCTACAAAGGTGGAGACATTTGTTGCACATAAAGAAGGAATGTTCAGGACTAGTGAGTGAATTTGAAGGCCTTGAAGAGTCACTTGTGGAGGGTTTACAGAAACTGAAAAGACTTCTTAAAGAAATAGTAGGCAAAGCAAGGAGAGGGGTCCTGAAGGGTCCAGATCCAAGGGCACATGCTCTGTATCAGGAAGCAGGCTAAATGACATAGATTTTGTACTACCTAATGTAAATTCCACAAGTGATAATACTGGTATAACTTATACAGAATTATAGTGAATTCCTGTGAACTGAGTTGCTGAAAATTTGCCAATATATTCAAAACATCTTGGCATCCTTAAGTGAATACAAGACTTCTGTGAACTCTAACGTGAACATATTTAATCCCAGGGTAATGATTTCTCAAATGTGCTATTTGGTATATTTAAAGATGAGTTAATTCTATTAGAATGCAAGACTATCTAGCTCTGCATAAGACATGATACTGCAAGCAACCCAAGGGAAAATCTTGTCTAAGATTTTCATATTTTAAATCATATGATTTAAAATCATAGGAATATAAGAATCATATTTTATAGATACAGATTGTGATAGGGCAAAGCTGCCCCTAAACCTGACAGTTCCTCAGCCAATACGAGGTAGACCCAGATCAAAGCCGTCCCTGAGACCTGATTGGCTCTGACTCCCCTGATATGGCTTGTTAGTCATCTAGTGACATGAAAAAATAGCAGCCACATGGAATCTGGACCTTTCAGACTTGGTGGGTGCCTAAAACCATGGAAGTCTCCAAACCTTGATGACATACCTATCAGATATATTTCAAGATGGGGACAACTGGGGGATGCCATTGCATCCTTGTTATGTATTCTTGTTGCGATAGGGCAAAGTAAATCTTTGGTAAATGTTCAATGACTTCCAAACTGTCTTCTTTCATCTCAACATCAGACTCGAACTAAGAGGGTGTTTGCATTAGAGCTGCACCTATACAAAGACTTGGAAACTGAGGGCCAGAAAGGAACCTGCTTTAACTCATATAATTCCTAACATTGTATTGTGCTTTATACTGTATAAAGCATTTGGAGTAAGAGGTCCTTAGTTTAAATCGTGGCTCAGCCACTGTGGGATCTTAGGAAATTTATGTCACTTCTCTAGGATTCTATTTTCTCAACCACGAAATATGGGAATTGGATTGGGTGACCACTAGTCCTTTCCAATTTTAGATTAATAAACCTGTGCATGGCAGCAGAACAGGTTAGACAAAGGATAGAATTTAAATGAGGAAGTAGAACTTCCAAGAATATTTTCCGTGAATTATTATTATTATTGGTAGCAACACTAATATAACACTGAGATTTGCAAAGTGCTTAATACATATCTCATTTGATTGTTATTCTTGAGAATAATTTAAATCTGATCTCTTTGTATCACTTATGAGAGATATATAACATTTTTTGGTGACTCAGAAACGTTGGAAGACTGAAGGCCCGAGTTGTGGATTATACGTTAGCGTGTAAAAAAAAAAAGTTCAGTGGATAATTTGTGAGGAAGATAAGGGAAAAAAAGAGAAAAAGAAGGAAAATTTGGGGTATGCTAACTATTTTTAAATAAAGCAATTCATTAACTAATGAGGTCCTCGTGACTACAATACTTTGCATAGTGCATTGTAAACAGTGGGAACATACATATTTCAGTGGATAAATGCTAAATTGTCTGGGGGTTTTTTTGGTCAGTTTGTTAATTTATTTGATTCTACCTTATTAAATAATGGGAATTCTATATATGATTTTTTCTCATTCTGTGTGTTTGTTTTGTGGATGGTTATTAATTTTCTAATAGAATTATGAATGAATACTTAGAAAGGGACAAATAGAATAATGGATATGCCTGAGACTTTTTTTAGAATCTCACTCTGAAGGCTTACAAAATGTTCTTTTTAAATAAAGGACCCATTAGTGATAAATACAGTTAATTGTGTAATCTTTGAGACAACAGAAAATAAATTGTGGGCAATTGAGAGAACATTGATGTCAAATTGTAGCTTGTTCAGGATTCAGGGACATTCATAGCAATTCAAGCCTATTTCTAGTGGTTACCAGTGAAATCTGAAAAAACATGATGCAACATGTTTGTTTGGTCCTGGCAAAGTTGTGAGGAATCTGGTTACTTTTTCCACCCTCACTGAGAATGTGCTATCACTTTCTAGAGATCCATTACTTCTTTTACAACTACCAAACTTCTATAGGGGCAGCCAGGTGGCACAGCAGACAGAGTGCCAGGTCCAAAGTCAGGAATACTCATCTTCATGACTTCAAACCCAGCCTCAAACACTTACTAACTGTGTGACCCTTAAGTCACTTAACCTTATCTCAGTTTCCTCATGTATAAAATGAACCAGAGAAGGAAATGGCAAACCACTCTGGTATCTTTTACAAGAAAACCCCAAATGGGGTCATGAAGAGTTGGACACGACTGAAACAATTGAACAACAAAACTTTTATAATATCCTTTAGAAGCTGGACATTTAATGGCTAAAAGCTGGTGTTACTTATTGGTAGATGCCTCATGATCTTACAGCATGTCTTATTTAAGTAGTTTCAAGATTCCATTATTTCATCAGTGTGAATGCTCCCTCCAAATATGCAGGTAGCACTGCATCCATGCCTTAGAAAATGATCTTAAAGAATTACTGTGGCCAAAAGTATTCATCGCATGATGTTGAACCCTCTGGTGATTAGCCTATCCATATTTATCTAGGTGTTCAAAGCCTTTCATAACATGTTCTCCCACCTTTGCAGTTTGCTTACATCTTTTTAACCCCCTTCCACCCACCCCACCCCTTGCACTTTTGTTCCTCACACAAGGCACTCCATCTCCTGACTGGCCATTTTCACTGGCTGTTTCCCATGCCTGGAATGCTCTCCCTCCTCATTTCTGCCTCCTGGCTTCCCTGATTTCTCTCAATTCCCAACTAAAATCTCAACTTCTATAGGAGCCTAACATCCCTCTTAATTCTAAGTTTAAATATTTCTACTTTCTCCTGTATGTAGCTGGTTTGTACACAGTCGTTTGAATGTTTCCTCCTCCATCATATTTCAAGAAATTATAAAGAAAAATTTTCCCAATATCATAGAATAAGAGGGTAAAATAGAAACTGAAAGAATCTACCAATTGCCACTTGAAAGAGATCCCAGAATAAAAACTCCCAGTAGTATTATAGCTGAATTCCAGAGCTTCCAGGTCAAAGACAAAATACTGCAAGCAGCCAGAAAGAGAGCATGCAAATATCATGACTCACACACACAAGATTTAGCAGCTACCTCATTAAAGGAGCAGAAGACTTGGAACACAATATTCCAGAAGGTAAAAGAGTCAGGATTACAACCAAGAATAACCTACCTAGCAAAACTGAGTAGAGTCTTTCAAAGGAAAAAATAGATGTGTAATGAAATAGAGAACTTTCAAGCATCCCTGATGAAAAGACTAGAGCTGAATAGAAAATATGACTTTCAAATATAAGACCCAAGAGAAGCATAAAAAGATAAACATGAAAAAGAAATCATAAGAAACTCAATAAGGTTAAATTGTTTACTTTTCTATGTGGGAAGAAGATATAGGTAACTTCTAAGAACTTTATCATTCATTAGGGCAGTTAGAATGCTTCTACATAGAGAGTATGAGAATATGCTGATTGTTGGGGTGACGTAAAAAATGGATGGATGAGAAATAGGGATACCCTGGTAGAAGGGGGGAAGGGAAAGGAAAAATGGGAAAATTTATCTCATAAAAGAGACAACACAGAAGGAAGAGCTTTTACATTAGAGGGGGCAATGGGGGGTGGGGGACAATGCTTGAAGTTTACTCTCATCTAAATTGATTCGGAGTGGGAAATAGACTCTCTCTCTCTCTCTCTCTCTCTCTCTCTCTCTCTCCTTCTCTCTCAGTTGGGTATAGAAGTCTATCTTACCCAAAAGAAAAGTAGGAGGGGAAGGGAATAAGAGAAAATGGGATGGAGGCAAAGGGAAGGCAGATAAAGGGAGGCTGTGGTCAGAAGCAAAACAGACTTTACAGGGGGACAGAATCAAAACAGACAGAAGGATAAACAGAAGAAAACAGGAGAAAGAGAAAGGCACTGTCAGCAAATCTAACTGTGAATGTGAATGGAATGAAGTTACCCATAAAATGGAAGCAAATAGCAGAATGGATTAGAATCCAAAAATATATTCTTTACAAGAAACACACCGGAAACATAAAGAGTTAAAATAAGGGGTTGTAGCAGAATCTATTATTCTTCAGATGAAGTTAAAAAAATAGGCAGGGGTAGCAATCATGATCTCAGACAAAACAAAAGCAAAAATAGACCTAATTAAGAGATAAGCAGGGAAATTTCATCTTCATAAAAGGCACCCTAGACCATGAGGTAATATCAGTACTAAACATATATGCACCAAAATGACATAGCATCCAAATTCTTAAAAGAAAAATAAAACAAATAACAGGAGGAAATAGATAATAAACTAAATTACTGGGGGATATCAACTTTCCCCTCTCAGTACCAGATAAATATAATCATAAAATAAATAATAAAGAAGTTAAGGAAATGAATAGAATCTTAGAAAAATTGGGTATGATAGACCTTTGGAGAAAATTGAATGAGAATAAAAAGAAATATATCTTTTTCTCAGCTGTATAGGGCACCTTTACAAAAATTGACCATTTATTAAGGTCTTAAAAAAAAAAGCTCACAGATGCAAAAAAGTAGAAATAGCAAATATATCCTTTCCAGATCATAATGCAATAAATATTGCATTCAATAAAGGACCATGGAAGCATAGGTTAAAAATTAATTAGAAACCAAATAATCTAATCCTAAAGAATGAGTGGCTCAAAGAATAAATTACAGAACGAATCAATAATTTCATTAAAGAAGATGACAACAAGGAGACAACATGACAAAATTTGTGGGATGCAGCCAAAGTGGTACTTAGAGGAAAATTTATAAATCTAAGTGAGTACATTAATAAAAGAGAGAAAGGGCAGATCAATGAATTAGGCAAACAACTAAAAAAACTAGAAAAAAATAAATTAAATTCCCTAATTAAACATCAAAATGGAAATCTTGAAAATCAAAGAAGAGATTAATAAAATTAAAAGTAAAAAATTGGACTAATAAATAAAACTAGGACCTGACTTTTATGAAAAAAGCAATGAATTATATAAACTATTGGTTAATTTGATTTTCTTTGAAAAGAAAGAATAAAACCAAATTACCAGCAACAAAAATGAAAAGAGTGAATGCACCAACAAGAAAGATGAAATTAAAGTAATTATTAGGAGTTATTTTGCCCAATTATATGCTAGTAAAACTGACAAGCCAAGTGAAATGGATGAATATTTACAAAAATATAAACTACTCAGATTAACAGAAGAAGAAACAATATATTTAAATAACCTTATCTTAGAAAAAGAAATGGAGCAATCCATAAATGAGCTAACTAAGAAAAGATCCCCAGGACCAGATGAATTCACAAGTAAATTCTGCCAAACATTTAAGGAACAATAAATCCCGATACTATATAAATTTTTTGAAAAAAGGAAAGGTAAGGAAGGAATCCTTCCAAAGTCCTTTTATGACACAAATATAGTCTTGATACCTAAACCAGGGAGAGCCAAAACAAGAATACTATAGACCAATTTCTTTAATGAATATGGATGCAAAAATTTTTAATAAAATACTATGAAGAAGTTTATGACAATTATCACCAAGATCACACATTGTAACCGGGTGAGATCTATACCAGGAATACAGGGCTATTTAGATATTAGGAAAACTATCAGCAAAATTGATCACATCAGTAACAAAACCAACAAAAATCATATAATTATCTCAATAGATGTAGAAAAGGCTTTTCACAAAATACAACAACCATTCCTATTAAAAACACTAGAAAGCATAGGAATCAATGGAATTTTTCTTAAAATTATAACTAATGTCTGTTAAAACCAAGAGCAAGCATTATCTGTAACAGCGACAAATATGAAGCCTTCTCATTAAGATTGGCAGTGAGTCAAGGAGGCTCAATATCATCACTACTATTTGATATTGTACTAGAAATGCTAACCATAGCAATAAGAGAAAAAAAAGAAATTGAAGGGATAAGAATAGGCAATGAGGAAATGAAACTATAACTCTTTTTTATTAATTAATTTATTTTGAATTATCAACAATCACTTCCATAAGTTTTTGAGTTTTAAATTTTTCTCCCCCTCCTTCCCTACCTTCCTCTCCAAGATGGTGCACAATCTGATATAGACTATACCTACATATTCCTATTAAACATATTTTCACATTAGTGATGTTGTAGGTAAGAATTAGAACCAATAGGAGGAACCACCAAAAAGAGGAAACAAAACACAACAGAAGAAAAAAAATAGCAAATAGTATACTTTGATCTGCATTCAAACTCCATAGTTCTTCCTTTGGATGTGGATAGCATTTTCCATCATGAGGCCTTTGGAGATGTCTTAGATCCTTGTATTGCTGAGAAGGGTTAAGTCTATCAATACTGGTCATCACACAACGTGGCTGTTACTGTGTACAACATTCTCCTGGTAATGCTCATTTCACTCAGCATCAGACCAGACAAGTCTTTCCAGGGTTTTCTGAAGTCAGCCTGTTCATCATTTTTTATAGCACAATAGTATTCCATTACATTCATATACCACAACTTGTTCAGCCATTCCCCAATTGATGGGCATCCTCTCAATTTCCAATTCTTTGCCACCACAAGAAGAGCTACTATAAATATTTTTTGTACATGTAGGTCTTTTCCCCATTTGTATGATCTCTCTAGGATATAGCCCTAGAAGTGCTATTGCTGAGTCAAAGGGTATGCACATTTTTATAGACCTTTGGGCATAGTTCCAAATTGCTCTCCAAAATGGTTGGATCATTTTGCAACTCCACTCACAATGCATTAGTGTTCCAATTTTCCCATATTTCCTCCAACATTTATCATTTTCCTGTTTTGTCATGTTGGCCAATCTGATAAGTGTGATGCAGTACCTCAGAGTTGTTTTGATTTGCATTTCTCTAATCAATAGTGATTTAGAGCATTTTTTCATATGACTATCGATGGCTTTAATTTCTTCATCTGAGAACTGTCTGTTCATATCCTTTGATCATCTTTGATAAACCCAAAGATTCCAGTCTCACCATTTCACAAAAATTCTGGAAAAACTGGAAAGCAATTTGTAAGAAACTAGGCATAGACCAACATCTCACACTGTGTACCAAGAGAAGATCAAAATGAATAAATGATTTAGACATAAAGGATGATAGCATAAGTAAATTAGGGGAGCATGTAAAAATGTACCTGTTAGGTCTATGGATAAAGGAAGAATTTATGACTAAACTAAAGACAGAGAGGATCAAGGGAAGTAAAATGGATAATTTTGGTTGTGTTAAATTAAAAAGGTTTTGTGCAAACAAAATCAATGCAACCAAGATTAGAAGGACAACAGGAAAATAGGGGGAAACTTTTACAGCAAGTTTCTCTGATAAAGGATTGATTTCTCAAATATATAGAGAACTGAGCCAAATTTATAAAAAATATGAGTCATTCCCCAATTGATAAATGGTCAAAGGATATGAAGTCAGTTTTCAAAAGAAGCATTCAAAGTTATTTATAGTCATACAAAAAATACTCTAAATCAGTATTGATTAGAGAAATGCATATTAAAACAACTCTGTGATACCGTCTCACACCTATCAGATTGGCTAACATAACAGAAAAGGAAAATAGCAAATGCTGGAGGAGATATGGGAAAAACTGGAACCCTAATGCCCTATTGGTGGAGTTGTGAACTAGTCCAACCATTCTGGAGAACAATTTGGAACTAACCCCAAAGGGCTATAAAACAGTGCATACCTTTTGACCCAGCAATACCATTACTAGGTCTGTATCCTAAAGAGATCAAAGAAAAGGGAAAAAGACCTATTTCTGGTTTTTTTGTTGTTTTTTTTTTGTTTTTTTTAGGCAATTGGGGTTAAGTGACTTTCCCAGGGTCACACAGCTAGTAAGTGTCAAGTGTTTGGTCTGAGGCAAGATTTGAACTCAGGTACTCCTGACTTCAGGGCCGGGGCTCTACCCACTGCACCACCTAGCTGCCCCCAAAAGACCTATTTTTACAAAAATATTTCTAGCAGTTCTTTTTGTGGTGGCAAAGAGTTAGAAATTAAGGGGATGCCTGTCAGTTGGGTAATGGCTGAACAGGTTATGATTGTGATGGAATATTATTGTGCTATAAGAAATGACAAGCAGGATGGATGGTTTCAGAAAAACTTGGGAAGAACTATACAAACTGATGCAAAGTGAACATTTTCTATAGTAACAACAATATTGTAAGGATGATCAACTGTGAAAGACTTAACTACTCTAATCAAGAAAATGATCCAAGACAATTCCAAAGGATCCATGATGAAAAATGCTATCCACATTCAGAGAAAGAACTTGTGAACTCTGAGTATAGATGGAAGCATACTATTTTTAACTTTCTTTATTTTTCATGAATTATTTTGTGTGCTTTCTTTTGCAACATGTCTAATACGGAATTGTGTTTTGCATGACTTCTCATGTATGATCAATATCACATAGCTTGCCTTCTCAAGGAGTAGTGAAGGGGGAGAGGGAGAGAATTTGGAACTGTAAATTTAGAATTGTAAAAATGAATGTTAATTTTTTACATGTAATTGAAAAAATATTTAATGAAATAAAAATATTTTAAAAGATTTATAAAATGTTTTCCTCATAACAACTTTGTGAGAATCATTATCTCCATTTTAGAGATGAAAGGAGTTTATATGAGAATTGGTAACTTGCTCATGTTCAACCAGACAGTACATTAGAACTCAGGACTCCCGACTCTAAGGTTTGCACTCTTTATTATACTACACTGAGAAATAGAGATGATTTGAAATCATAGAATACAGGCTAGATAGGGTCTTAGAGATGATTTAATCCAATCACCTTATTTTACAAATTAGGAAACTGAAGCCAGGAGAGGGCAAATGATCTGTTTAAGGTCAAGACAGGACCAGGACTAAAACATAGATCCTTTGACTCCCAATCCAGTGATTTCGCCAGTATACCATGCTGCTTCCTAAAATTACACATAATTATACATTTTATCCTTCCCTCTTGTCTAGCTATCCTGAACAAATATTTCTGGGAGACATGTATTACAAGTGAGAATTAGCTTTCAAACCCCTTTCCTAGGAAGCCAAACTAAATTCGGCCTGAGCTGCCCTCCTGCCAAACCCCAAGAACTGCATCTTAGGGGACATATAAGCAGACACAGCAGGAAAGAAAGTAACTATCCTGATTCACAGAGATCAACAAATTTCATATAAGAACACCCAAGTGAGAACTACTGTAGTCTAGCATATCTTCTCTTATACAGCTCCTTTATTTTGCAGATTTAGGGAGACATCATTATTCAGTTGATGGGCAATGTAGTTCTGTGTTTAATTCATGTTTATGGTTAAAATAAATTACTTGTTTCATGTTCCAATTTTTTATATTAATCAGATATGTACCTAATCACTGATGTTTGCTTCATTGTGCATATAAATGTCCAATTTTGGCAGGAAGGGAAATAACTTTATTCTAGTTCTGGCTCTTGTGTTAACTTGCTATGTGACCTTGAGAAACTCAGTTGATTTCTCTAGGCTTCAGTATGTTCATTAGGAAAATGAGAAAATTGGACTAGATTTTTGCAACTCTCTTTCTATAGCTTTAAAATTCTAAGATTTTCAACCACAGATAAAACCAAATATGTATTTTTCAGTGACTTAATCAAATGTTTATATTGCCTTAAGAAAAACCAATATACAAAAATTCAAACTTAGAAAATAAAGTTATATTTTTACATATTATATATATTTTTATATTACAAAAGTATTCTTTGCTTTGAAAAAGTAGTCACTTTTGAAATCTTTTAAATAGGCATCTCTCCCAGTGTAGTTGTTGCTGATTTATTTTCTAAAAATATAATTTACAAGCAATTTTTAAGGAATGAATTTCTTGGGTAATTTAAATACATTTTTGTATGTTCAGGAATCTCTACCCTAATTTCATTGCCCTATTTTTAGCCATGAGTCCTTCCTGACTCATCTGTCTATCCCCAATTTTATCATCGTGTCCTTATTAATTTCCCTCCCCATTTCTGTCTCTCAGAGATTCTGAGTTTCTAAACCATACCCCTGTACCCAGGGATTTACTGGTAAATACTGAACAATTTGCCCTGGTGTGTGTAGGGGGGTGGTGGTGGTGAGGGGAATGTACACACAGCACACTTCTAAATTTAATCTACATTATTAACATTTTCTTCATCACTTTCTTCAGTTTTGACAATCAATAAAACAATAAAACAAGCCTTGATTTGTAGCACTTGCCAATTGCTTGAGGTATAAATGTTCACAAGGAAACTTTAATAATAGGTTCTTGAGATCCAATTCAAGACAGCTCCAGCACAACCCCTTCTGTACCCTACGGTGCAGCACCACTGACTGCTCAGTTACAGAATCAGAGAAAAGAGATCAAAGGTCATATAATACAACACATACCTGATCATGAATCCCACATACAATATCACTGACAAATAGTTCAGCCAAAGACCTTCAGTGAAGATGAACCCACTACCTCCTGAGGTAGCCCATTTGAACTGCCCTAATTACTAGCAAGTCTTTTCCTTCTACTGAGCTTAAATTTCCCTATGTATAATTTCTACTCATTGCTACTAGTTTTGCCTTGTGAAGCCATGGAGAAAAAGCTTAAAGCTTAACCCCTCTTCCACACAGCTAAGTCTTCCTTTTTCTTAATTAAACATCCTTAGTTACTTCAACCCAATCTCACCTGGCAGTTTTCAGGACCTTCACCATCCTAGTCACACTCCTCTGGATGCATTCCAGCTTGTCAATGTATTTCTTTAAAATGTGATACCTGGAACTAAAAATAAATCTTGAATATGGTCTAACCAGGGCAGAATTTAGTACAGCCATTGCTTCCTTTTTTTTTTTTTTTTTGGCTTTAGTAACTGCTATGTCACATTGTTGAATTATATTGAGCTTGTGTTCCACTAAAACCCACACATCTTTTTCAAGTCAACTTTTATTTTGTAAACTTGGAGTTGTTTTTTAAAACCTATGTGGACTTTACATTTGTTCCTATTATAGGGATTTTTCTAGCTTGCTCAGATATGTTTGGATCCAGACTATCACTTTCTTAAAACAGGTGATCCATAAAACAGTAAGTCAAGCCTAGATTTGTAGGTTCTCAATAAATATTTATTGAATTGAATTCTCTTCTAGATCCTGATAGATTTCTTCTTTCTGCCCAGGTGGTATGATGACAACATCACTTCTGTCTCTCCACCATGCTTCCCTACTCCATTTCCTGTATTCTTCACATTCTTCATATCTTAATATTTGCTATTATTCCACTTCTTTTATCTATTCTGATTTTTTTTAAAGTGAGGTATAGCCTTCAATAACCATTTTCTAGTCACAAGTCCTCCCTGATTTTCTTTAAGTCCCAAATAAAATCCTATCTCTTACTCCACCCCCTTTAATTCCAGTGCCTTCCTTCTGTTAATTTTTTTCCTATTTATCCTGTATATAGTTCACTTTGTATACATGTCTTTGCATGTTATCTCCCCCATTAGACTGTAAGCTCCTCGAGGGCAGGGATACTCCCTTTTGTCTCCTTTTGTATCCCCAGTGTTTAGCACAGTGCCTGGCACAAAGTAAGTGTTTAATAAATGTTAATTGATTCATTATTGATTGATTGAAGTCTCCACTCAACAAATCTCAGCAATACCTGAAAGGTCAAATTTGTCTCCAGGGTCTGGTATATGTGCAATAAGCTTCTCATGGCATCTTCCCAAGTGGAGACACTGGGAAGCCAACTTCTAGAAGAGTCGTGAGGATATGGAATGGAAGTGTCTGGAAAGACTGTGTAGCATGTGTAGACATTATGTAACCAGTTCCAGTCTGCTAACCACATGGTTCAGAGAAGCCTTTTTTAATTGACTGCACAGCCAGAACTGAGAGTGTCTTCAAAAAATCTGGAGTCAGCTTTGACCTCCTCTCTTCAGCTCAAATTCTCTTGGCATCCCTGCTTATGGTTGGATTCCTTCATCAGGAAGATCAGTGAAAAAAAAAAAAGCTGTATGGGGAGAAGCCTTTGGATCTCTCCACAAGGAGGCCTTGGGGCCCTGAGAAATAAGCCTCAGGCCTTGGCCTCTGCATTCATTTTGTTGTTGTTGTTCTAAGTGAAGGGATTGAAACCTTTAATCTTGTGAATTTTGAAAGGTCAGAAAGGACATCCAAGAGTTCCAGAGTGGTGGAGCCAAGCTGGAAGAGGGAAAGCAGTGACTTGATAGAGCTCTCCCTCCAAATACCTATAAAAAATGGCTCTAAACAAATTCTACAGCAGCAGAACCCACAAAAAGACAGAGTAAAACAAATTTCCAGCCAAAGACAACCTGCATGGCTGATTGGAAAGGTATATTGCGCTGGGCTGCTAGAGGAGTGCAGTTCGGCGTGGGCCTGCAGGCCATAGCAACCGAGGAGCAGGCCTCAGAAGACTGAATCGCAGACAACTGTGGTGGTTTCCAGACTTCTCAACCCATGAACACCAAAGACAACTTAGAAGGTCAGTGGGAAAAGTCTGTGACTGTGGTGAGAGAAGCTAGGTCTCAGCCACCCCCAGGGCAGCGGCTGCCTCCTGAGCTTCCAGCCCACAGACTGAGGGGGAATTGGGTGGCTGATCAGAGGGAGATTGCAAGGATCTCTTTGCCAGGGATGAGGCAGGAATCTCTTGCTTGGATCTGGGTCACAGTTCTGAGGGGCGGTCCTCGGGTGAGGAGGAGTGCTGGTGGTGGAGCTTGTTGTGGCAGTGGAAAGGAAATACCTCACCCCTTATCATAGCACCTTGGAAGAACTGACACTTTTCAGGTTCCTAGAAGTACCTCTGAAAACAGCTGTACAACCCCCGAAGCTTGGGACAGTACATTCTCCACACTGGAAACAGACTCTTACCTTAACAAAGAGTTTAAAACTCAAGTAATTGGTTGGGATCATGAGCAAGCAGCGCAAAAAGAGTCAGACAATATTATCTTACTTTGGTGACAAAGAAGATCAAAACATACAACCAGAAGAAGAAAACAAAGTCAAAGCTCCTACATCCAAACCCTCCAAGAAAAATATGAATCAGTCCCAGGCCTTGGAAGAGCTCAAAAGGGATTTTGAGAAGCAAGTAAAAGAAGCAGAGGAAAAACTGGGAAGAGAAATGAGAGTGATGCAAGAAAATCATGAAAAGCAAGTTAACAGCTTGCTAAAGGAGACCCAAAAAAATACTGAAGAAAACAACACCTTAAAAAATAGCCTAACCCAAATGGCAAAAGAGGTCCAAAAAGCCAATAAAGAGAAGAATGCCCTAAAGAGCAAAATTGGACAAATGGAAAAGGAAGTCCAAAAGATTACTGAAGATAATACTTCCTTAAAAATTAGAATAGAGCAATTAGAAGCTAGTGACTTTATGGGAAATCAAAACACTGTAAAATAAATCCAAAAGAATGAAAAATTAGACAACAATGTGAAATATCTCATTGGAAAAACAACTGACCTGGAAAATAGATCCAGGAGAGAGAATTTAAAAATTATTGGACTATCTGAAAGCCATGATCAAAAAAAGAGCCTCGACATCATCTTTCAAGAAATGATCAAGGAAAACTACCCTGATATTTTAGAACCAGAGGGCAAAATAGAAATTGAAAGAATCCCCCGATCTCCTCCTGAAAGAGATTCCCAAAGGAAAACTCCTAGGAATATTATAGCCAAACTCCAGAGTTCCCAGGTCAAGGAGAAAATATTACAAGCATCCAGAAAGAAACAATTCAAGTATTGTGGAAACACAATCAGGATAACACAAGATTTAGCAGCTTCTACATTAAGGGACCACAGGGCATGGAATATAATATTCCGGAGGGCAAAGGAGATAGGATTACAACCAAGAATCACCTACCCAGCAAAACTGAGTATAATCTTTCAGGGGAAAAAATGGTCATTCAGGGAAATAGAGGACTTTCAAGCATTCTTGATGAAAAGACCAGAGCTGAATAGAAAATTTGACTTTCAAATGCAAGACTCAAGTGGAACATGAAGAGGTAAACAGGAAAGAGAAATCATAAGAGACTTATTAAGGTTGAACTGTTTACATTCTGCATGGAAAGATGATATTTGTAACTCATAAGACCTTTCTCAGTATTAGGGTAGTTGGAGGGAAAAAATTGTATGTATGTATATAGATAGATAGATAGATAGATAGATAGATAGATAGATAGATAGATAGATAGATAGATAGAGGGCACAGTGTGAGTTGAAGATGAAGGGGTCCTATCTGGAGAATAAAATTAAGGGGTGAGAGAGGATTATACCAGGAGAAGGAGAAAGGGAAAGGTAGAATGGGGTAAAGTATCTCACAAAAAAAGAACAGAAAAGAAAAGGCTCTTACAGTGGAGGGGAAACAGGGGAAGGTGAGAGGGAATGAGTGAATCTTATGCTCATAGGATTTGACTTAAGGAGGGAATAACATGCATACTCAATTGGGTATGGAAATCTGTCTTACCCTACAGGAAAATAGGAGGGGAAGGGGACAAGACAGTAGGGGGATGATAGAGAGGAGGGCAGATTGGGAAAGGGGGTAATCAGAAGCAAATACTTCTGAGGAGGGACAGGGTCAAAAGAAAGAATAGAATAAATGGGGAAGTGGGACAGGATTAAGGGATATAGAGGTAGCTTTTCACCACATGTCTACTATGAAAGTGTTTCACATAACTGCACATGTATAGCCTATATTGAATTGCTTGCCTTTTCAATGAGGGTGGGTGGGGAGGGAGGAAGGGAGAAAATTCGGAACCCAAAGTTTTAAAAACACATGTTTAAAAAGAATGTTTTCACATGCAACTGGGAAATAAGAAATACAGGAAATGGGGTACAGAAATCTGTCCTGCCCTACAGGAAAATAGAAGGGGAAGGGGGGAGAGATAATAGGGAAAACAGACTAGGGGAAGGGGTATTCAGAATGCATGCCATCTTGGGGTGGGGGAGGGGTGAGATGGGGTGAAAATTTGGAACTCAAAATCTTATGGAAGTAAATGTTGAAAACTAAAAATAAAAAACAAATGTTATGTAAAAAAAATAAAAAAATAAAATAAAATAAAATTCTAAAAAAAAAGAAACAAAAAAAAGTTCCAGAGTTCAGGTTTTGTAGTCTGTGCAGCATCAATGCCTAGAGAATCGAGGAGCAACAGCCCAGCAATAGCTGAGATGATGACTCCTGCAATCATGTCTCATCTGGACTTGAACTTGATAATATCAATTCCATGTAAAAATTGTACTAAGAATGTGGCCCCAAGGTGTTGGGAGGAGGGAATGTTTATACTTGTATCATTGCTATGTCTTTGAAGTAAATATTTCTTCATAAAAATTAATTATGTTAATTAGTTAAATGGAAAGACAGTGCTACTTACTGGTGCCCATGTTGGGGGTGGGTGCAGGAAGGAGGAAAGAACACAGTTGGTGGAGGCTCTTACCAATAGTAAGAGAGAAGAGATGCCCCACCCCACCCCCAAGCTACTCTAGAATCATGAAAAATTCAAGAAGAATGAAACTGGCAAGGCTCTAAGAAAGTGATCCAGAGCAAACTAACTACACCTGGAATGTTCTCTCCCCCCTCCCTTGCCCCCCATTCTCTCTCACAGAATCCCTCTCTTTCTTTAAGATACACCACCTGGCACATTAAACCTTTCCACCACCACTAGCACACACACATATATGCACCTTCTAGTGCTCTGCCTCTCTAACTCCATTGTACCAAGCTATGTTATATTCATTCTGCACTTGTTCTCTACATTTTTGTTTATGTACATGTTGGCTCCTTTAAGAGAAGCTCTTTGAGAGGAAAAAATTGTTTCACTCTTTGTATTTGAATTCTCAGGACTTGCCATTGTGTGTGGCACGTAGTAGGCTCTGAATAAATACTTGCTTACTAAAATTTGTCTTGTCTTATTAAGATCTCTAGTTCACCTTGTATATTGTCCATACTTTGTGCATTTATCATAAGTGCACGTTGAATTGAAGGAATATATAATAAATTATTGAATGAATGACAGGCCAAGAGTTTTATTGCCAGTTCTCTTTCTGGTTGTTATCCATTAGGAATCTCTGGTCTTCTTTATTGAAATTCTTCTTCCTTTAGCTAGATCCTGATTAGTGTGAATAATAAATCCCCAGAAGTGGTCACACATTCTCATTCACACTTTTTAAAGTTATAATTATAAAAAATATGGTAATTGGTTCCAGTCCAATAGGAATATGCACTACAAATTTAAATAATGAAATCATTGTATTTCTGCACTAATCTGGACATAGTTGTGCTGCCATGGTGGCTGGCTTGTTGTTGTTCATTCTTCATTCTCAAAGAGGACCAATGACATCATGAGGGGGATGTCTTGACTTTCTTGTGAATTGGATTTAAGTGAGGCAGAGCTATGCGAAGTCATCAGTCTCACTCTCTCCTCCAGAGTTATCAAAGTCCAGTGGCAAGATAAAGGTGAAGCTCAGCTGGGTCAGCTGGCTTAGTAGCTATAGGTGGAAAATTTTCTTTCCTGGTTCATTTTAAGTTCAAACACTCTTAATCAGATTCATGAAATTCTAGACAAATATATGTACATGTATTAGGTCTCATTCCAGTATTTCCCTCCCTTTCTAAGACTGTATTGCTCCTATATTTTGAGCCATAGTTCAAAAATCCAAATCCCATTCTCTGACACTGTCTTCTTAACCAGCTGTTCACTTCTCAAATCCTCCTTTCTCTTTTGAAACCCCTTCCTTCAATCAGGAACATTAATCAAAACTCTACTTGTGCCCTTAAGATCTTCAGTTTCTTTCCCATTGTTTTCCAGCTTCCTTCTGTTTTAGTTTTTTACTTTGTTTCTCTTGTGCCTACCACATAGTAGAGAGATACTTTAATAAATAGTTGTTGAATTATGAATTTACCTCACCATGAACTATCAGGAATTGGTAGCATTGAAATATTTCTTTCATTTCTTCCAAGGAACTCTTCCTTCTTCTGATAACCAGGGGAGTCTAGAAGCAAACCTCAGGCCTTTCTACCTTATCTTATAATAGAGAGACCAAATCATACTTTTTTACTTAGATCAGATATGCACAACTTGACAGTAAGTAGGGGCTAAACTTCTTTGGGCTGCAGATAGGTTTTTAGTGGCTCACTTTCCAAGTAAAGTTATAATTAATGATTAAACTATTTTGCAAATAAACCATATTTTTAAAAAAGGGAAATTTCAATTAATATCAATTATATTTATTACTTAAGATTTTTATCATGAAATTGCTCTTCTCAGACTAGAGACACACTGACAGTGATTGGTTGTAGTGGGTCCTATGACGAACAGGAGAGAGGGTGAAGAGGCAATCTACCCGCCAGGTTACAATAGTGACTACTGGAAGATGGGTAAAGTGGGGTACAGACAAAGCACTTGTTATGTCTTTACTTTCTTTTATATCCTCTACATTTTTCATGGGCTGCTGGAAATCCTTTGGTGGGCCACAAGAGGCCGGCGGGCTATATGTTGTGCAGGCCTGACTTAGATGTTCATTTGGTAAGGAGATACCAGCTCTCTGCAGCTCACTTCATCATTGTCCTTGCTCTCCATACTTGGTGGAATTGAAATTTTCACTCCTCATTTTTACTGGTACCTCTTATGTGAAACTGCCACAGCAAACTCTCTGGTTTGGCTCTTGAGCCAGAAGAATCTTAAGTAGAAATTCAATTATCAACCACTTCATATTTTTTCTTACTTCTCTTCTCTTCCAAGTGGTACAATTCAAACACCACCTCCCATCTTGTTTCTCTACCACAGCATCCGCTGACTTGACTGGCCCCTTAGCAAGACTTTACTTATTTAAAGTGGGCTTCTTGCCTTTTTCATAATGGGATATCAGTTTGCTCAGCTGCTTTTGATTCATAGCTGGAAAATCCTGCCAAGCCCTAATGCAAACAAATTTATTTCAACTGTCACCTTTAAGATAGCATCCCATTCATATTTACTCCCTTCTAGTCAACTCATCCCTGAGATTCCTTGAGCTCATCTCTGAACATCTCTCATCCTTAACTACTAATTCACCCCCGTCCCAAAATTCAGTGGTATATGCCCAGGTTACATTCCTTTCCATGTAAGTCAACAATCTCATCAATCACCATCAGCTCACCCTATTCCTTGTGTTAAAATGGGTTGTGACTCATAATAACCATAGCCAATGTTTTACCTACTTTAAGTGTTTTAATTTCTCTAAATGGAATCATCATTCTCTCAGTTAGATTGGTCTGATCTTAAGAGGCATCTTTAACTCATCCTGAATCCTGTTCCTCCATATACAATCAGTTTTCAATCCTGTTTTTTTAAAAAAACTTTATAGCTAGTCTCTTCTTTCACTACCACTGAACACCCTAGTTTGGGATCTCTATACTTTTCACCTAGACCAGTAGCCTTGAAATTTTTTTAAATCAAATATCCCAATTAGTAAAATTTTTCAATCACATCCCCATGTATATATTTTTACTTATAATAAAAAATATACATTTCACTTTATTTATATTAGGACATAACATATCCTATTATATATTAAGTATGTTAATATTCACAAAATATAAATTAAAAAGAGTAAGAGAAAGAACCATATTTAAAAATTTTTTAAATGTTATGTATTAGCTGCACAAAGTATTTTTGTTCTTATTAATAATAATTTTCAGCGAGATCAATGTGACTGAGTATACTTCTTGTTTTTTAAAATATTGATTTAATACTTTTGTTACAGTGACTTGAAGCTCTTATTCTCAATTCAGTTACTTCAATGATTGGCTTTAACATATATATCCTAGCTGTAAAAGATACCTCATAAAGATATTTAGAACCAAACAGAATAAGTATACTGTTGGTTGAACTTATTAAATCATAACACTAATTTTTCAATCTCATCCATTTGTTTATCCCATTTATGTAAAGGTTTTATCACAATTTATCTAGTAAATTCCTATTTTTCCTAATGTTAATCAGTTGTTCTTGCAAACTAATTGAAAGGTGTTGACTTTATGAAAAAATGCTCTAAATCACTATTGATTAGAGAAATGCAAATTAAAACAACTTTGAAGTACCACCTCACACCTATCAGATTGTCTAATATGAGAGAAAAGGAAAATGATAAATGTTGGAGAAGATGTGGGGAAAATTGGAACACTAATGCATTGTTGGTGGAGTTGTGAACTGATCCAACCATTCTGGAGAACAAATTGGAACTATGCCCAAAGGGCAATCAAACTGCATGCTTTTTGATCCAGCAATACCACTACTAAGTCTGTATCCCAAAGAAATCATAAAAAGGAAAAGGACTTACATATAAAAAAATATTTATAGCAGCTCTTTTGTGGTGGCAAAACATTGGAAATTGAGGGAATGACCATCAATTGGGGAATGGTTAAACAAGTTGTGGTATATAAATGAAATGGAATACTATTGTGCTATAAGTAATAATGAGTAAATAATAAGTAAATTTCAGAAAAATCTGGAAAGATTTACATGAACTGATGCTGAGTGAAGTGAGCAGAACCAAGAGAACACTCTACACAGTAACAGCAGCATTGTACAATGATCAACTATGACAGACTTAGCTCTTCTCAGAAATACAATGATCGAAGACAATTCTATCTGCATCCAGAAAAAGAACTAATGAACTGATGAAATCTTAATGCTGACTGAAGCATACTATTTTCACTTTCTTTGGGCTTTTGGTGTTTTTTCCCTTTTTGTTCTGTTTCTTCTTTCACAACTTGACTAATGTGGAAATATGTTTAACATGATTATACATGTATGACCTATATCAGATTGCTTGCTGTTTTGGGGAAGGGGAAGGAGAAGGAAGGAGGGAGAAAAATTTGGAGCTCCAAATCCTATAAAAATGAATATTGAAAACTATCTTTACATGTAACTGGAAAAATAAAATACTATTTACATGAAAAAGAAAGATGTTGATTTTTTTATATTTTTAACAAATGAATTCAAAACCTATTGAAAATTTACTTGTAAGATCATTAAATAGTTTAGAAGTTTTTGTTTGCATGTCTTTTTAAGTGTATTGACTTGAGAATTTGTATAGGTAAGACAAATTATTTTTGGCAAGAAAAGCTCAATCTTTAAAACTCTTGCTAGTTATGATGGTTACATAAAACATTACCTAATATCTCAAGAAATAACATATAATCAGGGTAAGGTTTATCATTAATGATAGTGGATGCAAATCCATATTTCAAATAAGCTTCTTGTGATAAGTTCAGTTTTTGGCTTGCTTCTTCTCAGACTTGATTAGATCATCATATTTTTATGGCATAATGTGTCAGGCAAAGAGCTCTTACTATGAGAAATGTTATCTATTTTCTAATTATTTGTTTACCCTTGAACTATTAGTATTAACTCCAGTCCTTGATTTCTTTGCAGGAATCTTTTTGAGCCACTTGTCAATTTTGTCAGGGTTAACTTAATCAAAAGTTGATAATGCAATCTGAAAATCCACTTAATCAGATATAAATAAACTGAAATGTGGCTCAATATGCTGAAAATGGATGATAAATGAAGGCACCACTGTCAACTCCTCTGAGCTGTGGAACTCCCACTCTGTTCCCAGGATACCTTGAGTATCCATGTGACCACCTGACATTAGGACTGAGTGATGGCACCAGTGTCCATATGTATATTCACTCTTAGTAAAGCTCAATTTTTTTGTAGAAATAGAAGTCTTAATATTTTTCCCCAGACTCCAATGAATTCTCTTGTGAACTCCCTAGGATATATGTATCTTTCCCTTGAATACTACTGACATAAACCATCATAATAACTTCATAATTCTTCTTTCTTCTTCCAACCTAGCCCCTACCCCCATACATTTGATCTTCCACACCACTGCCCAAGCAATCTTCCTAGTTCATTAATATGATCATGTATTCCCTTAACTCAAAAACATTCCATGGTTCCTCTCTGCCTACTGAATAATTTGAACTCATTAACCTGCCTCTACTCTACTTGTCCAGCTGCATATTTTACTACTTCCTTTCATGTAGTCAACATTCCAGCTAAACTGGGCTACTCTATTACCCGTTCTTGTTTTTCTCTCTTCCGTCTCCCTTCCTTTGCTTATGTTGTCCTCCCCATGATTAGAATAGATTCCTTTCTTTAAGGTCCACTCAGAAGACACTTTCTCCATGAATATAGCTTTTCTGTACCCTTACCCACAACTCAGTAAAACTGACCTCACCTTTCCCAAATTTCTCATGGCATCTTGCCAAAGAAATGATGGCTCTCTTTTGTCCCTTTCACATTTGACCATATGTCATATGTATGCATGAACTTGTTACAGTGCTCTTTTATCTCATTAGTTAGTAAGTTCCTGGAAGTCAGGGGATATTCAATTTTTCATTTTTGTACCTCTAGCACTTAGTGTAATGCCTTACACATAGTAGATCATTTACTGAATCAAATAAAATTGAATGGACTCGACATCTCGACAAATATATATGAAGTGCCTATTGTAAGCAAAACTGTGCATGCTGCTAAGAAAAATACAGAAAAATACATTCTACTGTACTGGAGACAGTGGAAGAGGAAGGAACTAATCATCCACCCTGTTTGTCAAGTCAGTCTCGCCCATAAAGCTTCAGACACAACCAAAGACAGGCATGCCCCCAAAGCTTCAATTGTCAAGATACTCAGAAAGATCTTTAGAGTGAGAAAATTGCCATCTTGGGAAGGGAAATGAATTGGGACATAGTGCACAAATTTAAGAAAAAAGAGCAAGGACTGAGAAGGGAATAGGAGGGAATGGTAGTAGGGCATCTGTATGTTTTCTTCTGACCAATGGAAAACACTGAAGAACTGGCACCAGCTATACCTTTGGAGACCCATATTCCCTACACTTTCTGTTGTAAAAGAGAAAGTGAACAAAAAAGCAGTAGCATTGGGAACTGGTCCAGCTTCCAACAGTTTTCTGGGAGTACTCCCAGAAAACTGATACTAGGTCTAAAGGATTGCACAAGAACAGCTCCATAAGGAAAAGACCTAGAATATTTGAATAGCTGGGAATGAAATTATATAGATAACACTGTTCCTTTCTTGCTTAACAAAAGGTCTGAATCTAAGCACCTGAACTGTATTCTTTAAATTCTTGGATTTTCCTGGGGCTTATATATGGAATAAAAGATGGGGGGAGGATGCTGCATAGGACTGAGAAAAACCACAGGGATCCAGCCCACATAATGCTTCTGTATATCATACATACATACTTACATACATACATACATACATACATACATACATACATATTTTCACACACATCTAAAGATAAATATAGACATCTAGGTATAGATATCTGGACATACCTACACATATATTGTTATGTAAAGATAGATATCTAGATATTTTATATACACACACACACACATACATATGTGTGTATATGCCATGCTTATGATGGAATTCCATTGAAACTAAGGAGGAAAGGAAAGAGGGAAGTTTCTCCATTGTGAGCCCAGATTATTGCTGAAGGCACCACAAATCATAAGTTTAATTAGAAAAATTCACACACATACACACAACACCCTTAGGCTAATGAGACCCATGAAATGGTAAGATCAGATATGTATATGTATAAACTGATGAAGAATAAAATGAGCATAACCAGGAAAACAATTTGTGTGATAACATTTTAAAACAACTTTGAAAGCATAAGAATTCTGTTCAATTAAATGACCATCCATGATTTCAGGTGACTGATGATGAAACATGCTACCCCAAAACTGACAGAGAGATGATAGACTTGGGTGCACAATGAGTCACACATATTTTGAACACAGCCAATGAAAGATTGTTTTGTTTGATTATACATATTTATTATAAGGATTTTATTTTTTGTTATTTTTCCTTTTTTCCCAATGGGATAGTGGGTGAGAGAGAAAACAGATTTCTCTTCATTAAAAAAATAAAATTTAATAATAAAAAAGAAACCAGTCTATACAGGTAACCAGTCCTCTGAGAGTCATGTCATCCCGCAAGAGCTCTCTGGTGTTGGATAGAATACATAACTTGAACATTGGCCTGCCAAAATTTAGCTGTCATCAATAAATAGGATCAGATACTTGGCCAGCAGCATCACCTTAAAAAAAAGGTATTTTGATATGCCCTCCTCTAAAGCCCTACTCCAACACCTTGTGACATGGAAGTGACCCTAATAATTGATTATGCCAATGAAATGCAAGCTCTGGCAGATCTGACCAAGGTAGATGGGCTTTGAATACAGGCCATCATAGGATGATATCTTGGCTATCTGAGAACCAATCTAGTTACCTCCAGAGATGCTCATCCCCAGAGAACTAGCCATCAAGTGATAAACCTTTATAGTTACATCACTTCATGAAGATAGTTTAGTAAGGAGTAGAAAGATTGAAATTTACTTTGGTAAAGGGACCACACAGTATAGGATAAAAGCATATACTTAAAACTAGAAGGGACTTCAGAAGGCATCTAATATAACCCTTTCAATGTACAGACGTGGAAACTGAGACCCAAGGAGATTAAGTGACTAAGTCAAAGTCAATCATGCCCTCTGACTCCAAATCCAGCCAACTTTCCCCTACTCCACACTGCCTCCCAAATAAATCCTGGATTCTTGCAGAATTAAAGTAAGTATTTGCATATTCATTTTTTATTGACAGAAAGAATAATCAAATTAGGAACTTCATAAACCAGAAAGATTAGATCCCTCAAGAAAGCATATTCAATTCTTTGGAGAAAGAGATTCTATAAACAAAATATAATTATTGTTTTATTGAAGATTATTTCTCTAAATTAAACCATTAAAATGTAAGGAAGAGAGAAAAGATTTCTTGATGACTAAAACAAGTGATATTTTTGATAGTGTTTTTAATCCCTAAGGGTCTGTCCTACAAGCCTGTGTGTTCACATTTTGTCACTGACACCCATGGAAATTTTCAATGGTGTTCCCTGAAGCATTGGGCACAGACACACTCCTACCCAACTATGGGGACATATGCTTATTAGAAATCTCATTGCCAGGCATGTAGTTCCATACCACAAACTGGAAAGAATTATCTTTTCCTGTGAGGGACTGTCTGATGTTGGCAGCTACCAGGTTGGGTGCTGTGGCAAGAGTAGGGTAAGATCTGGGTATTTTGGAAGTTGAGGCAGGGGCTGTGGTAGGCAGAGTCGTGGTGAACTGGGATGGGCTGGATATGGAGAAGCCCTGAGGCAGTGGGCAGTGCTATGTGAGATAAGCTGGGTGCAAGGAAGTAGCCGGAGCTTGAGCTCCTGAGGCAAGGGGCGGTGCCACATGGGAGTGGGATGGCAGAGGACTGAGTTCCCTTTGCTTGGTCCCCTCCCTATATGCAACGTCATCCCCAGATGCCTCTTGTGACCTTCCTGACTTCCTGGGTCCCTTTGTGCAGCACTGACCCAGACCCCTCCTCCCAGTGTCTGAGTCTGACTTCCTAGGTCACGTACTCTGTCTGTGCACTAATCCCAGATGCCTCCTCCCTGTATCCGGTCCTAGCCTCCTACGTCACTCCCTCCCCCTTGGTGTGCTAAACTCAGACAGCCCCTTCCGGTATCTGACCCTACAATCATTGGCTAGTAAGCGGGCTGGGGAGGAGGGGCTAGGTAGGTATTTAGGAACAAGTGTGGTCAGATCACGTGCGCTCTCTCTCCTGGCTCCTGCCCTGTTGCTCTGGCCTTGCTGCTTGGGCTTGCTATGATGGCTTGCTGTGATGGCCTATGAATAAAGCTCTGGTGTTGGCACCTCCCGATGGCTTGTCTCTGTGTGTTTATCTGGCTGAGGACCAAAGACTCGAGTGTGAGTATGACTCTGGTAGCATGCTCCTTATAGGAGGAGCGGGTACCGGCGTGCGGCCGGCAGAAGGTCAGCGCGCGGCCAGTACATTTTCCTCTATACTAAGTGGACACTTTCTTTCTTACTTTCCAGAATTTAGATTGGAGTGAAATTTCAGTTCATCTTCCCACTCTGCATGAGACATCTCCAGCATTTTCCTAGAGTTCCTGATACTTGGTTGCCTCTTTTCCATGGCTGGCATACAAAACCCATCATTGTTGACACAACACAGTTCCCTCATGGATTTTTGGTTTTTTCCATTTCTTTGCCTGAGAATCACAGACACATAGAGAACCCAAGGAGGGGTGGTGTGGGAAAGATATGCCATATATAATTTTATCATTCTTTCAACAGACATTTTATTAAGCTACTCCAGTGAGTTTGGTGTTGGGGAGATACAAAAATGAAGATGACAGTACCTGCTTTCATGCTGTATATAGTCTATAAGGTTGTAACCAGCTACTGCCTTAATTTTATTTTCTTTTCAAGTCTCATTTTCTCTTTTTTTCCTCTTTTCATAGCTTTAGTCTCTAAAATGGTATGATGATGACTTCTATATCTACAACACATTTATGGTTCTAAAATACTTTCCTCATAACTCTGGGAGGTAGATAGTGAAAGTATTATTATCCCTGTTGGAAAGATGGGGAAACTGAGGCTCTGAGTGGTTAATTTGCTTATGCTCATCAAACTTCTAAGTCAAGTTTTATATTCAGGTCTCTTGAAACTAAGGCCAATGCTTTTCCACTACACCATTCTACCTTACACTGATCACTAGCAAAAATAGTGATGGAATTTTTTTCTCTCTCTCTCTCTCTCTCTTCTAGCTTTTAATTGCTCTGGAGAAGCTCTGTTATTGAACTACATTTAGTCTACTTCTTTTTGTTCTTGGAATGGAGGTTTCACTCCCCATTGATACTTTCTCTCTGCCAATCATCTCTAGCACTATTTGCTTCTGAGATTCCCATTTGGGTAAAAAAATAATTGTCTTTCCTCTAGAATACATAGAACCATTATGGATGTTACAATCCTGGTACTATATTTCCTGAAAAGTATACAGGAAATGTGGAGACCTTATGGAAACTGCTTAAAACAACATTGGGGACATATAAGCAATGATTGTATTTCAATATAGCTGTATTCTTCCTGTTTGTTCCCTCTTGCCCAGTTCTTTCAAATTATATGGCCAAGTTTCTCTGCCTAGAACAGAGAATACAAAAATTTAATTTATATCCTTTCTGTCTTCATCTCAGAGATAATTCTCTCAGGAAGAATTCAATGATACCCTAGTTCTTCCTAATTCCTCTCCCATAATGAGATTTTTTTTATTCCCAAGACCTTTTTTTATTTATTCCCAACTCATCTGTAAATCAGGCCTTGCTTAAAGAATGGAAGCATAATTTAGACATGATATGTTGGTACAGGATGAGACATTACCAGTCATATGTCATTGATGTAGTGCTAGAAGGGCCATTAGAAACCATCTAGTACAACCTCCCCATTTTATAGTTGAGATTCTAGTCCTGGGGTAGCCAAGCTTTTCTAATAATGTGCTATGTGATTTTTAAAAATTCGTATGAATATGGACCACATGACTTAGTTATTACAATTCAACAAGTATTTCTTAAAAGACTACTATGTACAAGGCACTATGGCACATACTACAAATTGAGACAATTTTTTAAAATGGCTACTGCCTTCAAGGAGCTTAAATTCTACTGTATAACCATGGTAAATATGACATGATAGACATTCAAGAATATGTGGATTTTTTTCTGAAGTGTAACATATAGTGCAGGTATAAAATTGATTTATCAGTATATATGTTTATTAGGGCAGGTGGTACCCTGATAAGACTTGCACTCATCAATGCATGCAATTAAACTTTATTGGCTATTCAATAATAACATCAAACCTTCTTGGAACAAGCCACCAGTATGAATCCCAATATTCCCAGTAAGCATGTCTTGTATCAGTGTTTATGACAAACTTTCCTCTCTGTCCAGCCAGAGGCCATGTGTCTCCCTCTGAAGAGGCATTCTGCTAAGTCTCCATCAATCAGCTCTGCTCTCAATTGAACACAGTATGCTTATATTTCCAGGCATAGACAGATAGATATATATATAGAGAGAGAGACAGAGAGAGACACACAGAGAAAAACAGAGAGAGACAGAGAGAGACAGAGAGAGAGAGCTTGGTCAGACATTGAAGATGCCAAGGTCATCCACTGCATTGTGAGCCATCGCCAGTCATCTTGACTTTTGTCTTGCCATTGGACTTCAATGACTCTGTAAGAAAGAGTGAGGCTGACAAATTTGTGCAATTCTGCTTCACTTAAATACAATTCATGTGCAAGTCAAAACATCACCTCATGATATCTTTAGTCCTCTTCAAAAGGAAGTACAAACAAGTGTCTAGCTAAGGGTGCTCACCTTGGGGCAGCTAGATGGTGCAGTAGATAGAGTGCAGGGCCTGTAGTCTGGAAAACTTATCTTTGTGAGTACAAATGTAGCCTCAGACACTTACTAGCTGTGTGACCCTGGGCAAGTCACTTAACCTTTTTTGCCTCAGTTTCTTCATCTGTAAAATGAGCTGGAGAAGAAAATGGCAAACCACTTTGACAAGAAAATCCTAAATAGGGTCACTGAAGACATGCCTGAAATGACTGAACAACAACAAAGGGTGTCCACAAGTTATATCTAAGTTCTTATTAGTGATTGATTACCTAAGCATAAGATGAAATGAAACTATCAATCAAAGCTTTATTTTCCTAGTGTCATTAACAAATGTTTATCGTTTGTTTACTCAATTTGGGCTACACACAGACCATTATTAGTTATTTGCCAAATCTGGGGGATACACATATACCATTTAGTAATTATTTACAAAATCTGGAGGACAAGTATGTCATTGCTAAATTATACACAAATACTTATTACAAAAAAAAAAAGCTTATAAAACAACTACTTAGTCACAGTATGAAGGCTTAAAACAAACTGGAGTTACTCATCCTAAATTAACATTCTTATCTTTACTACAGAAAGGAATACAAAAGCAGTTTAAAAAGTAGTTTGATCAAGTTTATTCACACAAAAGTACACAATTATGGGCTTGATGATAGTCACTGATAAACCCAACGAGAATACTGCCATTTGACAAACTAAACTATTTTCATGAAGTATATTAATTCATGGGACATCTCAACTGTGACTCTAGGCTTATATAGGAACACAGATTTAGAGCTGGAAGAGAAGTTAGAGCTCATTAAAGCCAACCCCCTTATATTTTGCAGATAAAGAAACTGAGACCATGAGAGGTTAAGTGACTTGCCGAAGGTCACTCTGTCAGCAAGTATATGAAACAGGATTTGAATCCAGAACTTCTTGACTTCAGGTACACCACCTTACGTATTATACCACTCTGCCTCTTAATCACTGACAGCAGCTCATGGTTTCAGTGTCAACCTCTTCATGGAAGATAACGTGCCTTCACAGAGCCAGGTAGTTAAAAACATTGCTCAGAGTTTGGCCACAGAGCAAGAAATTTCAGGTGGTTGGGCTCCAAGGGCCTACTAGTTCAAGTGTGCTAGCTAAGTTTTGTTTGTTGTTTGTTTGTTTTGGCTTAAAATCTAAGCCACTGCATTCTAGAAGCAGGCAAACCACATTTAGCCCACAAGATGTGTGCTGGATACCCAGAATATATTCCAACCCTCTTATTTTACAATGAAGACTTGCCCAGTCTCACTTAGCCACTGAATGGCAGAGCTAAGCCTAGAACACAGCCCTCTTTCCATGTTACCAGGAACCCTGAGAATTGCTTTGTTGTTCCTAGATATTCCCTGCAATATAACTTGCAGATGACTGTACTAGATTGTGATGGTTCCCTCTCATTCAGCTAGGAGTAACATCTTGGGGCCTAAGTAACAGCCATTTAGAATATACCACACATGTACAAGGAGAGCCAGCATACAACTGAAATGAGAGTCGCATTAGAAGTAGGAAAGGGAGGGAGTTGAACCAGACAGATGGTGTTCTAGTTAGTTTAATTTTTTGGCTTAACTCTGAGTGAGACCTCTTAGTTTGAACTGTTATTATTGAAAATTCTTCTAAAAATAAGAGTTCAGTGAACAAGATTATAAGTGAATTTTGGTCACTATAATAGGACTGTGTCTTTAATAATTATGAACCTGAAACTAGAAAGACTGGGTTCTCAAGTGAAGGCTAGCACCGCTCCAAAGGCGAATCTCAGAAAGCAGGTCAAACATCAAAATGAGACAGGGCCTTAAAGGCAAGGCCTAATGCAGACTTGAGCGTATTCCATAAACTGAGGTATATTCTGGTGTGACTTACTGCCCCCAGCTTGAAATATAGATACAAAGTCACTTCTTTGGGGGGGGTTCAATGTAGCCACAACTTGCCCCTACCACCATCCTAAGGTCATCCATTATGAGTTCCCTCATCTATCTCACTCTATCTTCCCCCATTATCTACCATGAGAATGAATTGGTTTTTCTCTTCACCAAGGCCTGATCCTCTACTTATGTCCTGGATCTAATCCCCTCTTGTCTCCTCAAAGAACTTGCCACGTAAATAATTCCCTTTCTCCCTCTCTCTTCTCTGCTCTTTCCATATCTACTAGATCCTTCCCCATTGCAGGATGATGCAATAAAAATAATACTAGATTTGGAATTAAAAGACCTGGGCTCAAATTCTGGCTATTCCATTTTACCCCTCTATGACCTTAAACAAGTCATTTAGCCTGTAGGTCACAGTTTCATCATCTGTAAAATTAAAAGTTGGACTAGATAACTTTGCGAGTCTCTCCTAGTTCTAAAATCTTTGATGATGATTGATTCCTATGAGCATATATAGGTCTTCTGCTTCATCTTAGGAAAAATAAAAACAAAAATAAAAACTCTTTCTCTTGACTCTACATCTCCTCAAACTCTCATCCTATATCTCTTCTCCCTTCCACTGTAGAAAAAAAATCTACAATAACTTTCTCCACTTTTCACAACCCATTCAGTTCAACTCCTTGTAATCTGGCAAACTACTCACTATGATGACCTCTTAATTATTAAATCCTTTGGCCTTTTCTTAGTTCTTGACCTTTCTGTAGATTTTCACAGCACTGACTACCCCTTCCTTTTGGACAATCTTTCCTTCCTTGACTACCACAATGCAGTTCTCTCTTCATTCTTCTCCTGCTTGTCAGACCTCTCCTTTACTAGACCATTATCTATCACCTTCTCCTTTACTGTGTTTCTAAGGACTCTGTCTAGGAAACTCTTCTTTTCTCTCTCTACTTTATCTCCCTTGGTGGTTTCATCTGCTCCCAGATGTTCAATTATTTCCACCTAAATGACTTTTAAAAATATGTAGTCCTCAACTTGCACTTGGTCTCCAATCCCACATTACCAGTTAGATGTTTTTACCTAGTCATCTGATAGACTTCTCAAACTTAACTGATTATCTGCCTTCTCCTCCAAATTCACCCTTCCTCCAGATTTCTTTATTTACATTTTAAGTACTACTATCCTTCCAGTCATTCAGGCTCATTACCTCAGCTGCCATATCTTTGTGATTCTACCAGTAATAGATACAATATGTGGCACACAGCAAGCCCTTAATAAATGCTTGTTGATTGACTCCTCCATACCTTATATTCATCTCCTTTCTACTTGGCCCTCCTCATCTCTCACTTGGATTAGTCTCATAGCCTCTTTAAAAAAAGTTATCTATTTATTTTTAGTTTTCAACATTCACTTCCATAAAATTTTGGGTTCTAAATTTTCTCACCCTCCCTTCCCTCCCCCCCCAAGACAGCATGCAATCTGATACAGGCTCTACATATACATTCATATTAAAGATATTTTCACATTATTCATGTTGTAAAGAAGAATTAGAACCAATGGGAGGCACCACGAGAAGGAAGAAACAAACACCACCCCCCAAAAAGGAGAGCAAATAGTATCCTTAGATCTGCATTCAGACTCCACAGTTCTTTTTCTGGAGGTGAATAACATTTTCTGTCATAAGTCTTTTGGAGTTGTCTTAGATCCTTGCATTACTGAGAAGAGCTAAGTCTATCAAAGTTAGTCATCACACAATGTGACTGTTACTGTGTACAACATTCTCTTGGTTCTGCTCCCTTCACTCAGCATCAGTTCATACAAGTCTTTCCAGGTTTTTCTGAAGTCTGCCTGCTCATCATTTCTTTTTTTTAATTAATTTATTTTGAATTATCAACAATCACTTCCATAAGCTTTTGAATTTTAAATTTTTCTCCCCCTCCTTCCCCACCTCCCTCCCCAAGATGGCATGCTATCTGATATAGGCTATACATATAAATTCCTATTAAACATATTTTCACATTAGTGATGTTGTAAGTAAGAATTAGAACCAATAGGAGGAACCACCAGAAAGAGGAAACAAAACACAACAGAAGAAAAAAAAATAGCAAATAGTATGCTTTGATCTGCATTCAAACTCCATAGTTCTTTCTTCTTTGTGGATAGCATTTTCCATCACGAGGCCTTTGGAGATGTCTTAGATTCTTGTATTGCTGAGAAGGGTTAAGTTTATCAATATTAGTCATCTCACAATGTGGCTTTTATTGTGTACAACATTCTCCTGGTTCTACTCACTTCACTCAGCATCAGACCATACAAATCTTTCCAGGGTTTTCTGAAATCAGCCTGTTCATCATTTCTTATAGCACAATAGTATTCCATTACATTCATATACCACAACTTGTTCAGCCATTCCCCAATTGATGGGCATCCTTTCAGCTTCCAATTCTTTGCTACCACAAAAAGAACTGCTTTAAATATTTCTGTACATGTGGGACCTTTTCCCATTTGTATGATCTCTCTAGGATATAGCCCTAGAAGTGCTGGATCAAAAGGTATGCACATTTTTATAGCCTTTTGGGCATCGTTCCAAATTGCTCTCCAAAATGGTTGGATCATTTCACAACTCCACCAACAATGCATTAGTGTTCCAATGTTCCCACATCTTCTCCAACATTTATCATTTTCCTGTTTTGTCATGTTGGCCAATCTGATAGGTGTGAAGAGGTACCTCAGAGTTGTTTTGATTTGCATTTCTCTAATCAATAGGGATTTAGAGCATTTTTTCATATGCTATAGATAGCTTCAATTTCTTCATCTCTCATAGCCTACCTGCTTTCATTCTTCATTCTCTCCAAAACTCTAAGTTCTAATCTTGTCATTTTCCTAATCAAAACCTTTCCTTGGCTCCTAAATGGAAAAAAAACCCCACAAACTCTCCAAAGTGCATTTCAAGCCCTTTGTAATCTTGTTCCTATTTACCATGCTCATTGTATTTCATCTTACTCTTCCTCATAAAATCTGCATTCCAGTTAAATTGTTCTCCTAGTTAGATTCTGAACCAGCCCACCATCTCCTGCCTCTACTATCACTGTCACTCATCAACTCTACCTCCAAGATTCCTTGCCTTCCTTCAAGACTCAGATGCCACCTCCTTCATGAAGCTTTCCTTGATTTCCCCCATGCTATTTATAAAGGGCTCTCTCCTTAATTTACTTCTCATTACACTTATGAGCATATATATTGTATTCCTCCCTAGCACAATGTAAGCACCTTGACCAGCAGTGACTGGTTTGCTTTTGTTTTTACATCCCCAACATCTATCAAAGTGCACTGCATATAGTGGGAGCTAATAAATGCTTATTAAATTGAATCTTTGAATTCATTAAGGATATTTTTTAGTCCCTTAGGTTCATGATGTTTGGGGAGGACTAGCAACTCTTCTGTGAGGGCTTGCCAAGCCCTTTTCAGGGTTGCTTATCCACCTTTGGTGTCCGCCTGTCATCCAATCTTTACTTGTGGCTCCAAGAAACTGTAGCCAAGTCTCTTAATTTTAACTATAAAATGGGGATAATAACAGCACCTCCCTCAGAGAGTTATTGTGAGCATCAGATGAGATAATATTTGTAAAGCACTTAGCACAGTACCTGGCAAAAAGTAGTTACTTAATAAAAACTTATTCCATTTATCCATCCTAATTTCTAGGCCTGTATTCTTTCCAGGACACCAGTCTGTTGCTCCCAACTTTTTCCCTTTGGTAACTGGCAATGTTGTACCTTCCCTGCAATTTCCCCCTCTTTGCTTCCAAGAGCTTAGTATGCTGAATTCTTTCCTCTATATGAGTTGAACCTTTCTTACCCAGTGACCCTTGTGACCAGGATTTTCCATTCTAAGAGCGTCCATTTGGAATTAAAAGACCAGTTGTGGTCAGAGAACAGATTTGCCTTTATGCAGACCTATGACCTATTCAGTTTTCCAGGAAAAGAGAGCAGGGGACCAACACTTTTAGGTTACACAATTGTGGGAAAAAAGACTCCCTGTGATCAACTATTATTTTTTCATGGAAACAAATTGAATTCCCACCACAACAACATAAATCTCTAGGACATCTCTCAGATTACCTGACTATCACTAGGCATCCTTGACTCAAAGACAATGCCTTGCAAATCACAGGCTCAGCTTCCACCATGTCCAATGGAGAACTGAGGACACAGGGACAACAGGAGGGAGAGAGCCACAACTCTCATTGGATATTGTTATTCCACAAATTTGTTTTCAACTTAATGGAAAAGTCCAGTGGGCTACAGTGTGAACTTATTGTATCATGGTACTAGAATGTAAGTTCCTGAAGGGCATGGACTGTCACTTTTATAATATTCTTAACAACCCAGGCTAGCAACCTAGGTATTATCCTTAACTTCTCACCCATACTCAGTCCACATAGCCAATTGTTGTCAAATATTTCTACTTTCACACCTTCTTTCCTACTGGTCCCCTTTTCTCCACTCAGTCACTATCCTGATACAGATCCTAATCACCTTATGCTGCCTTTTCACCAGCTCTCCCCTTTTCTTGTAATGTTTTCCTTCCGCATCTTCACTTTTTGGCTTCCCCCACCTCCTTCAGGACTCAGCTCAGATTCCACCTTCTATAAAAGGCCTTTCACTGTCATTCTTCCTCTTCCCCTTACTAGTAACTTCCCTCTGAGATTACCTTCTTACACATTTACACTATATCTCGTATACATAGTTATTTGCGTGTTGTCTCCCACATTATAATGTATTGCCTTTCTTTGTATCCCCAGCACTTAGTATGATTCCTGGCACACACTAGGTGCTTAACAAATGTTTGTTCACTGACTGATATAATAGGCACTTGATAAATGCTTGTTGATGGATTATGGGAGAAGAGAGAAGGAAATGCCAAAGATGGCCAACCAGAAGAACTGAAAGGATTCTCAGTGTGCTGACAGAGTCCCAATAACAGCTGATACATACAAGTGTCTTATTTGTAGCATACTTTTCATACCTTCTCCTATTTAATTCTTATGGCAGCCCTGTGAGGGAGGTTCTACAGGCCTGCATATCCTCTTTTTACAGGTGAGGAAATTAAAGCTCAGAAATGTTAATCAACTTACACCAATACATTTTATAGGGGGAATTAAAACTAGGTCTTTGAGTAGTCAATATAATACTAAAGGAGATATGAGAATTAGGGGTACGTAGGAATTATGACCAGCATTTAACTGCCACACCTATCCCCTCTGCTAATGTCAGGCAACTCTGGAAAGCAATAGCACAGGGAGTAGTCTTTTGCCAAAGAAACCACGTCATCCTAGGCAAGGCAGAAATTTAGTGTTTTGCCAGAAGCTAGGCCACAGTCAACAAAGTTTTCTTGACTGCAGACCTAATATTTAACCTGGGCCAGTTTTCTGACTGTTGCTTCATTTCAGACAGTTGGAGACTGAGTTCGTATCTTTAACAGAAAGATGGAGAAGAGGGAACTGAAAAGTTTTGCATCAAGCTATCTCATAAATGAGAGGCGATCTCAGACAAAGTCACATAAAAATCTGTTTTGTCAACATCTTTTAAAACAGAACTGTACTTTCCAGCTACCTTTATTTGCACATCTCCCGGACATTCAAGAATGGTAAAATAAAATGTAAGAGGCATAATTTGCATTTATAGAGTACTTTTTCTCATAAAAACCCATTGCCTCAGGCTCTGGGCATGACGAACATAGGGAAAAGCACAAAGTTCAATCTGGGTATTTTATTTTGCCAAGTAAAAGAACTAAGAAAACTGAAGACAAAGAGGCTAAGGGAGGCAGGGATTGAATGTCATAATGTCAGTAGGACACAGAGAAGTAGAAATCTCTTTGTATGGATGAAGTGAACATGGAAAATGGAAGTGAGTGGTGTCAAAATATTTATATGTGTTGGTGCTTGGTAGACAATGTGGTATAGCGGATAGAGTTTTGATGGCATCAGGAAGATCTGAGTTGAGGTCTTTGACATTTATCAGTTTTTATAACCTTAAAAAAGTCACTCAATGTCACTGAGCCTCAGTTTTTTCAAATGTAAAATGTGGATAATAATATCTCTAATATCTATTTCATAGGGTTGCTTTATGGCTCAAATGAGATAATGTTCACAAAACTGCTTTGGGCAACCTTTGTGTTGATTGGCCAGTGATATCTGTGATCCACTTTATAATTCAAAATGACATTTATGTATGAATTTCTACCTGTAAAAGTGATAAAAACAAGCCTCTATATGAGACTAAATCCAATTTTTTTGTTATTGTATGCTAAAATTTCCATTGCAACTCCCATTTTAGGAAGTTTCCTCCTTTAGCAAAAGATACGTTTTGTTGAAATTTGTTTTGCTTGATTGAATATTGAGTTAATAGCCCTGTAAATAACTGCTTGCAACTTCATAGATGCCTGTGCTATTTTTTCTCACTTTTGTAACTTTTGCAAGGAGCTAACTGGGCTTCCTCATTTACTTCCACTCTAAAGTAATGGTAGTCTCTTCCAAGGTCATTCTCAGGATAATTGTTAGTATTTGAAAATGGGCAGGTTGTCCATCTTGAGATGGGACTTCTCCTAAAGTTAATGGGATATATACCATCTTTACATTAATTATAAGAAGAGGCAAAAACAAGTCACTCATCCTGAAAATAGTTACCTGCTCCTGAAGATGTCCTTCTGCTGAAGATTTGCTGATGCCTAGCCTCCACATATATGGAATCTGATGAGATATGAAGACTCATCACAGAACTGAGAGGAACATCAGAGACAGTACCTTTCTCTATCATCTTGGGCTTTGATTGTTACACTCATCAATAAGTCACATGAATGTGTATGTTATGCTTTGGATTCTACTTGCGTTTGTTAAAGGGGAAGGGGCAACAAATCATAGAAGCATCTATTTAGAGAGCATTAGCTGCTAAATGCAGGGGAACAGAGCAGTAGAAACTTATCACTTCTTCATCCTCTGAAATTATCTGCTTGAACCCAGAACAAAAGTCATGTTGGAAATTTTAAAGTACCCCATAAATTTCATTTGTCATTAGGGCTTGCTTAAAAAAAACAAAGACAAAATCTAAAGTCCTTTCTAGCTTTCAAATTCTATCATTCCATAAATTGTCTGAGTTTTCATATTTGATGACCAAACAATGCAAAGCCAAGATGAGAATGTGCAATGCTAACTCATCAAGATGAGAATGTGGGTGAGGATTCCATATAATTTCTATATGGATTTATTTTTAACCTTTAATTAAGCAAAGGAATTTATTTTAAATTGTGCCTTATATTCTAGAATGTAGTATTTAAAAGCTGGGAGGAATTTTAGAGATTATGGAATTTCAGTATCATAGATTCAGAGCTAGAAGGGACTTAGAGGACATCAAGTTTGACACCATCATTTTACAAATGAAAAAAAGATGAAGCACAATGAGGTTAAATTAAGTGACTTGCCCAGGGTCACACTGCTAATATGTGTCTGAGGCAAGATTTGAACTCAGGACTATTTCTGACTCCAAGCATTACACTCTAACCATTGTATGGCCTCACTGCCTATCTCATCTACTCCAGGCTCCTCATTTTACGGATGAGGAAACTGAAGCCAGGAAAGGAAAAGTGATTTGTCCAAGATCATTCAGAACAGATTCAAAACCAGGTCTTTTAACTCTAAATCTAGTGTTCTGACCATGAAGTAGTAAAGGCTGAGAGAGGTTAACAACTTGCCCAGCGGTCACATAGAATGATAAGGGCAAGGATAAGAGAAGATGCTTTGTATCTTGACTATCAATTCAGTGTGCTTCCCCCCACATCGTACTATCTCTTTGGAAGAGATTATTCTTCTAGTTGCAGGGGGTTAAATATGGATAATGATATGCTAGAGCAGCTAGTATGCAATGGATGAAGTGCTGGGTCTGATGCCAGGAAGACTCATCTTCCTGAATTCAAATCCTAGCTGTGTGACCCTGGGCAAGTCATTTAACCCTGTTTGCTTCAGTTTCCTCATCTGTAAAATGTGATGGAGAAGGAAAGGCAAACCACTCCAGTATTTTGCCAAGAAGACCCCAAATGGGGTCACCAAGAGACATGACTGAAAAAGAACTGAAAAACGACATGCTAAGCAGTGGGAATGGGGTATCTGAGTGTCTGGGTATAAAAGAAAGGAGAAAAATGAGAAGAATGATTTAGGTACATGGTCCTGTCCTGGATTCAAAACTTCCACTTCCAATTTTTCCCATAAAGTTGCCAGGAGTAAGCCTGTGATCCCTTAAAATGCTTGTTGAATTTAAGTAGAGAAAGAATTATTTTTCCCAAAAGGAAAATAAGAATGTAATGCTAAAGAGGATTCCTCTGAAAAGTATTAAGATGAGAGGTTTGGAGAATCATTCATAAGGGATTATGAAATGAGAGAACTAAGAAAGAAAAGTTGAAAGAAATTGACAAATCATCAGGATTACAAGATTATTGCTAAGATCCCATGACCTTGACCCAGGCAAGTTCAAAAGAATGGGACAGGACTCGAAAAGATTGATAAGTTGTTCATAGAATTTAGAGTTTGAAGGGATATTTTCTACTCCAGCTCCTTCTTTTACAGAAAAGAAGACTGAGGCCTAGTTCCCACCCTGGGGCCCTACAAACTGTTGAAAGTTCCCTATATCTAGACAGCTCCAGCCACATAAACATGCCATCTTTCTGCCATACCCCTCTGCTACTTCCTCCTTCCACTTCTGAAACCTGATACAAATCAATCCATTGCTTTTGGAAAGAGCATGCCATTACTAACCTACTATTTGATAAATCCAAAGACTCTAGCTTCTGGGATAAGAAATCGCTATTTAACAAAAACTACTAGGAAAATTGGAAAAATGTATGGCAGAAACTGGGCAAAGACCAACATCATACACCCTATACCAAGATAAAGTCAAAATGGGTACAGGATTTAGGTATAAAGACTGATACTATAAGCAAACTGATACTATAAGCTCTGGAAGAGCAAGGAATAGTTTACCTTTCAGATCTATGGAGAATGGAAGAATTTATGACCAAACAAGAGATAGAGAACATTATGAAATGCAAAATGGACAATTTTGACTACATTAAATTGAAAAGGTTTTGTACAAACAAAGCCAATGCCACCAAGATTAGGAGAGAAACAGAAAACTGGGAAAGAATTTGTACAGCTAGTGTCTCTGATAAGGGCCTCATTTCTAAAATATTTAGAGAACTGAGTCAAATTTATAAAAATGCAAGTCATTCCCCAATTGATAAATGGTCAAAGGATACAAACAGGCATTTTTCAGAGGAAGAAACTGAAGCTATCTATAGTCATATGAAAAAATGTTCTAAATCACTATTGATTAGAGAAATGCAAATCAAAACAACTCTGAGGTACCACATCACACCTATCAGATTGGCTAACATGACAAAACAGGAAAATGATAAATGTTGGAGAAAATGTGGGAAAATTGGAACACTAATGCATTGTTGATGGAGTTGTAAACTGATCCAACAATTCTGGACAGCAATTTGGAACTATGTCCAAAGGGCTATAAAACTGTTGACCTAGGAATACCACTTCTAGGGCTGTATCCCAAAGAGATCAGAAAAACAGGAAAGGGGCCCACATGTACAAAAATATTTATGGCAGCTCTTTTTGTGGTGACAAAGAATCGGAAATTGAGGGGATGCTCATCAACTGAGGAATCGCTGAACGACTTGTGGTATATGAATGTAATCGAATACTATTGTGTTATAAGAAATGATGAGCAGGTAGACTTCAAAAAAACCTGGAAAGACTTATATGAACTGATGCTGAGTGAGGTGAGCAGAACCAGGAGAACATTGTACACAGTAACAGCCACATTATGGTATGACTGACTTCAATAGACTTGTCTCTTCACAGCAATGAAAGAATGTAAGAGAACTCCAAAAGACCATGATGGAAATTGCTATCCACAACCAGAGAAAGAACTATTGAGTTTGAATGCAAATGGAAGCATACTGTTTGGTCTCCTTTCCTTTTTTTTTGTTTTGTTTTAATGCTTCATTGTCATGGTTCCTCCCATTAGTTCTAATTGTTCTTTACATCCTGACTAATGGGAAAATATGCTTAATATGAATGTATAAGTAGAGCCTATATCAGATTGTATGCCATCTTGGTGGGGGGAGAGGAGTGAGAGGGGAAGAAAATTTAAAACTCAAAATCTTATGGAAGTGAATGTTGAAAACTAAAAATAAATTAATTAATTATCAAGGAAAAAAGAAAAAGAAAGAGTATGCCATTTGATTGTCCTATGGCTCCACTCACTATCCCTATGAAATTACACTGCTCTGACCATTGCTCCCCTATAGGTATTTTCTTTTCCATCAGAATATAAGCTCCTTGAGGGCAGGAACTATTTTTTTGTATTTATATACCCAGAGCTTAGCATAGTATCTGGAACTCAGTAAATGCTTAGGACATGCTTTCTCATTTAATAATAAAGTGATTTCCCTGAGGTTACACAAGTAGTAAATAATAGAGTTAGTATTATGTCATCAAGGATGCAGCTAGCTCATGAGGTCAGAGCTAGTTGTTCAGTCTTTTCAATCATGTCCAACTCATCATGACCCTATTTGGAGTTTTCTTGACAAAGATAGAGTGGTTTGCCATTTCCTACTCCAGGTCATTTTACAGATGACGATCTGAGGCAAACAGGGTTAAATGACTTGCCAAGGGTCACGTATCTAGTAAGTGTCTGAGGTCCGATTTGACCCCAGATCTTCCTGACTCCATGTCTGGCACTCTATCCACTGTACCACTTTAGATGGACCCCTTAGATCTGTACTCCATCTCTTGGCTCCTGACTTTTTCTCTGGCCACCTCCCACGCTTGGAATGCTCTCTCTCCTCATCTTTGCCTACCTGTCTCCCTAGCTTCCTTGCCTTGACTTATGTCTTGCCACTGGTCTTTGATGACTCTGGAGGAGAGAGTGAGGCTGACGACTTTATGCAGCTCTGCTCATTTAAATCCTATTCACTCCCAAGTCAAGACATCACCCCTTCGATGTCACTGGTTCTCCTTGAGAACTAAGGATAAACAACAAGTCCCAACTAAAATCCCACCTTCTACAGGAGGCCTTTCCCAGTACTTTTTAATTCTAGTGCCTTCCTTCTCTTAATTATTTCCCATTTGTCCTGTATAAAGTTTGCTTTGTATATATTTGTTTGCATGTTGTCTCCCCCATTGAATGGTAAACTCCTTGAGGGCAGGGACTGCCTTTTGCCTCTTTTTGTATCCCCATTGCTTAGCATAGTGCCTGGCACATAATAGGCACATAATAAATATGTATTGATTGATACTGTTCTGTCACAATATATATCCTTCCTTCCAACTTAATCATCTCCACAGCCACAGTATTAAACACCATTTATACTGGGGACTACAGGCAGCTTCAGAACAGGAGAGAAGCTAATTTCCTCATTAGGGATAACTGCTGCATTCCTGATCCCACAGCTCTTAAACATTGGGAGTACCTGCATAATAATCCTGGAAAAGTAATTTTATCTTCCTTAGCTTCACTTGTCGCATCTGTAAACAGAAAGGGTAGACTAAGAGTGGGCTTCCAACTGAAGTCTTAAGGACATCTCTGATTCATTACTGACATCGTGGAGTCAGCATTTTGAATAAAGCCAGAGAAATATTAACTCTTTAATGGAAATGCTGTAATAAGAAATTCAAAGAGTGAGAGGTTACCCAACAGACTCCAAAATTAAAGCCATATGAACTCAGTGGTGCTCAGGAGATGGAAGCATTAGACTTCAGAGTGGAAAAAAACCATATGAATCCCAAACAAATCTTATGAACAAAATGATGGAGTATCTGAAACCACAGACAGTGATACATGAAGCAAACATGCTGCCAAGTCCGAGGTCTCCCTAGACAAGTAGTGATGTCACATAGGCAGGCCCAACAACAGCTCACAACATTTAGACTGGCTCATGAAAAAAAAAAACCTCACAAACCAAACATTCAGACTTTGCCATATCAACTTCAAAACCAGACCCCAAGAAATAAAGAAAACAACAATGACCAAAAAAAATATGTAACATTTCTAGATGAGAAGGTATGATTTCAAATACTTCTAAGAGATATTTGAAAATTAAGTAGAGACATGTAACCAGATTTGGCAGAGGAAGAGATGAGGGACACACAGACAAAATGATTGCCAAGGAACAGAGCTAAACTCTGGCCTCTGAGCCTCTCCAGGTCTGTCCCTTGCTGATACATTTCTCCTATTTGCTCACCACCACTGGAAGGAAAGTAAACTGTTCCAGCATCAGTTCTAGTGTGCTGAAGTAATATGTCCATGACAAGTGAAAAATGAGGGTTGTAAAACTGGGAATAATAGAAAACAAACTCTTTAGTGAGTTGCTGTGACTATCACATTCAGAAACCAAACACATCAGCAAAGAGTTGATGGCAGAAAGGGTGATTAATTTAGCCCCTCAGCACTAAATTAATAATGGAAAATGGGTGGAGAAGAGGGGCCTTGGTGTTTTGAAGATGCAGAGACAAAGAGGGAAAGAAAAACAAATGGATTTCTTAAGACTCAAGTATCATTTCCCAATGTCTTCAAGAGAAAGTATAATTCTCAGCCAAATAAAATGGCAGCCATCACTCATCACTAGACTAAGTAACAGATTCCCTCCCAGATTTTATCTATATTATTTTTTTGGGTTTGCCTTTCCTCAGAACTCCAAGGTTCTGGGGATCAGAGAGGATAAAAGAGAAGCAGAAAGTTAAATAAGGGGACACTGAAGCAGGCCAGGCAAAAGAGAGAAGGGAATTTGGAACTATATTTTAAGGTTGAAAAAAAAAAGCCCAACACTACAAGATAAGAGCAATCCACTAAAAACAAGCCTCATTTATTGGCATAAGACTTGAAGTGTGCCATCTCATAAAACTAGAGTATGAGGGGCTTGACAGACAGAAGCCCCCAACTCAACCCTCTATTTTATGTCAGAAATGTAGGGAGATTAAAACTGATCAGTGAAGCTTCAGTTGAGTCAAATCAGACAATTCAATGAAATGGCAAAAATTCCAAGAAAGTGGAAAGAATACTTGAACTTAAAGTGTGAAAACATAGGTTTGAATTACAGCTTTGACACTCTTTAGCTGTGTGGCCATGGGTAGCTTGTATCCAAACTGTGTAATTTGTGTATCTGTAAGACCAGAGTCTTAGTTTCTCTCTCTTTAGAAGTGGGATAATGCTGCATTATCTTCCTCACAGGATGGTCAGAAGTATCAGCCATATGCCTGCAGAGTTTATCCCAGAGACTTGCACACAGTAGGTCTATTGATAAATGTTTGTTGAATTAAATTGAATATATGTAAGGCATTAAAACCTTAAAAGCTTACTATAACTGTATGCTGTTATCACTGGATGAGGCCCAAGTACTCCAAGTCTTTCCTTGAGTCAGATTTTAATATTTCTTTTCAAAGCCTCATAATAATAACTGACCTCTCAGGTCTATTTACTGACAGGCACAAAAATCAGGAAATATCCTTAGTGGAAAGAGGAGATCCAAAGTAATTTTTTCCCCAATCCAATAAATATTCCTTCTGAAATTGAAAATCAGAACCAAGCTCCCATTTAGAGATAAGGTTAAATGATGGGAAAGACAAAATGAGGAGTGGACTGTCCTCTGGCATTAGACAGTGACCACAAATGTGATGGGATTTCAGGAACTATAAAGGAAAACCCATGGCTTCCCAAAATAATTTCCCCACCCACTACCTAATGCCTGAAATTCCGCTGTTAGGGATGAATTTTCCTAACTTTGGATCATGTCACTCCCTTCCTCAAGAATTTTCATTTCCTCCCCACTAACTGTGGAATAAAATCCAAATTCCTGAGTGTGGCATTTAATGCCGACAAGTTAGCCCCATTTTGCCTTTCTAGCTTTATCTAATATGATTTCTCTTAGATCCTATGCTCCAACCAAAGACACTCAAATATTCTTGTGCAAATGCCATTTTCTCATTACCTCATTTCCATTCTCCATGCCTGGAATTCTCCCTCTACAGATCCCTTCTTGATGAAATCCTACTCATCCTTCAAGGTCTAGCTCAAATGTCGTCTTTGCTATTTAGCTTTTCTTTCCTCACCTGCCCAGGCTCTTGTAATTCTTCTCTCTTTTGCACATAACATCTTGTTACACCTCTTTTGCCACATTCTACCTAGGGCACCCAGACTTGCCTATGGTCACATGGTAAGTATACATCAGCAGCAGCACTTGAATTCAGGTAATACTGAGTCTAAGGCCAGCACTCCATTCACTATCCTAGTTAGTTTTTTGTTTGTTTTTGTTCTATTTTATTTTTTGGAAAGGAGAGGCATGAATAGCAAAGGGAACCAGGAAGGGCTTCACACAGAAAGCGGCACTTGAGTTGAACCTGAATTGAAAGCAATTAGGAATTCTAAGGCAGAGGTGTGCTGGCAAATATTTAACAACCAGCTTTCAGAGGGAGGGGGATGTGAAGTTTATGTTTAAACTCCATTATTAATATCTTCTCTATCACTTTCTTCAGTCTAGACAATCAACAAATCAAAACAAAAATCAAGATCTGATTTGCAGCGTTTGTGCATTTCTGAGGTATAAATGCTCACACTAAAATTTTAACAATCAGCTCTTGCTAGTCAAGTTTGAGCTGGCTCCAGAGGCTGAAAAAACAGAATTGGCTGCCTTAGGAAGTAGTGGGTTTCCCCTTATGGAATACTTCAAGCAGAATAAATGAATGAAAAAAGCACTTATTAAACTCATTATGAGCCAGCTTCTAAGAGAACCAGTTCCTGACTTCAAGGAGTTTCCATTCTCATAAGAAGGGATTATACATACAGGGGAATTCTGACCTGGTGATCTGATTTTGAGAAACAATAGAACTTACATATACATGAGCTTTCTGCACTGACCTATCACATGATTGGCAACAGATTTTTTTTTCCATTGGCAGCATGGTCAGAACTGTTTGTATCTTTAAAAACTACCTGACTAAGCAGTCTGTCCTTTTCCCTTCATTCATGTCTAAGGAAGTACCTAGTATCCCCCACAGATGACTCTGTTTTAGATTATCTGGGAATGTGCCAAACCACCTTTACAGTAGTACTGTTTTGATTACTGTACCAAGAAAAAGAGATTGAAAGATCCCCATTAGATTATAAGCTCCTTGAGGGCAGGGACTGCCTTTTGCTTCTTTTTGCATCCCCAATGCTTAGTCATAGCACCAGGTACACAGTAGGTGCTTAACAAATGTTTATTGATTTTATTGATTGGGGCAGGGGGTTGGGGCAGGAAGATGGCATGATGGAGTAGAATGATGGAGTGGCCAGGGTTGTCTTGATGTAGTGAATTCTCATAAATTGTCAAGCACAGAGCCAAAGTGGGTATTAGAGATTCCTTGGGAGGGTTCCCATCAGGCAGAGCATGGAGGAAACTAATATTTTATAGTGGAAATTCTTGTCAGGCATGGGTTAGAAAAGATGGCCACTGAGTTATTTTTTCACAGATGAGATTTTGTGATTCTATGAAAGACAATCCCTCACCTTCTCCACAATTATGCAAAAGGCCAATAATGTAGGAGTGGAGTAAGGGGAGGGGTTATTCTGAATGCTTATGGCCAGGAAAAAATCAGAATGCTATGTGGGTGACATGGCAGCTGGTGCTCTCCTTCTGTTCCCTGGAAAGCTATTTAAAGCTGCTCCTCTCCTACTCAGAGAGCTGATGTTTGAATCCTTCATTATCTTTTCCTGCAGAAATCCCAGACATGTGCTATTTTCTAGCTTTGAAATGGAGACGCCATTCTGAGAAGCAGATCTTAAATTTGATCCATGTTCTTATACCCCACAAAGGTGTATTTCCTCCTAGATTCCAAAATCTATACACGTGGTTCAAGTTTCTGAGGACACTTGGTACCAATTGATTCTACAAATTCTTTCTATAGGGTTACACAGCCTATTCAGCACCTCCCCCTCTTCCAACTTCGAAAAAGATACCTACGGTTAACAGGTGCCTTCAAGCCTACCTCCAATCATCCTGCCTCCTTTTTCCCATTATTTACACTTGCTGCCCTAGGGATCTCTTTCCATATTTTGACTTCTATGTAGCTCAGTCCTAGCCTTCCTCATTCATTCATTCATTCATTCATTTATTCATTTATACATTCATATATTCATTTGGCATTTATTAAGATCCTGCTATACACTAAGCGGATGCTGCCCTGCATAGTGAATAAGGAGGTGATCTTGAAGCCAAGAATAACTGGATTCCAGTCCTGTCCCTGACACACAATGGGTGGGTGGTCCTAGGAAAGAAACTCTCTGTGTTCCAGGTGTCTCTCCTAAGATTTTCAGTTGCAAAGCAAAGCCTGGTCTGTATTTGCAAGAGGAGTTTCCTCTTTGGGAATTACTAATATCAATGAAATCACAAATCTATCCAAATAAATATATACATGTATGTATATCTGCAGGCATACAGACAGATGTGCAAATCAATATGTTAAACTGGCGATACAAAAAAAAATAAAGACACAAAGAAAAAGAAAGGAAGGAAGGAAGGAAGGAAGGAAGGAAGGAAGGAAGGAAGGAAGGTGGTCCATTCTATTGGGAGGATGCATTTAAACAGAAAATAAGTGTAATATAATTTGAGGAGAGAAAAAAAAATTAGGAAGATTAAAAAAAGGTTTTCCAGTAGAAACAGTATCTGAATTTAATCTTGAAAGAAGCTAAGGATTCTAAGAAATAGAGGTAAGAAGGGAATGTTTTTCGAATCCATGTAAAGGCACAGAGGTAAAAGACTGAATATCAAGTTCTAGGAAGAGCTGAGTAAAGACTATGAAGAGAGATAAGGATAGGGACTAGATCTGAGATTTCACTGGTATAGGGAACTACCTGGTGCGGAAAACACTCTTCCAAGGTAGGTTGCCACATTTTCTGCAACCTGTAGTTTTAGAGAGTTACCTAGAGCACTGAGAGGTTTAGTCATGCGCCTGGTATGTATCACACTTGAACTCAGGTCTATCTGGCTTCAATCCCAGCTCACTATCCACTGTCAATCAATAAAAAAGTATTAAGCATCTACTGTGCCAGACATTGTGCTAAGCTCTGGGTTTACAAAAAGAGGCAAAAGATAGTCCCCATCCTTGGGGAGCTTAAAATCTATGCCAAGCTGCCTCTCTATCTCCCTTGTAAAGGGGAATACTATTAACCAAGTTAGCAAAGGTAGGCTGGAACCAGATTGGAAAGGCTTTAAAAGCCATGTTGAGGCGTTTATGTTTTATTCTTATTCTCTCTTGTGGCCTTTTCCATAACTCCTTTTGAAATTTCCATTCTAACATGAGCAAACATGTCTACTTTATCTTTTCTATCACTATCTTCCACTTCATTGGCTTGACCCAAAGCCTGGAACTTTGTCAAGTTCTCCTACCACCAAGCAGCCAATGGTAAAGATCAATAGCCAGTGGTTAGGGAGGGAGGGTGGACTGAGGGCAGGATTAATAAGCAATCAGTGAATCCAGGAGGAGAAGGTAAGGGTGGCAAAGCTGATGGAACAGAGAGGAACTGATACCAAGATATGAGCTTCATGGAGACAGGTATCCAAGAATCAGACAGAGACAAGCCAGAAGGGAAGCCAGCACCCAAGAAACAAAAAAGGCAGTCAAGAGTTCACAAAGCTTGGGACTGAAAGTGAGAAGACAATGATGAATTCTGTCCCCTTTGGGCCCCTTCCCCCACAGGGAGGAGAGAGTACAAGCAGATTTTTAAAAATGGCAAGAATGTCTGCCAATATATGAGTGGAGACCCTGTAATATGAAAGGAATTCTGTCTGCAACCTCAGCTAGTTTAGTCATCAGTGTATTTAAAAGGTCCCCATCCTCTCAGTTTCTTGACCTCAGTTTCAGTGACTTTCATTTCCATTCTATTTCTAGGTTAGTGCATTTGAAATAAGTTCCAAATGACAGCCCTTCCAGAGTGTGAAACAGGGCTATCCCTACCCCCTGCTGCCACTTAGACAACATCTGTAATTTTGAACTTGGCTAGTTTTTCTGGTGCTATTTCCCTCAGGGAACAGAATAGACAGCTGAGAAATTGGGAGGCTGTTGGGGTGGATGATAACATATCCTTGTATCCATCATTGTGCCACCTATGATTTGTATAGGAGTAGGAACTGGATTTCTAGTTTCACTGGTTTAGGGAACTCGCTTTTCCAATGCAGGTTGGCACCTTCTCTGCAACTGATAATCTTAGAAGTGCGTTGCCTCAAGTAGGTTAAGCGACTTGTCTGGGGTCATACAGGTCTATGTGTCAGAAGCAAGCCAAGCCTTCCTATATGTGAGGCCAGTTTTTCAGTATATCATAAATATATAAGGCTATAGAGTTTGAGTATGCAGCTTTGCTCCTATTTCTTTCTTTCTTTCTCTTAGGCATTCAGGGTTAAGTGACTTGTCCAGGGTCACACAGCTAGTAAGTGTCAAGTGTTTGGTCTGAGGCCGGATTTGAACTCAGGTCCTCCTCTCTTCAGGGCCTGTGCTCTAGCCACTGTGCCACCTAGCTGCCCCTTATGCTTCTGTTTCTTAAGATCTAGAACTGGACTAATCTAGAGAGTTTGCTGTCTAACGACAATATTTCCATCACTTCCTTTTGATGGTGGATGGGGAGTGTGCCTGCCATGTGTCACCTCCTTCTTCCCCTCCCCCCACCTTCATCTTTAAGGTGATAGCAGCTAAGTCAGAAAGACCTGACTTCAGATCTGACCTCAGACACTTACTAAGTGGGATCCTGGGAAAGTCACTTAACCTCTGTTTGCCTCAGTTTCCTCATCTGTAAAATGTAGAAATACTAATAGCAACACCTAACTCCTAAGGTTGCTGTGAGGACCAAATGTGATAATAATTGTGAATCACTTAGCACAGTACCTGGCACATAGTAAGAGCTATATAAATGTTAGGTATCATTATTAGTAGTAATCTTATTATAAGGATCTGACACTTTACAACTTCCTTCCAATGATGTCTCTTATGATCCTCTGTTAGTGAGCCCACTCCAATTGCCACTTCCCCTAATGGGGGTATAGTAAAGGCTTGTTTACTGCTGCTTCAAAAACATTGTGCTCTTCTTCTGAAGCTCTCATGATTTGCCTATCCCTTCCTATCCCCATTCTTATTGAAACATTGGTCAACTTCTGGGATACTCTCCCACCTTACTCAGACTTCCTCACTTGACTCATAATCTTCTGCACTATAACCTTGGCCGTTGCCATTTATGAATGGATGAATGAAAAAGGTACTTGTGCTAAGTGTTGGAAATGCAAATAAAAAAGCAGACAGTCCCTGTCCTCAAGGAGCTTATGTTCTAATGGGAGATAAAGAGGTAGCCTCATCTCTATCATATTGGCTACCATAATAGAAAAGGAAAATGATAAATGGTGGAGGGGATATAGAAAAAAAGGAACACTAATGCAGTGTTGGTGGAGCTTTGAACTAGACTGACCATTCTGGAGAACAATCTGGAACCATGTCCAAAGGACTATAAAACCGCATATCCTTTGATGCAGCAATACCTCTACTAGATCTGTATCCCAAAGGTATCAAAGAAAAGGGGAAAGGGCCTATATGTACTTTATAGCAACTCTTTTTGTGGTGGCAAAGAATTGCAATTTGAGGTGATGCCCATCAATTGGGGAATGGCTGAACAAGTTGTGATATATAACTGTGATGGAATACTATGAAATGGCAAGCAGGATGTATGAACTGATACAAAGTGAAATGAGCAAAGCAGAACATTATACACAGTTACAGCAATATTTTAATAATGATCATCTGTGAACCACTTAGATCAAGAAAATGATCTAAGATAATTCCAAAGAACTCATGATGAAAAATGCTATCTATCTTCAGAGAGAGAACTGATGAACTCAATGGAAATTGAAGTATTTTTTTCACTTTATTTTTCTTGCTTTTTTGTTTGTTCTTCCCAACATGGCTAATATGGGAATATGTTTTAAATTACTTCATATGTATACTTTTTATCATATTTTTGAGGGTAACCAATGGCCGTCAAACCTGTTGTCGAGTTAGGAGGATATCTACAAAGCATATAAAGGCTTCCCCCTGCAGAATGGGTGTATGAGAACAATTTTTTTTCCAGCAGCCATGAAGGTGGCTGAAGCAGGCATTGTGGAGAGCTTCAAGTTTGATCAGACATTGAAGATGTCAAGGTCATCCACAGCATCTAGGGCCATTGCCTGTCATCCTGACTTTTGCCTTGCCACTGGACTGTGATAATTCTGGAAAAGAGAGTGGGGCTCTGCCTCACTTAAATCCAATTCATTCGGAAGTCAAGACATCACTAGGTGATGTCACCGATAATAAATGATGAACAAAACCACATTAAATACCTGCTATGCACCAGGCACTGTGTTAAGTGCTAAGGATATAATTAATATAATTAATATAAAGAAAGAGAGGCCATGCCCTCAAGGAGTGGATAAGAGGGAAGAGAACACCAGCGGACGTGTTCCTTGGGATTGAAACCAAGCAGAGAAGCAGATGCAAAATGGAGTGAGCCCAAAAGCCAAGTATCTGCCCTCTATAAAGGAAGGCATTGGGAGGAATTTACTATTCCATCCTCCAGCCTCCAATTAGAAGGGAGAGGATGCTGAGGGAGTTAGCAGTATGGTGATGAGATTAGAAGTAAGGAGCTTAACTTGAGAAGGGCATCTCATTCCTTGGAGTGGAAATCTGAGAGAGCAGCAAATGCAGAGTAGAGTGAGTCCTCCTTAAGCCGGAGGTTAAGGATGCTGCCGTCAATGACCCTGTGGACACAGCAACATCACTGATCACTATACAGTAGTCTATAGCAAAGCCCCATGTTTGAGCCTCTCTTCCCCAAGGGTACACAACACAGGGGAATGCAAACACAGCACTGAAGGACAAATAATTCAGGTAAGAACACTTCTAAGAACCCCACTCCTTAGCCACAAAGACATCTTACCTTTCTCCCTCTAGTTCATCCTCCTAACACACATTGCAGTATGAGAGCAAGTTTAGATGTACTGACCTCAACACTTGGGCTAACTTCACTTTAAAAAAAATAAGCAGTTTTTTAAAGACAGGCTCCAGGCAGCCTCAGAAGAAGAGAGGGACCAGTGCCCTTGTCAGGGTTATTGTCAACAGCTGCTGCCTTTCTGCTCCACAGATCCCCTTGCTCTCCCTCCTGCTTGTGGTGACACTCTTTTCATATCCCTGCCAAAGTAAGTATTTCCTAATTGAAAGTGCATCGCTGGAAGACACCACTGTCATTAGCCCAGGATATTTAAAGCAAATTTAAACTCTTAGTTATAAGTACTGAAATGCTGACAAAGCCATGACGAAACTAAGGTTGTTTTGATGCTCGTTTTACCCCTATCCACCATTTGTTGGCTTGGGAAGGGTCAGAGAAATAAAAACAAATTTCTTTCTCTGCTCTGCCGTGTTAGCCGCACCCAGGGAGTCTGTAGTCTCTGCAGAGGAGTCTTAAATGCAGTTACCATGGACCCTGCTGTATCTGCCAGTTTCTATCAGGAAATCATTAGTTTTCTTTGAAGACAGTGGAAATTATTGGATTTCTGAACATGGCACTGTTATCTACAGCCACTGGCATCAGTCATAAAACCCTTCACTATTCCACTAGGAGGACTAAGCGGGGAGTGGGGGCAAGTCCATCACTCAGAAATAAGTGAAATGCAAGTATTTATTTAAATGGTGCTAAGCAAGGCCCTCTCTCCAAGCATCCATCTTTGCTGTCCTGCAGTTACAGCAAACATACTTGAGTAAAGCATGAAATCCTGTAAGAGAACAGGTCTCCTTCAGGCATAAGCTGTAAATCACCCTATGTTTGCTGTAGTGGGAGGCTTAAGAATTTCTAAAGCAGCAGCTTCTGTCTTTAAAAAAAAATCCTTCTCTTTGCCTCTTGTAGAAGGAAGTGAAGGTCCCCAGTTGTCAAGGCCTTTTAAGGGAGATTGAGGCAGTGGGACAGTTCTGAGAAGTGAGCACCAAGGATAAGTGAGAAAGCAGAGGACATGGGGGTAGGCCAGCATGCTAGATCATCTAGGCCGAATCAATTCATTTCCTCATGCTGCAGTTTACTGCTCTGTCCAAAGGGGATCCCACCGTGCCTGGCACGGGGTGAGTGCTTAATAAATACTTCCCTCCTTCCTTAACAAAGAAATATTAAGGATTGATAGCTAGCCATTACATAGGGCCTTAAAGTTTGCAAAGGGCTCTACAAATATTAACTCATTTTATCCTCACAACAACCTTAAGAGTTAGGTATTATTATTATTATTCCCATTTTACAGATGAGGAAACTGAAGCAGATAGGGATAAGAGATTTTCCCAGGGTCATACAGATAGTAAATTTCTGAGGTGGGACTTGAACTCAGGTCTTCCTGACATGAGGACCATAAGAACTGTACCACTTATTACTGAAACAGTGTCTATCAAGGGAAATGAGCTACTAGTTCTTTATAGAAAGGTAAGGACAAGAATTTCATTGGAATAAGGGACTATCATATGAAGAAACACTTTCTCCCAATGCAGGCCAGCATCTTCTTTCAATTTATAGTTTTAGAGGGTTTCTTAAGATACTAAGAAGTCAAACAACTTATCTAGTATGATTTGAACCCAGATCTTTTTTAATACTATTTTATTTTTTCCAATTACATGTAAAGATTTTTTTTAACATTCGTTTTTAAAATTTTCTGAGTTCCAAGAACCCAGATCTTAAAGGCTTTGAAGACAGTTCTCCCTCTGCTAGGGCTCTCATTTCATGAAAGGCATAAAATAAATACAAAATAATGGTAGCTCAAGAAGACTTAGGTTCAAGTTCTGACTCTGATGCATGTTGTTACTGTAATCTTGGGCAAGTTACTTAACGTCTCAGAGCTCCCAGGGCTCCCCTCTGAGACTTTAAGTCACGTAAGAGTTGCTCATCTGCATTGGCAGACAGCATTTCTTCCCTGGGAGTTCCCTATCTCAACAAAATCACAGGTCTGAACTTAAAACAAAAACACATTCCTGCCTGATCAAACCACATCTGAGTATTACGTTCAGCTAACAGAACCATATTTTAGGTAAGATTTTGTCAAGCTGGAGTGGATCCAGATAAAGGCAACCAGGATAAAGAAAGGGTTAGAAACCATGCCACGTGGGGATCTCTTAAAAGAACCCAGGATGTTTAACCTGAAAAGAGAAAGTGTAGTGGGGAGACATGATGTTTGACAAGCTCTCATGTGGAAGACGGTTCTATTTGGCTCCAGAAGGCAGAAGGAACAGAAGATGCAGAGAGGCAGATTTCAGCTTAATGCAAGGAATATCTTCCTAATCATTAGTGCTGTTCAAAAATGCAATGGGCTGTCTCAAGAGTGACAAGTTCTACCTCATTTGGAGAGGACAAGAGAGACATCTCAGGCATGTTGTTCATGAGATTCCTATGTCTGTTGTACTAGATTGCCTCTGAAGGTCCTTCCAACTCTAAAAACTCAAGGATTCTACTCAGTTTATAGCTACCACCTAAAATAAAAATCTATCCCCTTACCAGGTACCATGCATTAAATGCCCTTTACAAATATTCCATAGTAGGTATTTGTGATTCTATTGCTTGTGGAAACAAAGTTCATTTTTCTCTTTCCATGTCTGGCTTAAGGCTTAGTCAAGTTTCAGCATGATAAGAGAACTCCCCAAGAGGATTCGACTTTTCTTAGGAACCTGTTCCAAACTTTCTTGCTGTCTCCTGGCACTTTCTAAACTGTCTGCTGAATGGAACTCCATAATCCAAAGTCTGGCACAGTGTTCTACGTATAAGAAGCACTCCATACATGTTTTGGAGTCTTACGTATCAGATCATTATTTCCTCTTCTGTAAGAGCTTGGTTATATGCCACTCCACATAACCAAAAAGGGATAAAACCAGTGGGGGCTCATAAGCTAGTGTTTAGGAGGATAGCCATTGGTTTACCTCTTGGGACTAGTAACAGACATCCTTTAGGGCCTCAACCTGACTGCAGTGGTGTGAGTTGGGAGAGTGATCTCCAAGGAGGGGATTACATTACCTCTTTAAGCCAGAGGTGAAGGGGCATCTTTGACCCCTTCCCTCTCTTCAAACATACACTATGCAGCAAAGTCCTTTAACTTGAAGATGACTTTTTTTTAGTTTATTTTTTCCTTTCAGTTTGTTAGAGTTAGTTTTCAATGGATTTAAAAAAAACAATTTGAGGTTAGCACCTCTGTTTCAACAGCTGCTACTCATTAGCTATGCCACTTAAGGTTACAAAAAACTATTTCTCTCTACACCTAGTGGTGGCCCTGAAAAATAGGCTTAAATCATTTTTTCCTCCTCACCCAGGGGTGGCTGACCTTGGCCTTGAATCCAACTGAACAACTCTCCATCTCACTCTTCCAAAAAAGCAGAATTCATTTAGGATGTGTTCATTTGGGAAAGAGATCTGCCAGGTCCTTTTCTCTCAGATGGGTTTTAATGCTCAGGAGAGGGGGGCAGAGAGAGGAAAAGTGCTGGAAAGAGAATTGAAGGGAACCTTTGAAGCTAGCCTCAGAATGACTGTCCATCTTTATGTTAATGACTTCTAACCACTATTAGAGATTGTTTCAAAATCACAAAGAAAAAAGAGAGAACCACAAAAGGAGGATGTCTGCCAGGAAAAAAAAAGTAGGTTAAGTTCAGGCAGATGGTTAATATTATGGAAAAGGATATCCAGATTCATGATTTTCTTTTTCCTTAACAGCAATATCAACAAACAAGTCAACTCCTTTCAGGCATACCTTAGCCATCACGGGCTGAGAACTTGTGTTTTCAATTTCTGTGTTTTGGGTAATAGTTAATAATAACAACTGACAATTGGACAGAGCTTTAAAGTTTGCAAAGTGCTTTGCATATTTTACCTCACCCAATCCTCACAACCCCCTGGTGAAGCAGGTGCGACAGGTATTAATTATTGTTCCCTTTTCAAAGATGAGGAAACAGGAGCTCCAAAAAGTTCTAGGATTTGTACCGGATTACTCAGCTAGTAAGTGTCACAGACAGAATTCAGACCCAAGGTATCTGCTGATTCCAAGTCCAGCAGACATCCCAGTACACCATAATGCCCCAGGTCAACTTGTTTCTGTGTTGACATTTCTACTTTTTACCTAAAAGATATTTAATTTAATCTCCTTTTTTCTTTTGCAATTTTTACTGGTGCCTTTTGTTTTTACATCACATTTATTTCTATATATATCCTTACTTCTCCCCTGCCCAGAAAGTCTTCTCTTGACTGAAAGACTAACAGAGGAAAAAATCAGCAAAACCAACTAACATATTTATTGTGTTTGAAAGGATATGCAATATTCCATATCCATGGTCCCCCACCTCTGTAGTAAAGGGAGGGTGGTGTCTTTTTTCAACTCCTCTCTGGGCCAACCTTGGTCATTATAATTACAGTGTCCAATTTTGCTTTATTATTCTTTCTGTTTCTATTGTAGTCATTGCATATTTTGTTTTCCTTATTTTGTTAACATTATTTTGTGGGTCCTTCCTCTTATTCATGGCATAGTTGCAGATGAAAAAAAAATTTCAGATCCTAATCTAGGATCTTTCATGCTTGTCTTTATTCCTTTGTTTCTAAGGCCAATTGTCATGTTTATTATATTTTTGATTTCATAGCTTGAATAGTTAAACTATTAGGTTGGTAACAGTAGGGACGTTAGCACTGGAAGAAATGAGATAATATACATAAAGCATTTTTCAAATCTTATAACACTATATAAATTATAGCAAGCATTATTATTCATCTCTTAATTTGTGATTATTGGGGGCCATTAGTCAGTTTATGGATCATCCTACTGCTTCTGAGGATGTGTAAAACATTCTAGATATCATTTCTCTCTCCTTTGTTTGTTTTCTCTTTTCCTTCCCCTTTCTATGTGTTTTGAGGGGTGAACAGAGAGGGCAAGGTGACAGTCTTAGATCTTCCTAGCTGTAGCACAGACTGGCCGAAACTGCTACACCATTCTGACTTCCAGGATGCCTCCCCACTTGAGGCCACTTAGTTGGAAGGCCTCTAACAATTCTGGGGACAGTTCCCTGGCCTTCCTTCAGGCCCAGACCCCTTCCAGTCTATCAGTGTAACCCCAGGCCCAAAGCCCATTGGTATGGGACTCTCTCCTCATACCAATGGGCTTTTGGACTAGGATTATACTAGCCTTTAGAAATGGTCAGTCAATGCACACCATCTCATCACCCTCTGCTCCTGGGGCCTCCCCCTCCCTCTGCTTGGAGAGGGTAGAAGATTGACATTGGAGAGCCCCTCCAGATTCTCCATTATTTAAGGAGGATATCCAGGGAATTCTTCTCATCCTTGGGAAATGACAGCAACTTTCCTGGACTTTATCTCCAGAAATTCATCATTCTGCAAGATGAAATCAATGCAGAAACTCATACTTCATCAGATCATTTCTCACTGTGGCTGCATAATTTCATCAAGCCCCCACAAGAGTAACTTCCCCCCGCCCCTTTTCAGCTTCGTTTTGTGTGTTGTCTCTCTCAATAGATTTTGAGCTCCTTAGGGGCAGGAACTATCGGTCTTGTGCCTTTCTTTCTATCCTCAATGCTAAGTATAATGCCTGGCATTTAGTGCTTGTTCAATGTTTATTGACTGACTCTAAGGACATTGTGACTAGTAAATTTTTGCTGTTCATCTACAATTACTAATAATGAGCTAGGAAGGGGCAGCTAGGTGGCACAGTGGATAAAGCACCAGCCCTGAAGTCAGAAGGACCTGAGTTCAAATCCGGCCTCAGACCAAACACTTGACACTTACTAGCTGTGTGACCCTGGGCAAGTCACTTAACCCCAATTGCCTAAAAATAGTAATAAAAAAAAATGAGCTAGGATTTACAGCAGGGGTTCTTTTCTTTTTTTCTAAAATAACATAATTTTATTATTGGGGGGAACTTGATTTATTTTTTCTTTTTAAAAAAATTCAATTTTACTTTATTTTCAGTTCTGAATTCTCTCCCTCCCACCTCTCCCTGTCCCACCCATTGAGAAAGTAAGAAAAATAAAATCTGTTACAAATACGCATCGCCAAGCAAAACAAAATCCTGCATTAGCCATGTCCAAAACATAAATTAATTAGCTTAAAAGCTTCAGTCTTCTCTCTGAATCCATCAATTACCTAGAGATAGATAGCATATTTCATCATGAATCCATGGGAACTGTAGTCGGTTCTATTATGTTGATCAGAGTTCCAAAGTCTCTCAAAGTTGTTTGTCTTTACAGTACTGTTATTGTAAATATTGTTCTGGTTCTTAGAACACGGGTTTTTGACCCTTTTGTGTGTCATGGATTCTTTTGGCAGTCTGGTAAAAATCTAATGTTACTGTAGTTTGTTGCCTACAAAGTTGAAAGAAATATTAAATTTCAGTGAGAGGTTAGTGAAAATAAAGATGTCATTTTCTTTCCCATCCAAGTTCATAGATCCTCTGCAATCCATCCATACACCTTTTAAGGGCCTATGGACCCCAGGTTAAACACCTGGCTTACAGGGTATGGTTCAGAGTTGAAATAAACTTCTCACAACAAAGATGGACTGATGAAACACATGTGGAGATAGAACAGGAAGGGTAACCATTGTTGGGAGGGCACAGGACTTACCCACCTGAGAGTTCTGAAAGTGACTTATTCCCCTTTCTGCCAGTTTCCATCTATATCTTCTGCTAGATAGGGTATAGGATAATAACTATACATGATTTCCTACTCCCCCATGGGCAGTGCAAGGGTATGATGGGAGTCAGTCCTCTGTCTGAGTATTACTTTGGTTATTTCTAGAATACATTGATTATTGACTCAAAAACTAGGGTGAGTGGGATGAATGGAGGGGGAAAAACATAATCCATATGGAATGGCATGGTCTGGGTGGACATATGGGCTAAATCATTATAATAAAATGCCACAGTATTTGGTGGGGCATCCCGATGGAGGGGAAATGATATCAGAGATATTGGTCTAGGCTTCAGTACATATACTCTGTCTGCCCATTGTTCAGGGGGTGATATGTCATGGAAGGGTGAATCTTTGTCTAAAAAGTAATGCATAACACAATCTAGAAATGTGAGAAAAGCAAGGGACAGTTCAGCAATCCAATTACAGCCAATATTTATTAAACATCTTCCATGTGCAGACCATTGTGTTGGACACCAGGGACACCACAAACTTCAAATAAGACAAAGTCCCTGACTTCAAGGAGCTTCCACTCTAGTTCAAGGAGAAGATACCTATACAAATAGCTATAATGCACAATGTTATATGTGTGTTAGTTACAAAACAGAATAATTTGTTAGGTCCTGTCACTATTAACTGTGGGAAATTCATGGAGGAAGTGGCATTTAAGTTGGGATTTAAAGACAAGGAGGAAGGGAACAACCTTAGCAAAAGAATGTAGTTACAAGAATGGAAGGACAGCTAGCTGATACAAAGGATAGAGAGCCAGGCCTGGAGTCAGGGAAACTCAGGTTCAAATCCTGCCTCAGACACAAGCTGTGTGACCTTGAAGCAAATCCCCAAGTGGGGTCACAGTCAGACATGACTGAAATGACTGAACAACAAAAAATAAGAATGGAGAGCCAATTTAATAGAGAGAAAGCTGTTCAGTTTGGAGAGAAGTAATATATGAGATAAGACAAAAATGTCAGGGTAAATGCCAGATCCAGATAGCTTTGAATGTCCTTAAACTTTCCTCATAAGGTAATGGGGAGCCATTGAAAGTTTCTGAGGAACGTTTCTGAGATGGCCAACTCTATTCATAAGAAAGGTTATTATAGCAATGATATAGAGCAGAGGTGTCAAATGAGAGCTAGCAAAACTAGTGAGTCTAAACCAGATTAAGCTATAACTGAGAAATAAATAAATAACGCAATAAACATAGATAATGTTAACTTGTGGTTTTCTAAATCAATACATAACCTGCAGGATTCATTTATATTTGAGTCTGACACCACTGGTCTAGAGAAAATACTGGAGGAGGGGGAGAATGGTCTAGAACCTTTAGGAGGCTATTGAAAGTTATAAGGAGCTTACCAAAGTCATGACATTGATAAGAAGCATGGCAGAGATGGAATTGACAGGATCTGATAGCCGGTCAGATATGAGAGGGAAGGAAGGGGAATCATAAGATAGCCCTAGGTTATGAACATGGAAAGTTGAGTGGACGGAAACAGTGACGTCAAAGAGAGTGACAGAATTAAGTGAAAAGTTCATTTTTTAGACACATCAAAAAACGATCTTAACAGGCTAGAACAGTTTATACCATATGAGGATCATTTGAAAAAACACAAGGTGACTAGCTCAGACAAGAATTTTGGGGCATATCTTCATTCTTCATAGATGGCACTCCGTTTACCATCTCCATCCCTTTGCAGTGACCATCCCTTTTGCCTAGAATGCACTCCGTCCTCATTTTCACCTCAGAGAATCCCTCATTTCCTTCAAAACACAGCTTCACTAACATCTTCTGCATGAAGCTTTACCTGACTCCCCCAAAATGTTAGAGCCTTCCTTTCAGGGGTGTGCTTAAGTCAACTCAAACTGGCCCAAAAGAGCTCATTGCTGAATTTTGAGGGTGAGTATTTAACCTTAGAAATTGGCAAAAACTAAAAATCAAGGTTAGGTTTACTATTTTGTTGATTGTCTAGAATTAAGATGACGACAAAATGTTAATCATGTGAATTAAACTTAAAAGTGTATCTTGGGGACATTATTTTTCCTCCAAGGAGACAGTTGTTATATATTTACCAGCACACCCTTACCTCCTTTTTTAATCAACTTGTATTTCATTTTGTTGTTGTTTCGTTGTTTCAGTTGTATCTGATTCTTTGTGACCCCATTTTGTGGTTTTCTTAGCAGAGGTACTAGAGTGGTTTGCCATTTCCTTCTCCAGCTCATTTTACAGATGAGGAAACTGAGGCAAACAGGGTTAAGTCACTTGCCCAGAGTCACATAGTCTGTGGCTGGATTTGAATTAAGGAAGATGAGTCTTTCTGACCCCAGGCCCTACACTCTATCTATCTGGCTACCCTTCTATTTCATTACTTTGCATTTATTAGTATATACTTTTGAGTGTACAGGTTTTCTCCTCTGATAGAGTGTAAGGCCCTTGAGAGCAGAGATTGTGCTTCATTTTGGTCTTCATAGCCCAAGGCCCTGCAAACAGCAGGTACTAATGAAAATGACTTTTAGGTAATTGATTGATGACGCCTATCTTGGTCAGAATACCTTCCACTTCCAAGACTAGAAGTACACTCTTGAGACAGGAGCAGATCTGTGATGAAATCTAATGTGATCATCAACCAGCTATGGAATGGGGTTGGTAGTGGTTTCAGCATGCCTACTGGATCCTTCACTGGGTACTTGGCCCACATACACACTTGACATGACCAGATATAGTATTGTGTTACTGTCAGTCAACTAAAGTCACAAGCAACCTTGTCTTGAACAAAGAGGCCCATGGTCTGCATATAGGTTGTGGAAGCAAAGGCAGAGCACTGGCCATATGCCTTGCCAGGAGGGAAATACAGACCCAGGTGGAGGTGCAGGAGGCCATATGAAGTGAATACTCCTGTGGGTATGGTAATTTTCCCTCCTCCAAGGGCAGACAACTAGACATGGATATGGGCGTCCTGTGCCTGCTGTTGGTGGATTAATTCCAATAGATCTGCTTCAAGCTTAGCAGCTGTGAAGTTTATAGTCTGCTGAAAGACCTGTCAGGGAGATTGATCTTTTGGATGTCCAAATTCAGTTTTTTATAACAGGGAAGCTACCCACAGATGGCAATGTCTTGGAACACAGGTGATACTAAAGTTTAACTGATTGGAAAATAATACTCCATAAATCTGCCATTGATTGAGCCGCCAGGTGGTCTGAAGATACTGTTGGTTGTCCAGATGGTCAGTGTGAACAATGACAGGGTACTGACTATAGGCCCTCCATGTAGTGCCTCCATACTTCAAATGAGAGCAGCTCCCCGGAGAGGTTGTATCTCTTTTCTGCACTGGACAGCTTGCAGAAGTACATAGGGCCAGAGTCATAGGGATATCTAAAGTGTGAGGTTAGACATGCCAACGCACTTTGGGAGAGCATTCCCTACATAAGAGCAGGCTGGCCCACTCGACTCACCTATATATGGCTACTGGTAAGGTTAAAACCTATTTGTTACCCATCTGTATCTCAATCAAGTTGTATGCACACCAAAATCCTCCCTTCCTGCCAGGCTGGTTCAAGTTACTAAATATTACTGCAAGTCCAACTAGTTAAATTGGCTATAATTGTGTTTGGTATAGTGGCAGCTAGGTGGTGCAATGGATAGAGTGCCAAGCCTGGAGTCAAGAAGACTCATTTTCATGAGTTCAAATCTAGCATCAGAAACTAGCTGTGTGACCCTGGGCAAGTCACTTAACTGTTTGCTTCAGTTCCTCATCTGTAAAATGAGCTGGAGAAGGAAATGGCAAACCACTCCAGTACACTTGCCAAGAAAATCCCAAATGGGGTCATGATGAGTTGGACATGACTGAAAAACAACTGAATGACAAAAGTGTACAGTATACTGGTCTAGGATGATGTTGTTCAAGGTTCTATAATTGTAGCACAGACATAATTTCCTATTTTTCTTTTCAAGAGATGGATTTGACAGGAGAAATGGAGGGCTAAATGAACTCCTTTTATGTCTTTTCTAAGAACTCTCAGAGAGACACTAATCAAAAAGTAGATCCAGGTCACTGGGATTGGGGTCCCCATAACCAGGCTCATCACAAAATGGAATGTGTTATGCAACAGCAGCTTCTCTGACACAATCATGCTAAGCACAGGCCAGAATTAGAGAAAAAAAATTGGCTGAACTTGTAATTTGATTGGTGTAGGGAATAAACCCTTTCCATCAATACAGATAACACCTGCTCTAACTCCTGGTTCCTGAAAGTTGCCTGGGGTATTATGAGGCCAACTGACTTATCTAGGGTCACACACACAACCAAGCAAAACTTAAACCTAGGGCTTCCCTAATCCAAGGTCAATTCACTATCCACTATGCCAAGCTGCCTTTAGAAAACTTATACAATTTTACACAAATATATTAGGAGAACTAGTGTGGGATAGTGGCCAGAGGGATGACCTTGCAGTCAGAAAGATCAGAATTCAAATTCTGTTTCTGACACACACTTTTTACATGACCTCAAACAATTCACCCAACTTCCCATGCCCTGTACACTTAATAAACCCTTATTGACTGCCCCACTCTCCAAGACCAAAAGTTACAGGGAAGTTGCTGATCTATATCCATATAGATTATTTCCACACTGGGATTTCCCTGAGCTGATCCAATCAGAGGGGTATAAAACAAAGCTCCATTTAGTGGAGGTTGAGGGTCTGAGAGAGAATCCAAAAGGCTTCCTGGAAGAAAAGAAAAAATAAAAAAAGATGGCATTTGATTAGAGTTTTAAAATGTAGGTAACAAAGAATGTTTAAAAAATCAGGAGTTTGGGGAAGGGGGCTGAGAAGTTGGTGGCAAAGAGTTTGGTATGGTTGGAGTATAGTATATATAAATGAATAATATTTGATAAGACTAGAAATGTTGTAACATTTGATAATGTCATAATATTTGGTAAGGCTAAAAGTGTTATATAATGTAAGATCTTGAATGCCAGGATCAAAAGTTTGATGTTTATTCAATAGGCCTAGATGGCCTCTAAGTTCTCTCCTAGTTCTAAGTTTTTATGATTCTATATGTGTGACTCCATATACTGATGTGGTCTCTTGCCTCAGTCAGCCAAAATGAACTTAATAAGTCCCGGCACTGAGCTAGGGGAAAATGGGGCTTTCAAAGTGCTATAAGTGATAAGAGGGTACATTTAAGGCATCAAGAATAGTCAGTGGAAAGGCATGTTTATGGCAGAAAGAGTATGTTGTGTGAGGAAAAGTGGGGAGGCCAGTATGCTGGACTATCTGTTGCATGAAGGACAGTAAAGATGGTAATGTAGCTCAGAGCCAGGTTGTGAAGGGTTTTCATTTCCAAAGAACAGATTTCATACTTGATCCTATTGGTAATTGAGTCACTGGAGTTCATAATGCAGAAAAGTAATGTAGTCAGAGAACACTAGTGATGGCTGAATTAGAGTAGGGAGAGAGGGGGACCAATTAGGAGGTTATTTTACAGTAGTCCAAGTGAGAGGAAAGGAGGGCCTGAATTCATACGTTGAGTACAGAGGAGGGAAGGTAGAATCATAAAAACTTGGCAACTGATTGGCTCAGAGGGAGGAGGGGAGTGGAGAATCAAAGATTTCAAGAAGTGTAAGAGTTTGGTCCTGGATTAGAAGAAGGATGGTAATCAGACAGACAATCAGTTAATAAGTATTTATTAAGCACCTACAACATGCCAGACACTGCATCAAGCACTGGGTATACAAAGAAAGGCAAAAGACAATCCCTTCTCTCAAGGACCTTGCACCCAAACATGAGGGACAACATAAAACAACTAGGTTCAAATAAGATGTATGAAGGATAAAGTGGAGATAATCAATAGAAAGAAGGCGCTAGTATTCAGGGGAATTGGGAAAGGCTTCTTATAGAAGAGATTTTAGCTAGGACTTGAAGCCAGGAGGCAGCAATGAGTAGCAAAAGTATTCTAGGCATGCAGAATAGTCAGTTAAAATGCTTACAGTCAGGAGATGGATTTTGTGAGGCCAATGTCACTAGATTGCAGAATACATGGCAGGGGGAGTAAGATGTAAGAAGACTGGAATGGGGGACAGGTTGAGAAGAGTTTATGAATGCTCAGATTTTATATTTGATCCTGGATATAATAAGGATCCCTTGGGGTTTATTGAGTAGGGATGTGACATGGTCAGATCTGTACTTTAAGCAGATTAATCTGACAGCTAAGTGGAGGACGGGATGGAGTGGGCAGGTACACTGGCCAGCAGGCTAATTGCAATAGTCCAGGAGTAAGAAGATGAAGGCTTGAAGCAGGGTGGTGACAATGTCAGAAGAGGGAAGGGAACTTATAGAGAGATGTTATGAAGGTAAAATGACAAGACTTGGCAACAGGTTGGATGTTAGGGGGTAAGTGAAAAGTCGAGGATTGTACCTAAGTTTCAAGGCCAAATGTCTGAGAGGATGGTTAGTGTTCTTGCCAGAAGAAGGGAAATTTAGAAAAATACACCATGACTCCTCTCACACAGAATAGACCTATACAGGTCCAGGGTCCTCTGTGGGCCCACACTCATTCAGAATCACAACTTTGGACTCTTCACCTACATGGAAATGGTATGGGAATGGACTTATGGTAAGCAAATACACATATATATTACATTCTATTTGAATATATGCTCCCACATGTGGGCAATTATGAACTTTGGGGTATTCTATCCTGATTGGCTTAAAGCTAAAGAGGGAATGCTGGCCCAGGATCTGGCTGAAAATCTCCTACCATTTTTGCCATTCATATCCCATTGATTAATGTATCTCATTATCAATACAGTGTACTTTTTCCTTTGATGTACGCTTTAAGAAAATCAATGTGTTAGCTATATACAGATCAGCATTTTCTCTGTGATGTATAGTCTTAGAAAATTACCTGGGGAAACCAAAAGGTTAGATGACTTGCTCAGGCTCACATAGCCCCTTTGTGTTAGAGGAAGGATTTGAACTTGTGTCTTCTTCATTTCCAAAGCTTGATTTCTATCTGCTATGCCATACTAAGGCAAAATAAATATGAGTTATTATTATTGATTATTGATATTTAAACTTAATGGAATGTTAGGATTTTCTTCACTTAATGAAATACTTGTAACCATCAAACCATTGGCTATGATGATGATGAGGAGGAGAAGGAGGAGGAGGAGGATGAAGAGGATGATGATGATGATGATGATGATGATGATTTGTGACTGGACATGAACAGAAGATTCCTGATGTTCAGAGCCATTTGTTGAAAGTAGCACTTTCATGGTGTTTATAAGTGACTGAAGTCCCTATACCACACACATCTGGGAGATGGTTTAGAATTATGAAAGAAAGTGACTAAAATATCAATACCCTTAGATCCAGAGCTCTCACTGCTAGGCATATACCCCAGTGAAGCCAAAGACAGAAAGAAATGTCCCATATACACCAAAGCATTTATAGAAGCCCCTCTTGTAATGGCAAAGGACTGCAAACAAAGTAGATTTCCATCCATTGGGGAATAGCTAAACAAATTGTGGTATATAAATATAACATAAATATAATGTCATTTATTTTACCTCAACAACCGTGATCTCATCAATAAAATGAGGGGGTTAGGCTAAATGTCTTCTGAGGTCCCTTCTAACTCTAAATCTCTGATCCTTTGAGAATTACAATGATCAAGGTTATCCCCTGATGAACAGGTGGAGAAATGTACCTCTTTCTCTTCTTTGCAGAGATGGAGGACTATGAGCATTCCACATGTCAAATGCTGTCACCTTCAATTGATGTCTTGATTAGTTGGCTGCACTTTTTTCCCTACTTTCTTCTTTTTTTTCAATATTACAAGGGAACGTTCGCTGGAGAGGGTAAGGATGCATTTAGAAATGAAAGCATAAAACCTAAAATACCAATAAACAATTGGCTTTAATAATTCATGATTCTAAAACAGTTTGTTGGTTTTTTGAGGTAAAATCATTCTGTCATCTGTAGATATAATTATTATTACAATTTTCCTCTTTCTTTCCAGAGATTTCTTTTCACTTTGCCCCATATTATTTATTTGTCCTCTTGGGACCCCTCTGTTACTCGTTCATGTCTTCAGTATTTCCTTGAGTTTTCCTGCAGGAAAAATGGAGAGTCTCTCCTTCCCCCCTAGCCTATGCAGTTGGACTTTGATATTGTTTGGAGTATTTGTCATTGTTCTGAGGTGGTTCAGAAGAACAGGCCTGAGTAAAGACCAATTGGTCAGCCATCCTGCCCAAAGTCCTTGTTATTCATCATTTGACAATGAGAAATAAATGCTTTGATTTGCTGCTCTCAACATTTTAAAGTCAATAATGGTGGAAGATAACTGGTAGTATTAAATCAACTATCAATTTAAAGTTTTAGATGGTGCTTACCTTCCTAATTATCTGACAACCATAAGTGATGGGTGCTTAAGGTAAAGAAAATAAATACAAATTAACACTCCTATAGATGAAAATTATAAATCCCATGCTTCTTTAAAAGTTGGATTCACTGCCAGATATGTATTTTGTAACCACTGTATCCTTCAGAATTCTAAGACCCATTTTTCTTTCTAAACACAAATATATTACAACAAAGTATAATTTGTAGAAACACTTGAGTGGGTGTGTGGCTTCTGGGAGCCAAGATGGTGGAGTAAGAAGTAAATTGCAGTTACCCTCCCTTATTGACCTCTGAAAGCTCAGAGCCCCAGCAAAAACCCTGGAACAGTTGAACCATCAGAAAGATGGGGTGCAGCAGTCTTGTAGCCCAGGAAGCTTGGGGGATTAATGAGAAAGGCCCCTCTAGCTCTGGGGAGAGGAAGCAGTATAGAACAGGAGGCATCCCAGCAAGCTAGCAGAAAGCCCCACCTCAGCATACCAGGGAGAGATCCTGAACCCCAGGGTGGTGGAACAGGCAGACATCAACACCAGGACCCTTGAGTGACTCAGTATGGGCAGGGGAACCAGGGGAAACAAGCTCGGAAAACCACCATCTGCCACAGTGTTCTCCGGCAGCCAAGTCTCCCAGTGCCTCAGCAAAACTCTGGGAAGCACAACTCCAAGAGGTAAAGCTCCAGGCTGAGAGACATCCTCCAGCACTGAAACATCCCTGCACAAGGCCCAGGTGAGCAGGAGTCAAAGAAAGGAGTGCAAGGACTGGGTGAGCAGTCATTCTCGAGGGGCCAGACTACCCACTCATACTCCTAGAATTCCAGTGTTGCTGATTCCAGCCCAACACCAGGTATGCTGCCAGAACCCTACAACCTCCAGCTGCCAGCACCTGAGGCCCCAGCACACAAAGCCAGGCCCTGGGCTCACAGCACAAGAAGCTTGGGTTAGTGTCCCCTACTCTCTAGCAGGACAGCTCAATTTTTTTAAAAGTCAGGAAATAAGTGAACACCATGAGCAAAAAGAAACATACAATAACCATAGATTCTTATCATGGGGACAGGAAAAATCAAGGCAGAAATTCAGAAGAGGACAAAATGTTGTCAATATACCCACATCCAAAACCTCAAAAGGAAATATGAACTAGTATCAAGCCCATTCTTGGAAGAGCTCAAGAAGGATTTTAAAAGTCAAACAAGAGAGGTAGAAGAAAAAATTGAGAAAAGAAATGAGAGATATGCAAGAAAGAGTCAATAGCTTGGAAAAGGTAGGACAAAAATTAACTGTAGAAAATAAGTCCTTAAAAAATATAAGTGACCAAATGGGAAAAAAAAAGTACACTGAAGAAAGTAACTCTTTAAAAAGCAGAATCGAGGCACAAAAACTCACTGAGGAGAAGATCTACTTAAAAAGTAAAATGGGCCAAATGGAAAAACAGGTACAAAATCTAATAGAAGAAAACAATTCGTTAAAAATTAGAATTGGGCAAGTGGAAGCTAATGACTCTATGAGAGAGCTAGAATCAGTCAAACAGAAACAAAAGAATGAAAAAATAGATGAAAATGTAAAATACCTCATTGGTAAATGACCTGGAAAATAGATCCAGGAGAGACAATTTAAAAATCATTTGTCTACCTGAAAACCATGATGAAGAAAAGAGCCTGGACAGTATCTTTCAGGAAATCATCCAGGAAAACTGCCCTGAGGTCCTAGAACCAGAGGGTAAAATAGTGATCAAAAGAATCCACCAATCACCTCCTAAAAAAGATTCCAAATTGAAAACACCAAGGAATATAGTAGCCAAATTCCGAAATTACCAGGTCAAAGAGAAAATACTGCAAGCAGCCAGAAAGGAACTATTTAAATATCATAGAACCACTGTCAGGATTACTCAGGACCTTACAGCTTCTACATTAAAAGATCATAGGGCATGGAATATGACACTCTGGAAGGCAAAGGAGCTTGGATTACAACCAAAGATCAACTACCCAGAGAAACTGAGCATAATTTTTCAGGGGAGGAGATGGAAATTCAACGAAATAGGAGACTTCCAAACCTCCCTGATGAAAAGACCAGAGCTCAACAGAATCTTCAAATACAAGACTCAAGAGAGGCATAAAAAAGTAAACATGAAAGGAAAAAACAGCAACAACATGTTATTAATAAAGGCAAACTATTTACATCCTTACAAGGGAAGATGACACTTGTAATTCTTGAGAATTTTATTGTTATTACACCATTTAAAAGGGGTATATATAGACAGAGGGGGTGGGTATAAGTTGACTTTGAGGTAATGACAAAAAAATTAATTAAGTAGGTTAAGTGAATCTAATTGAGGGATTGTACTGGGAGAAAAGGAAAGGAAGAGGCAGACAAGAGTAAATTACATTACGTGAAAAGGCACAAAAACCTATTAAAGTAGAGGGAAAGAAGGGAAAGAGGAGATGAGCATTGTTTGAACCTTATTCTCATCAGATTTGGTTCAAAGAAGGAATAACATAATCACTTAGATATAAAATTCTAACTTACCCTATGGGAAGTAGGAGGGGAAAGGGTAAAGAAAAGGGAGGGGGTGAAAAGAAGGGAGGGAAGAAATAGTAAGGGGAAAGAGGAAGAAAAGGGAGGGGGCTAATAAAAGGGAGGGTGAACTGAAGGAGGCGGTGGTCAAAAGCAAAACACTGGTGAGGACAGAAAGGGATAAAGGAGAAAGAAAAGCATAAACAGGGGAGGGGGAAAATAGGATGGAGAGAAAGACATAGAGAGTAATCATAACTGTGGATGTGAATGGGATGAACTCTCTCATAAAACAGAAACGTGTAGCAGAATGGATTAAAAATCATAATTCTACAACATGTTGTTTACAAGAAATAGAGAAATAAGTACAGGGTAAAGGTAAAAGGCTGGAGTAGAATATATTACACTTCAGCTGAAGTTAAAAAAAGCAGGGGTGGCAAACCTGAACTCAGACAAAGCAAAAGTAGATTTTATTAAAAGAGATAAGGAGGGAAACTACATCCTGCTAAAAGGGACCATAGACAATGAATTCATATCATTACTAAACATATATGTACCAAGTAGTATAGCATCCAAATTCTTCAAGGAGAAGTTTAGGGAGTTACAGGAAGAAATACACAGCAAAACTATACTAGTGGGGGAACTCAACTTCCCCCTCTCTGAACTAGATAAATCTAGCCACAAAATAAACAAAAAAGAAGTTAAGAAGGTTAATAAAATTTTTTAAAAGTTACATATGGTAGACCTCTGGAGAAAATTGAATGGGGATAGAAAGGAATATACTTTTTCTCAGTGGTACATGGCACTTACCCAAAAATTGACCGTGTACTAGGGCATAAAAACCTCACAATCCAATGCAGAAAGGCAGAAATATTAAATGCATTCTTTTCAGATCATAATGCAATAAAAGTTATATGTAAGAAAGGGGCATGGAAAGATAGACTAAAATTAATTGGAAACTATATAATCTAATCCTAAAGAATGAATGGGTCAAACAATAAATCCCAGAAACCATCAATAACTTCATCCAAGAGAATGACAATAATGAGACAACATACCAAAACTTATAGGATGCAGTGAAAGCAGTTTTTACGGGAAGTTTAATGTCTCTAAATGCTTACATGAATAAAATAGAGAAAGAGGGGATCAATGAATTGGTCATGCAACTAAAAAAACTAGATAAAGAACAAATTAAAAATCCCTAATTAAATATCAAATTAGAAATACTGAAAACCAAAGGAGAGATTAATAAAATTGAAAGTGAGAAAACTATTGAACTAATAAATAAAACTAAGAGTTGGTTTTATGAAAAAAGAAACAAGAAAATTGATAAGTCTTTGCTTAATTTAAAAAAAGAAAGAAGAAAACCAAATTACCAGTATCAAAAATGAAAAGGGTGAATTCACCACCAATGAAGAGGAAATTAAAACAATAATTAAGAACTATTTTGCCCAACTGTATGCTAATAAATTTGACAATCTTAGTGATCTGGATAAATATTTACAAAAATATAAATTGCCCAGATTAACAGTAGAGGAAGTAAAATACTTAAATAACCCCATCTCAGAAAAGTAAATTGAACAAGCCATCAATGAACTCCCTAGGAAAACATCTCCAGGACCAGATGGATTTACTAGTAAATTCCATCAAATATTTAACAATTCATTCCAATACTATAAAGACTATTTGGGAAAATAGGCAAAGAAGGAGTCTTACCAAATTATTTTTATGATGCAAATATGGTGCTGATACCTACAGTGAGAAGAGTCATAACAGAGAAATAAAATTATAGACCAATTTCCCTAATCAGTATAGATGCAAAAATTTTAAATAAAATATTAGCAAATAGATTGCAGCAACTTATCCCAAGAATAAACACTATGACCAGGTAGAATTTATACCAGGAATGCAGGACTGGTTCAATATTAGGAAAACTATCAGTATAATTAATCATATCAACAACAAAACTAACAGAAACCACATGATTATCTCAATAGATGGAGAAAAAGCTTTCAACAAAATACAACACCCATTCCTATTAAAAACACTAGAGAGCAGGAATAAATGGAGTCTTCCTTAAAATGATAAGTACCATCTACCTAAAACCTTCAGCAAGCATTATATGTAATGAGGATAAGCTAGAAGCATTTCCAATAAGACTAGAGAGCAGGAATAAATGGAGTCTTCCTTAAAATGATAAGTACCATCTACCTAAAACCTTCAGCAAGCATTATATGTAATGAGGATAAGCTAGAAGCATTTCCAATAAGATCAGGGGTGAAACAAGGATATCCATTATCACCACTGTTCTTCAATATGGTACTAAAAATGTTAGCATTAGCAATAAGAGAAGAAAAAGAAATTGAAGGAATTAGAATAGACAAAGAAGAAACAAAGTTATCACTCTTTGCAGATGATGATATACTTAGAGATTCCTAGATAATCAAGTAAAAACCTACTTGAAATAATAAACAACTTTAGCCAAGTTGCAGGTTATAAAATAAACCCACATAAATAATCAGCATTTCTATATATTACCAACAAAGCCCAACAGCAAGAGATAGAAAGAGAAATTCCATTTAAAGTTACTGTAGACACTATAAAATTTTTAGGAGTCTACCTTCTAAAATAAACCTAGGAACTATATGAACACAATTACAAAACACCTTTCACACAAATAAAGTCAGATCTAAATGGTTGGAAAAACATTAGTTGCTCATGGGTAGGCTGAGCTAATATAATAAAAATGACAATTCTACCTAAGTTAATTTACTTATTCAGTGCCATACCAACCAGACTACCAAAAATTATTTTGTAGAGCTAAAAAAAATTACAAGATTCATTTGGAAGAACAAAAGGTCCAGAATATCAAGGGAACTAATGGAAAGAAATGGTAGGGAAGGTGGCCTAGCTGTACCAGATCTTAAATTGTATTATAAAGCAGCAATCATCAGAACTACTTGTTACCAGTTAAGAAATAAAGTGGTTGGATCAGTGGAATAGATTAGATTTGCAAGGCACAGTAGTCAATGACTACAGTAATCTACTGTTTGATAAACCAAAGACCCCAGCATCTGTGATAAGAACTCACTATTTGACAAAAACTGCTGGGAAAACTGGAAAATAATATGGCAGAAACTAGGCATAGACCAAAATTTCACACCATATACCAAAATAAAGTCAAAATGGGTTCATGATTTAGATATAAAGGCTGATACTATAAGCAAACTGAGAGAGCAAGGAATAATTTACCTGTCAGATTTATAGAGAACAGAAGAATTTATGACCAAACAAGAGTTAGAGAACATTATGAAATGCAAAATGGATAATTTTGATTACATTAAATTGAAAAGTTTTTTGCACAAACCAAGTCAATGCAACCAAGATTAGGAAGGAAGCAGAAAACTGGGAAAGAATTTGTACAACCAGTGTCTCTGATAAGGAGCTCATTTCTAAAATATATAGAGAACTAAGTCAAATTTATAAGAATACAAGTCATTCTCCAATTGATAAATGGTCAAAAGATATGAACAGACAGTTTTCAGATGAAGAAACTGAAGCTATCTATAGTCATATGAAAAAATGCTCTATATCACTATTGATTAGACAAATGCAAATCAAAACAACTCTGAGGTACTGCATCACACCTATCAGATTGGCTAACATGACAAAACAGGAAAATGATAAATGTTGGAGAAGATGTGGGAAAATTGGAACGCTAATGCATTGTTGGTGGAGTTGTAAACTGATCCAACCATTTTGGAGAGCAATTTGGAACAATGCCCAAAGGGCTATAAAAATGTGCATACTCTTTGACCCAGTTATAGCACTTCTAGAGCTGTATCCCAAAAAGATCATACAAATGGGAAAAGGACCCACATGTACAAAAATATTTATAGCAGCTCTTTTTGTGTTGGCAAAGAATTGGAAATTGAGAGGATGCCTATCAATTGAGAAATAGCTGAACAAGTTGTGGTATATGAAAGTAATGGAATACTATTGTGCTATAAGAAGTGATGAGCAAGCTGACTTCAGAAAAACCTGGAAAGACTTGTATGAAGTGAGTGAAGTGAGCAGAACCAGAAGAATGTTGTACACAGTAACAGCCAAGTTGTTCAATGACTAACTTAGACTAGACTTAGCTTTTCTCAGCAATGCAAGGATCTAAGACATCTCCAAAAGACTCATGATGGAAAATGCTATCCACGTCCAGAGAAAGAACTATGGCGTTTGAATGCAGATTGAAGCATACTTACTATTTGCTCTTTTTTTTCTTTCTGCTTTGTTTTGTTTCTTCTGGTTCCTCCTATTGGTTCTAATTCTTCTTTACAACAAAAACTAATGTGAAAATATGTTTAATAGGAATTTATATGTACAGCCTATATCAGATTGCATGCTGTCTTGGGGAGGGAGGAAGGGAGGGACAGGGAGAAAATTTAAAACTCAAAAGCTTATGGAAGTGATTATTGAAAACTAAAAATAAATTAATTAATAATAATAAAAAAGAAACATTTGAGTTGTCTGATTTCTTTTGGGCTGTATTCAGTAGACAAGAAAGATTCTTGTTACAACCCATTTTCCTCCATTATTTTGGCCTCCCTGTCTGAGCTCATGGTCTTACACATGCTTACAGCTTGGCCAAGATGTTGTTTGTTTGTTTGTTTGTTTTAATTCGTGCCTGAATTGGATTTAAATGAGGCAGAGTTGCAGGAAATCGTCAGGTTCACTCTCTCCTCCAGAGTCATCACAGTCCAGTGGCAGGATAGAATCAAGAGGATGTCTAACCAGTCTCTAAATGCTCCACAGCACTTGCTTCAGCTTCTTTCATGGCCATTGGAACAGATTGTTCTTATCTGCCCATTCCACCAGAGGAAGTCTTCACATGTTTGGGGTAAACCCTCTAACTCACCAATGGGTTTGAGACCCCTCAGTTACCCTCAACCTGGTTTACCCCCTCTGCCAAAATGGTTTACCAAGGCATGGCTGCTGTGCATGCTACAGCTTCTTGAAGCCACAGGTGAAATTTAGGTGGAACAAGTGGATGCCGAAGGTGAAAATCTGCCCTGGAAAAGGCTCAGCATCCTTTACACCAGAAGTACTAGTCTTCCCTGAACACATCCTTCACCCCACTTGGCCAAGATAGGAGGAATCCTGTAACTATGCTGAGGTATAAAAGCAGGGCAGACCCAGGGTCAGAGAATGTGAACCTGCAACCAAAAACATACCAAACTTTTGGGGAATCAGATTGTGCCATTCAAATATTCATTTTAACTGGTGTTCCTGGGAGCTTGATCCTATGCAGACCTTCCTGACTTCAAATTTTCACACTGGGATCTGGTTTCTTACTTCTATTTCAGGTCTTTGGATTTTGGTGTTTCAGGGAAACCCTGGCTCCTGACCTAAATAGGTATGCCATTCACAATTGTTTAGACCCTGAATAGTAAGGAAGGGTGGAATAGATAGATAAAGCATTTATTAAGCACTTATTATATGCCAGGCACCAGGGTCACCTCAAGTACATATGAGACTATTGTCTATATAAACAATTTGATTAAAAATGTCTTATGGAATTCATAGGTCCATATGAAGTATACTGATTTATCATTGAAGATTTAGAATAATTATCTTACAATTTCACCTTTTCATAAGAAGTTCTGTGACTTAAAACACTGAACTTTACAGATTCAAAATGATTATCTAAATTTTGAAAAATGTATTCCACTCAATTCAATAACCATTTATTAATTACATACTATGTACTGTACTAAGCAATGGGGATACAAAAAGAGGCAAAATATAGTCCCTGCCCTCAAGGAGCTTACAGTCTAAGGGGGAGACAACATGCAAACAAATACATGCAAAGTAAGCTATATACAGGATAAATAGGAAATGATTAAAAGAGTTATTGGGGAAGGCTTCCTGTAGAAGGTGGGATTTTAGTTGGGACTTAAATGAAGACAGGGAAGTAGGTAGTCAGAGTGGAGGAGGGATAGGATTCCAGGCATAGGGGACAGATAGAAAGAATGCCTGGAATGTTGTGTAGAATAGCCAAGAGGCCAGTGTCACTGGATCGAAGAGTAAGTGTTGGAGAGTGAGATGTAAGAAGATTGGAAAGGTAAAGAGAAGGGCGGTAGGTTATGAAGAATTTGGAATGCCAAACAGAGTATTTTATATTTGATTCTAAAGGCAATGGGGAACCATTGGAGTTTATTGGGGGGGGTGGATAATCTGACCTGTGTTTTGGAAAAAATCACTTCAGCAGCTGAATGGAAAATGAATTGGAACATGGAAAGACTTGAGGCAGGTATAATCATAAGCAGGTTATTGCAGTAACCAAGGAGTGAGGTGTCAAGGGCCTGCACTAAAGTAGTGGAAGCAAAATGAGGACAAAAGGTGTATCTAAGAGCAGCATTCTGGGCCATTGATGATTAAAGAGTGAAGCCTAAAAGAATTGGAAATTGAAGGGATGCTCATTAATTGGGGAATGACTGAACAAGTTGTGGTATATGAATGTAATAGAATACTATACTATTGTCCTATAAGAAATGATGAACAGACAGATTTCAGAAAAATCTGGGAAGATTTACATGAACTGATGCAAAGCGAAGTGAACAGAACCAAGAGAACATTGTACACAGTAACAACATTGTGCAATGATCAAGTATGATTGACTTAGTTTTTCTTAGTAATACAATGATTGACAATTCCAAAAGACTCATAATGGAAAATGCTATCTACATCCAGAGAAAGAATTGATGGAGTCTGAATGCAGACCAAAGTACATTATTTTCACTTAATTTTTTCCATATTTTTTTTCCTTTTGCAAACTGTTTCTTCTTTCACAATATGACTAATATGGAAATATATTTTACATGACTGCACATATATAATCCATATCAAATTACTTACTTAGGAAGGGAGGAGGTAAGGGAAGGAGGGAGAAAATTTGGAACTCAAAATTTTATTAAAAATTAAATGTTTAAATTGTCTTTACACATAATTAGAAAAAATAAAATACTATTAAAAGGAGTTAAGCAACATGACTAATGTGGAAATATGTTTAATATGATTGTACATGTATTATTTATAACAGATTGTATGCTGTCTTGGGGAGGGGGGAGGGAAGGGGAAAATTTGGAGTTCAAAATCTTATAAAAGTGAATGTTGAAAACTAAAAATTATTTAATTAATAAAAAAAAAGAGGGAAGTCTACCTCCCATCCTCCTGGCTATTTGCAATACTATTTGTCATATTTTCCAGGAAAACTTTATACAGTGGCAGGTCACCCTACTCTTACACTTACTGAAGTTACTCAGAACATAGAGAGTATGTTTTAACATCAATATTTAAAGATTAATATTCTTAAACTTCATTGTGACAAATGACGTCCCATCTCTTTTGTGTCTTTGTACAGGCTGTCCCCAGTGCCTGAAATGCTCTTCTTCTTTACCTCTACCTCCAAGCCTCAGCCCACATCTCACCTCCTTCAAGAGGCCTTTCTTGATTTCCCTAGTTGTTGGCCCCACTCCAAGTCACTGTGTATTTACTTGGCATATAACATGTATTTGCTCACCTGTGAATATGTGCCTCATCCTGGGAAAACATAAGCTTCTTGAGGACAGAGACTGTCGTACTTTAGTATTAGTATCTCTAGCACCTAGGACAATACCTAATTGTAATAGCAAGCTCTTCATGCATGCTTGCTAATTAGGCAATGATATTAGAAAGACAAGGGTACAACCCCTCCATTGATGGTTTCCTTGCTTTTTTAAGGGAGAAGCTAGCCTATCCTATGTGAAGTAGAGATTGAGCCAACTATATTCAGGGTTCCATAGCCAGTATCTGAAATAGGATTTGAACCATCACTTAATCCTGTTTGCCTCAGTTTCTCATCTGTAAGATAAGCTGGAGAAGAAAATGGCAAACCACTCCAGTATCTTTACCAAGAAAACCCCAAATGGGGTCATGAAGAGTCAGACATGACTGAAAAACGACTCAACAACAAACCCTGCTTCAAGCACTCTACAATCCAGCTACACTGACTTACTTGCTCCTCACACTAATATTTCATCACCTGCTCCTATGCCATTGCACAAGCTGTATCAGATGCCTAGTAAATACCTCATCCTTATTTCTACTGCTTAGAATTCCTAGCATCCTTCAAAACACAGCCACCTCCCCCCACCTCCCACAAATTTATCTTGTCACCTAAAGAGTTGTCTTGAATTCCTCTCTCCTTACCTTTCCTGATTCAATACAGTCTATTACTAGGAAAAACAACAATTGCCATATGCTGTAGTATCTCTCAGATACACTCTTGTTCACTCTCATAGACACGACTCTAATACGAGAATGAAGTACTTCCTGCAGGGAAATTAACAACAGTTTAGCCAATTGGCCAGTAACATTTATAGAGGGTTTATCATGTGTAGGACACTGTAAAAGACAGCCTAATTAGCCCTCAATCTACGTGACAACTGGAAACAAGAACGATTGTGCTTCTCCTACGCTTTTTTAATACACTTGAAAATAAGCATTATCTGATAATTAATGGGCTTCATTGTTCTCAGAGACTTCTCTCTTTTACTTAAACTGTCATCATCTTCACCATACCAAGAATAGCTACTTACTGAAAGCCACATGTGAGTCTACATCTCTTGTCTTTGATTTCCAATTATCTCCTTCCCCATTAAAAAAAATTCAGGACACAGATTAAAATTTTCCTCCTTACTAGTGGAGACAGAGGCAGGCACACATTGGTATTATCAGTGGAGCTGTGATTTGGTTCAACCACTTTGGAATTATACAAATAAAGTGGCCAAAATGCACATATCCTTTGACTCAGAGATTCCATTGCTAAATATATACCCCAGGAATGCTACTGACAAAAAGGCTCCATATACACCAAAATATTCATAGCAGCACTGTTTGTGGGAGCAAAGAAATGGAAACAATGTAGATTCCTATTGACTGAAGAATAGCTAAACAAATTGTGGTACATGGATATCACGTAATATTACTAGAAAATGAATATAATGAATTCAAAGGAATATGAAAAGACTTACATGAACTGATGCAAAATAAAGCAAGGAAAACAAGGAAAAAAATATACCTAAGGAATACAACTTACACAGAAAAGATAACTATTCCAAATGGTTAAATTTTGGGAAATTATAAAAAAAATGCTTACTTGACCCCCAAAAAGATACGTGAAGACATCTCCCCTTGCTCCTTTGTAGAGGAGAGGATCCACAGGTATGGCATGTAAATGTCAATTTTTTTAATGATTTTAATTGGTTTACTGATTGTTTTCTTTTTCTTTTCTCCCTCTTTTAAAATAATTATAATATATATAAAACACATACACATAAATGTATGTGTATGTGTGCATCCACACACATACATGATGGCTCTTGGGTGGGCTGGGGGAGAAATACAGGGGTAAATCTAGATTATAAAAATATATCAATAAAATATACTTTTAAAAATTTCCTCCTCCATTTGTAAAATTAGAATAATACATGCACTACTTAACTCACAAATTATGGTTTAAAAAAAGATACAATGTACGTAAAGTTCCTTGAAAGTCATATTTGCCCTGATACTATCCCCTTCTCTACAAGTCACATCTTTGTGGCAATAATATAATATAATATAATATGGCAATATAATGTGGCAATAATATAATAATATCTAGCATTCAGATAGCACTTTCAGTTTACAAAGCACTTTCTACACATTATCTCATTTGATTCTCACAACCACCCTGGGAGGTAGGTATTATTATTACCCTTATTTTACAGATGAGGAAACTGAAGCTGAGAGATATTGTGACTTGCCTAGGCTAACACAGTTAGTAAGAGTCTGAGGCAGGATTCAAATTCAGTAACTCCCACCAGAACAGTAGGTGTCAGAAAGCAGCAATAAGACATGTGACTGGATTTAGGAGGCAGTTTTTCTGTTGTCAACAGGATTAGACCTTCTTGATTCAAAACTAGCCTGCCCCATAATAAGAGATAATACCTCCAGTGACTCTCAGATGCATCCTTGAGCTGGAAATGAAAAAAGATATGATCTTTGCCTCCAGTCCAGTGAGGGGAGTGGAATAGACTATCAATAGTCTAGTAAGAAGGGAAAAAATTACACTTTTCTGGAAGAACACAATAAAACTATATGAACATACAAGATTTCCTCTCTTTCCCTCAGTTCTTGACTCTTTATTTCCTTTTTTTTTCTGGTAGCTACAGAAGCAGCATTTTTTCTCTTTGTCTGTCTGTCTGTCTGTCTGTCTCTCTCTCTCCCTCTCTCTCTCTCCTTTGACAACTTCAAGAGAGGGCTAATTGGGCCCGGGGTAGGTAGCAATTGTTAATCTAATTTTGTCATATTTCTAGGATGCTTGCAGTTGGTGTCATTAGGGTTGATGGTTAAGTATTACATACCCAAATTAGAGAAGGTATTTTTGATGATTTTCACCTTTGGACTGAATTGGAAATTTTTTCCAAAGTTCACATGCTTATAAATCCTTATTCAATCTTCCTCTTTCTTTGTCCTTTAAACAAAATTGCCCCTGTTTAATCTGTGAGACTTGACTAGTCTTGGGTCCTATAGGCTTAAAGATCCTGAGAGTTGCTGAATGGGAAGAGGGAGTCAGTTGTCTACACAAATCCCTTCCTGATGCCTTTAGCAAATCTGGTGGAAAATGCAACCATCGATCCCACTGCTTCTCACAGTGGATGCATCATAAATATTACTGAGTGCTGACTGCCTACTTTTTTATATCAGATATATCAAGGCAGTGAAAAGAAGACTAGACAAAAATCCATTCATTTTTGGGCCATATATTATAGATTTGATATTGAAAGAGACTTTAGAGATGAAATAATCCCAAGCCCTTATTCTTCCACGTAGCACTCCTTCCAGGGCTACTTGTCCAACTCCTACCTGAATTGACAGCCTGGGTCCCTACAGGGAAATTGCTACTAGTCCTTTAGAGACCTAAAGATAACCCTTAGGGTAAATGGAAGCACTGTCTCCTAGTCTAGTGTCTCTAATGACATGGTTAATGGGAGAGAGTATATCATTTTCTCTATGCTCACCACCAGCTTCCTCTCCTCCTTGCTGCAAGTGTGGTACCAATATAAGACCCTGCCTCCTCAAGTTGCTTCTGAAACTTGACTGTTTAACTTCTGGACTGACTTCTGCCAAAATTCTGCCAGCAATTTAAAGCCCCCTTAATCTCAGCCAGTCCATTTCATCAGCCAATCAGCTATTCCCTTATTGATCCAATCAAAGAGGGAAAGAAATCAGAGTGAGAACCACTATATATGCACATTTAAAACTTCATCCTTAAACTGATTACATTACATTAATTGAGTTGGGGAGGGGGTACATATATTGATGCTAACAGAGGTTAAAACACCTGTCTGAGGTTATATAGGTAATAAGTAGCAGGAGCTAAGATCAAGTAATCAATAAATATTAAGTACCTACCATGTTCCAGGCACTATGCCAAGCACTGGGGATACAAAAAAAAAATCAAAAGACAGTCTCTACCCTCAAGGAGCATTCGAATCGGGGAGACACCATGCAAACCAATATATATAAAACAAGCTGTATACAGGATAAATAGGAAATAATTAACAGGGGTGAGGCACTAAAATTAATACATGAAACCCAGTGCTCTAACTCAAATAGAGTGTTCTTTCCATTACACGGAGGTAGCTAGCTGGTATAATGGATAGAGTGCTTAAAGTCAAGAAGACTTGAGTTCAACTCCAGACTTAGACACTAGACACTTACTAGCTGTGTGAACCTGGTCAAATCACTTAAAGTCTGTTTCCTTTGGTTTTATCATCTCTAAAATGGAAAAAAATAATAGCACCTATCTTCCAAAGTTGTTATATGGATAATATTGGGAAAGTGCTTTGCAAACCTTAAAGCTCTATATAAGCAATAGTTATGTACCACACTGACTTAAGAGTGTGCAGTTTCTTAAGTGACCTTGGTTTGAGGGGAGGAAGATTAAGATTCCCTCACTCTTTAGACCCTCATTTTTCCCTCAATTTTCTCTAAAAGACATAAGAAGACTGATTTTCAGAATTTTCTTCCCATTTAAAACCCTCTCCTTGTAATTTCTATCATGCATTAGGCAATTCTTCAGGAGGAGTTGATTGACACACAGGCCTTTCAGGGCTATGTATGATTTTCTTTTCTTTTTTTAACCTTAATAATATCATATTTCCCCAATTACATGTAAAATCAATTCTTAACATTTATTTTTAAATATTTTGAGTTCATGATTCTCACTAAGTGAAACACTGCTTCTGGTAACGTGACATTGTATAGTATTAAGAATGGCTGTGATAATAATGTCTTGGGGACAGGTAGATTGCACCTGTGATTTCATTGACATAAGATTCTTTCCTCCAAAACAAATTGACATCTGCTCTGCAACCTAAAGTCTTAGAGAGATGTCAGGACACTGGGAGGCTAAAGGATTTGCCCAGAAATCACCTGGCCAGAATGTGTCAGTGACAGGACTCAAACCCAGTCCTTCCTGACTCCTAGGCCAATTCTCATCTGCTTACACCATGAAGCTTCTCAATAATAGATTGTAAGCTCCTTGAGGGTAGGGAATGTCTTTTATCTCTTTTTGTATCCCCAGAGCTCAGCACCAGTACCTGGAACACAGTAGGTGCTCAAGAAATATTTATCAATTGATTGTTATTAATAATAATAATATTAACTGACACATATATATCTTACTTTAAAGTCTGCAAAACACTTTGCATACATTATTTTACTTGTGCTTCACAAAAACCCTGTGAGTTTTATACTAGAGAGATTATTTTCCCAGTTTTTACAGATGAAGAAATTGTGATTCAGAAAGGTTAAGGGACTTTCCCATGTTCACAAATTTACAAGAGTAAGAGGTGGGATTTGAACCTAAGTCTTCCTGACTCAGAGTCCAATATTCTATCCACTGAGCTTGCATCACAATTTTAGACAGTTTCTCCTACAGTCACAAATTTCACTGGAACATACGATGGTAGATTTAAAGCTACAAGTGACCTTAGAGTCCTTCTAATATAACTTCATTTTACAAAGTGATTTGTCTCAAACCCTAGAAGTATGGATGGCAGAGTTGGCATGTTGCCTATCCATGAGGGTGTTGTTTCTGATTCACTCTACGGGTATTGTTTTGAGCTGTTTTTTTTCCATCTGTTTGAAGGCTTTGTTCTGTCTAGACAATCTGTCCAGGGAGACAGTTGGAGAAATAACAGCCTGTGGCTAGAAAGCAGAGCAAATATAATTAATGCACTAAAGGATGAAACTTATGACCTTAGCCTTATTCATACCTTGCCTAGACTAATGACCACAAATTTAAACACACACACACACACACACACACACACACACACACACACACACACACA
>NW_020954610.1:38990797-39103696 GCF_900497805.2 Vombatus ursinus
ACACACACACACACACACACACACACACACACACACACACACACACATATATCCCTTTGAAGAAGCCATTGGAAAAAGAATTGCATTCAAATTATATTATCAACAAAATACTTTTCACTCAGGTAAATAAAAGAAAAAATAATTTTCCTGCATTGACGACTAAGAATTATTCATTATTTATTATGAACCTAGAACCTGAGAATTTACAAAGTATGGTCTGTAGGGCTGATGACAAGACAGGGAAGTTTGGGAGGGATGTGTTTAAACAGCATGGGTTTTAAAGGTTAACAGCTTTCTCACGCCTAATTCATCAGACTTTTACATGGAGGGTCTTGAGGAACCATTACACCACAGAATTTAGAGTGGGAAGAAACCTTAGAGAACATCAGATCCAGCAGCCTTATTTTACAGAGAGGAAATGGAGGACCAGAGAAGTTGTCTCTTGCCCACAGTCACACAAGTAGGAAGTTGCAGAAGCCAGATGCCAACCCTTCTGATTCCAAGGACAATGCTCTTTCTATTAAACTGTACTAGTAACCAAAGCAGGGCAGCTAGGTGGTACAATCAGTAGAGCACTGGGCCTGGAGTTAGGAAGACTTATCTTTCTGAGTTCAAATCTGGCCTCACACTAGCTGTGTGACCTTGGCAAGTCACTTAACCCTGTTTGCCTCAGTTTTCTCACCTGTAAAATGAGCTGGAAAAGGAAATGGCAAACCACTCCAGTATCTTTGCCAAGAAAACTCCAAAAGTGGTGATGGAGATGACTGGAAAATGATTGAATAACAACAAACTACCAAAGAATCTATCTAGGCCAGTCCAATCTGATACAGTCAATACTTTGTATATAGGATACACTTTGGTAGATCCCAGAGATAAAAGGTCTAACCAAACAACATTTCCTGTCACCAAGAATCTTAGATTCTACTGGGGGGATATGACATATACTCAGATAAGTATATACATGATAATTTCACAGGGAGGGAAGAGATAACTCTGACAACTGGGGGAAAGATTAGGGGAGGTTTTTCTAGTAGGTGGCACATGAACTGCTTCTTGAATGAAGGCAAGGATTCCAAGACTGAAAGGTGAGCAGGGAATATACTCCAGGCATGGGAGGTGGTAGATGAAATGTCAAGTTGGAGGAAATGAAAAATAATCTAGTTTCGTTGGGATGCAGATTTGCTAATGGAGTTGGAGGCGAAAAAGGAGGTGAAATAGGCCAGGAAATGTAGACTATAGCTTGATTGTAGAAGGTTTTACATGCCAAGTTGAAGAGTTAGTATCTTCCCCAAGAGGCAGTAGGAAATCTCTGAAGATTCTTGTACAGGGAAGCAACACAGTCACATGTACCCAGAATTATGCTGAGTAATCTTTGGAAAAACAAAGGAGTGTAAGGCATGATCGTAGCCAACATATTCAACAAATATTTGTTAAGTGCACAAGACTCAATGCTAAGTGCTGGAGGTAAAAAGACAAAAATTAAATGGCTGCTGTCCTCAAGAAACTTATACTCTATTAGGGTATTAGAGCATGTACAAAAATACTTGTAGTACAAAGAAAATTGAGGAAGGAGAAAACACTAACTGAGGGTATCAGGGAAGGCTTCTCAGAGAAAGTATCATAGGAGCTGAGAGCCTTGAAAGAAGATAAGGAATTAGGGAGGTAGAGGTGAAGAGAGAGTGCATTTCAAGCATGTGGAATGGTTTACATGAATACAATAGTACAACAAGGACATGGAGTGTTAAGCTCAGGAATCAGCTAGTAGTCCCCTTTGGTTGGCATGTAGAGTTCATCATGGGGAACAATGTGGAAACAGAGCAATACAGGTAGGTAGAAAACTGTGGAATGCCTCCAATGCCAGCCTATGGAGTTGGTATTTTATCCTACAAGCCATGGGAGTCACTGAAGGGTTTGGAGTAAGGAAGTGACTCGGTCAGTTCTATGCCTGAGAGTGATTATCTTGGCAATAGTGTGAAGGATGGAACGGAAGGAAGAGACTGGAAGCAGGGAGAGCAATTAGGAGGCCTTTACAGTAGTCTGGGTCAGCCATTCTCAGACTTTTTAATCTCGGGATCCCTTTACAATCTTAAAAATTATTGAGGACTCCACCAAAGAGCTTTTGTTTATGTGGGTTATATCTATTGATATTTACTGTAGTCGAAATTAAAATGGAGTCAAAATTAAAAAATTAAAATTACTACTAAAGTAGTTTTGACTTCACCCACCCCCTGAAAGGGGTTGAGGAATCTCCCAGATGACCCTGGACCATCCTTTGAAAACTGGGGAAAAGATCTAGGAAAAACTTGATAAGGCCTTGACTCTAAGGTAGTGACCTTATGAGTGAAGACAATGGTATGGATGCAAGAGATCTTATGGGGTACATGAAAAACAAATCATTCATAGCCACTAATCATAGAATTAGAAGGTAACTTAGAGATGACCTAATCCAAACCCCTCTTCCTTTTGGTATGCCATTAATGAGTGTTTCTGTTCTTAGCTAAGTTGACCTTCAGAATACAGACTTGTTCTGTGGCTAGGGCCATAGCCAAAACTTTACCAGCTTAGTAGAATCTGCAGGAGCTATGAATGTTCCATCTTAGTCCCCTCAAAACTAATCTGAATAATTTTCTTATAACTTGACTTGGAATCCTGCTACAAGCCATACCAGTGAATATGAAATGCAGGGATGCCATCACATCTAGACATTATAGAGACAGCCAATGAAATTGGGCCAGCTCTTTAGTTATGCTGCCAAACCATCCCAGATTTAGAACTGCAAGACACCACAAAGTACATCTAATTTTTTGCATATAGTATTTTACTTTTTCTTTTTTTTTTTAACATGCGTTTTTAAAACTTTAGGTTACAAATTTTCTCCCTTCCTCCCTCCCCACCCACTGTCATTGAAAAGGCAAGCATCTCAATACCGGTTATAGATGTGTAGTCATGTAAAACACTTCCATAGTAGTCTAGTTGTGAAAAAATAAGTATATTTCCCTTCATCCTATCCTACCCCCATTTATTTTATTCTCTCTTTTGACTCTGTCCCTCCTCAGAAGTGTTTGCTTTTGATTATCCCCTCCCCCAATCTGCCCTCCCCTCTATTGACCCCCTGCTCTCTTATCCTCTTCCCCCCTTATTTTCCCATAGGATAAGATAGATTTCCATACCCCATTGTGTATGTTATTCCCTCCTTAAGCCAAATCCAATGAGAAAAGATTCATTCATTTCTTCTCACCTTCCCCCGTTTCCCCTCCGCTATAAAAGCCTTTTCTTGTCTGTTTCACGTAAGATATTTTACCCCATTCTACTTCTCCCTTTCTCCTTCTCCCAGTATAATCCTCTCTCACCCCTTAATTTTATTTTCCAGATATTACCCCTTCATCTTCAACTCACCCTGTGCCCTCTATCTATCTATCTATCTACCTATCTATCTATCTATCTATCTATCTATCTATCTATCTATCTATCTATCCATTCATACATATACTTTTTTCCCTCCCACTACCCTAATACTGACAAAAGACTCATGAGTTATAAATATCATCTTTCCCTGCAGGAATGTAAACAGTTCAATCTTAATAAATCACGTATGATTTCTCTTTTCTGCTTACCCCTTCCATGTTTCACTTGAGTCTTGTATTTGAAGGTCAAATTTTATATTCAGCTCTGGTCTTTTCCACAGGAATGCTTGAAAGTCCCCTATTTCATTGAATGACCATTTTTCACCCTGAAGGATTATACTCAGTTTTGCTGGGTAGGTGATTCTAAGTTGTAGTCCTATCTCCTTTGCCCTCTGGAATATCATACTCCATGCCCTCCAGACCCTTAATGGAGAAGTTGCTAAATCTTGTGTTATCCTGATTGTGTTTCCACAGTACTTGAATTGTTTCCTCTTGGCTGCTTGCAATATCTTCTCCTTGACCTGGGAATTCTGGAATTTGGCTACAACATTCCTAGGAGTTTTCCTTTGGGGATTGCTTTCAGGAGGTGATTGGTGGATTCTTTCCATTTCTATTTTGCCCTCTGGTTCTAAAATATCAGGGCAATTTTCCTTGATAATTTCTTGAAAGATGATATCCAGGTTCTTTTTTTGATCATGGCTTTCAGATAGTCCAACATTTTAAAGTTTTCTCTCCTGGATCTATTTTCCAGGTCAGTTGTTTTTCCAATGAGATATTTCACATTCTCTTTTATTTTTTCATTCCTTTTGATTGGTGTTACAGTGCCTTGATTTCTCAAATTGTCACTAGCTTCCAATTTCTCCATTCTAGTTTTTAAGGAAGTATTTTCTTCAGTAAGCTTTTGGACTTCCTTTTCCATTTGGCTTTAAAAATTTTTTTAATGCTTTTTAAGGCATCCTTCTCCTCACTGGCTTTTTAAACCTCTTTTGCCATTTGGGTTATGCTATTTTTTAAGATGTTATTTTCTTCAGTATTTTTTTGGGTCTCCTTTAGCATCACTCTCAGTTTTTCCTCTACTTCTCTTACTTGCTTCTCAAAATCCTTTTTGAGCTCTTCCATGGCCTGGGACCAATTCATATTTTTCTTGGAGGCTTTGGATGATAGGAGCTTTGGCTTCATTGTCTCCTTCTGGTTGTATGTTTTGATCTTCTTTGTCACCAAAGTAAGATAATATAGTCCGACTCTTTTTGCGTTGCTTGCACATGATCCCAGCCAATTACTTGAGTTATAAAGTCTTTGTTAAAGTCGGAGTCTGTTTCCAGTGTGGAGAATGTACTGTCCCAAGCTTTGGGAGTTTTGTGCAGCTGTGTTCAGAGATACTTCTAGGGACCTGTAAATTTTCAGTTCTTCCAAGGTGGTATTATCAAGGGTGAGGTGTTTACTCCTTCCCTGGCCTGTGCTCTGGTCTATGAGCACTCTTTTCTGTCTTGGAACTGTGAGGAGCGTTTCCTCTCCACAGCCACTACAAGCTTCACCATGCCAGCACTCCTTCTCGTCCCAAGACTGCCCCTCAAAACAGTGACCCAGATCCAAGCACGGGCAAAGCAAGAGATTCCTGCCTCAGCACAAGCAAAGAGATCTCTGCAATCCTCCTCTGATCAGCTGCTCGATTCCCCCTCAGTCTGTGGGCCAGAAGCTCAGGAGGCAGCTGCTGCCCCCACTGAGTTTGGGGACCGGAGCTGAGACCACTGGCTTCTCTCTCTCCCCGCTGACACAGACTTTTCCCACTAACCTTCTAAGTTGTCTTTGGTGTTCATGGGTTGAGAAGTCTGGAAACCACCACAGCTGCCCATGATTCAATCCTCCGAGGCCTACTCCAGGGTCACTACGGCCTGCGCACCCACGCCAAACCGCACTCCTTTCCCAGCCCGGCACGATATACCTTTCTGATCAGCCATCCAGGTTGTCTTGGGCTGGAAATTTGTTTTATTCTGTCTTTTTGTGGGTTCTGCTGCTTTAGAATTTTTTGGAGCTATTTTTTTTAAAGGTATTTGGAGGGGTTTGGGGGAGAGTTCAAGCAAGTCACTGCTTGTACTCCGCTATCTTGGCTCCACCGTTTTATTTTTTCTAATTACATGTAAAGATAATTTCCAACATTCCTTTTTTAATAAGATTTTGAGCTCCAAATTTTCTCTCTCCTTCCTTCCTTCCTCTCCCCCACCACCCCAAGACAGCAAGCAATTCGATATAGGTTATACATGGGCAATCACATTAAATATATTTCCATATTAGTCATGTTGTAAAAGAAGAAACAGAACAAAAGGGAAAAAAACACACACACTAAAGTGAAAATAGTATACTTCGATCTTCATTCAGACTCCATCAGTTCTTTGGATGTGGATAGCATTTTCCATTATGAGTCTTTTGGAGTTGTCTTAGATTCTTGCATTGCTGAGAAGAGCTAAGTCATTCACAGTTGATCATTGTACAATGTTGTTGTTATATATTGTGTATAATGTTCTCCTGGTTCTGCTCACTTCACTCAGAATCAGTTCATGTCTTTCCAGGTTTTTCTGAAATCTGCCTGCTCATCATTGCTCATAGCACAATAGTATTCCATTACATTTATATACAACCATATACCTTTACAACTTATTCAGTCATTCTCCAATTGACGGGCACTCCCTCAATTTCTAATTCTTTACCACCACAAAAAAGAGTTGCTATGAGTATTTTTGTACATGTAGGTCCTTTTCCCTTTTTTAAGGGCCATCTAATTTTAACCCCACCATTTTACAGTTGAGGAAACTGAGGTGCAGAGACATAAGTGATGTCCCAAAAAGTGGAAAACCTAGGCAGCCAGGTGGATAAGCAGTTAGAGGACTAGGCCTAGATTCCGGAAGATCTCAAAGCCCTATATAAAAGCTTATTATTATTATTATCTCATTTCAAATCTAACATTCTTTCCATTACACCACACTACCTTCTGTTTGACTCCATGGCTACATTTGATGTGGTGTAAGTAGTAAGTGGTCAATGAAGCTGTTCCAGCTTCATTGGAAATGCTTATGCTATTTCAAGCTAGCACACTCTTGGCAGGTCAGGGTTTAGATGTACTGACTGAGCTCTCGGTTGAAGACAATCCTCAGCTATATGTGAAATACAGTCTTCAGTCAACAACCTTTGCATTTCCCCAAATAAATGTAGAACCACAAATAAACCTTCTGTGACATTATAGTCCAAATACTCCTGTGGATCTATGGTCACATTAATTAGGAAATTCCTTCCAATATTCCAATAAATGTGGTGACTTCTATTGTCTTTGCAGAGAACAGAGTTTGTTAAAATTTTTACAATTTTCCCCGTTTTTCTTTATTTTGTTATCTTCCTTCCATTTTCATCCTTAAATCGCAACCCCCTTCAAGTTTACACCTCCTGTGTAATTCTTGACTATGTCCTCCTATAAGCTCCCCAAAAAAAGTTCATCCAACATGCTGGAGATCTTCCTCATTTTCCCCTGACATTGTGACAATACTATTACAGCATCACAATATTATTATCTCATCTTTTCTTTCTATTACATAATTCCTGGATAACATTTCCCTCCTGTTCTTTTTTGAAGTTCTTTATTGGTTATATGTTGCAGCCTTCCCACATCTACCAGGAACTTTTTCTTCACACTCTGTGATAATCATTTTAAATTCTTCTTATACTGTTATATTGCAAGTTTTACAACACAAGTAGAATGCTGGTATTTTTAAGTATTTAAGTTTTATGGAAAGCTTAGCATCTTTAAAGGAGCTGTGCCATTTCCTGAAGCAACCTAGCCTATTCTCCTCCTGTCCAATTCTCATTTTAACTCATTATCCAATCTATACTGTATGTTCTAGCTATATATACTGATGGACAAGTTCAACAAGTTGCCACCCAAATGCATCTTTTAATCTGGGCAATAGATATTCTTTATCCATTTAGTCTTTCCTATGTAGATCATTGGACTAAATCCCTTTGAGTGATTATAAATCTCCTCCAGGAGGCTCTGCAGTGTTAGGTCTTGATGCAAACAGCATAATGCGCTCCATAAAAAGGAGCATCTAGAGTACCTCACAATCCAATGGAATCCCTCTTCACCTTGGATTCTCTGAATCATTACATTGATGAAAACTTTTGAAAAACATTTTTATTCAGTTGTTTTAGCCATGTCTGACTCTTCAAGACCCCATTTGGGGTTTTCTTGGCAAAGATACTGGAGTGTTTGCCATTTCCTTCTCCAGCTCATTTTACAGATAAGGAAACTGAGGCAAATAAGGTTAAATGATTTTCCCAAGGTCACACAGCTAGAAAATGTCTGAGGCCAGATTTGAATTTAGGAAAATAAGTCTTCCTAATGCCAGGCCCGGCACTTAATACACTGCACCACCCAGCTGTATGATAAGCATATGTCACCTTTTTTATGCCTCACCTGATGCTTATGATCAGATGATCATTTTTGTCATTATATCTTTCAAAGACTCTGGAATGATTTTAATGTACAGATAAGAGACACTTTGTTGAAAAAGAGCCTAGAAGTCAGTCTTTTGCTCTCATGGTATTAAATGCTTTTTTTCATAGTCAATAAATAGTAAGCACAGGATAATCCTATATTCTCTAAATCTTTTGACTAATTGTAAAATGGCAAATCTATTGATGAATATCATTTGTAAAAGTCAACTTGTTTCATAGCAGTACCCTTATTGAGGAAGTCCTTGATTTGTGAATGTGGCTCTCAAAAAGATTTTGTATATTTAGGAGAGTAGGCATATAGGCAAGTAGTTATTGAAATTCTCTTGGTAGGTAATAGGTTTTGTTTTTCTTGTGTTCTCAATTGGGGGGCATTGGGTAGGAGCATGATAAAGTAGATCTTGACTGATTAAAACAAAATATGTTTTTTAAAAAAGAAAAAGAAAACTTGGAAACTCTGATAAACACTACAAACCCCAACTTCTGAGGACTCATGATGAAACATGCCATCTATATCCTGAAAGAGCTGAGGGCAGACTCAGAGTGCAGAATGAGACAATTTTTTAAAACATGGTCAATGAGAAATTTTGTTTTGCTTAATTATACATGTTTATAACAGGGACTTTTTTTCTTGCTTTCTCAGGGGCAAGGAGGCAGCAAAATGATAAGGGAGAAAAGGTTGATATTTGTTTGAAAATAAAATAAAATTTAATTTTAAAAAATTCTCTTGGCCACCTTTTTTGGGTATTAATAAGTTCTGAGATTTTTTCCCCCAAATCTTCGGTATCTTCTCCTCCTTCAGATACCTTATAAATCTATCACTCAAGGCTCTCACAATTATGTCAACTCCAGGACAGATCTCCTCTATGTACTCTTGGTCTAATCTAACTTATTTTTCTATTTCTGCTCTCTTTAGTGCGATTTCTACCTCTCTATAACTGCAACCAGAACTGTGATTTTAGAATATAAATGTGTTGACTTCTATTGTCTTTGACAGAGAAAAGAGTTTGTTAAAACTTTTATAATTTTTCCTATTTTTAAAAATTTTGTTATCCTCCTTCCATTTTCATCCTTAAATGCCCTTGGGGTGACTTTGCTTAGTAGGATGTCTTGGCAAACTTTCTTTAAACTGCCTTTACCCTCCACTGCTTTATGGGACAATGCTGCTCATAATCATCTATCATCTTTCTCATAAGGTTTTACAAACAAGTTTATATCCTACCCAGGTGTTATCTTTGGCAGCCATCTCTCCCTGTCTGGCAAATGAATCAGATGTTTGCTGAGTAAAGTGCTTTCTGGGCTCTTTTAGTCTCTTTGTGGCAAATAATTTACACTAGTTGAACTTCAGTAGAAAATTACTATAATCATTTTCAATGTCATTTCTGTTCTTTTGCCATTTTCAACTGTCAGTTTTTTTATTTAAATAGGTCAGTATTGACTTCTTTCACTGTACACCATCTCTTTCTCCTCAATATTTTTTCTTCTAGTTTGTTACTAGTTCTGATCTTAGCTCTGACAAGTTGATGGCCTGACTGTACAGAGAGCTGATTCAGGGATAACTCCCCCATCAATAACAAGTCTTCACCTGTCTGCTAAAAGATAATCTATTTTGTTTTTTGGGATGGTAGTCAGTGGGCATTTTTTTCTCCCCCTAAAAGTGTTCATTATATAAAGGTGTGAGGCTTCTATGTAATCTACAAGTCTTTTGACTTTCTCATTTCTTGTTCCTGTACCATGTGATATGTGTGTGTATGTGTGTGTATATACATGTATACACATATATGCATATATATATGTGTGAGAGACAGAAACAGAGACACAGAGAGAGTTCTTCCTATCCTTCCTTTTCTCCTTTTTTAAACATAGTTAGGTGGTACAATGGATAGAGCACTAGACTGGAGTCAGAAAGACTTGAGTTCAAATCTACCCTCACATACTTATTAGTTGTGAGGCCCTGGGCAAGTCATTTAACCTCCCTGTGCCTCAGTTTACTCAACTGTAAAATGGAGATAATAATAGCACCTACCTCCCAGGGTTTTCTGAGGATCTTTAGCACAATTCCTCATACATAGTATACACTTAATAAATGCTTGTTTCTTTTCTTTTGCATTGAAGTCACCAAACATTAGAGTATATATTGATTTAATTTAATTAATTTGAATTAGTTGATTAATTTAATTAATTCTATCCTGTGCCCCCTTCTCTTCTATTTTTATACCCTTTGCAACTTCATCAGTTACCATGGGTTTAATTATCATTTCTACACAGGTGACTTGCAGAAACGAGTGTGATGAGTGACATATCCACTCACTGATCACTGGACAAGGATTAAATACAAGTTTATAGACAATTTCCTGACTCTTTGCCACCTTCACTGAAGAAGAAGAATAGAACAAAGACCATTTTGAAGACCAAAAAAAAAAATATCATCACCAGCGAGCCAGGCTACTGTTGCTACTCTCTGTGCTTAGCAAAGTTGACCTTCAGAATACAGACTCATTTTGTGGCTAGGGCCATACCCAGAGCCTTTCCAACATGGTAGAACCTTCCAGAACTTGTTTTTCTGGCATAGCCATTGAGAAGCCAGAGTCCCTACCATGCCACCATAAGGCATCAAAGTAGGATTCTTAGGTCTGAGGGACTATCTCTCTTCAAGTGAAGGAGAGAAGAGAAAGAGAGAGTCTCTGGTATTCCCGTGGCTCTCTATTTTGAACTAGTTTCTCCTATATTCAGAATAAAAGGAGATATAAAACATGAAGGAAGATCATTTGCTTCTGATTCAATATAATAGTATCAGAGTAGAAACTGTAGAAATGGCCTAAAAGCCCCAGAGCACCATGACTGACTAAAATTGATGGTAGATTATTGCATTGTCTCTCTGGAAATTAGCTTCCCCCTGAAACTATGCAAATTCCACAGCAGGGAACCAGACTTCACTGGGACTCACTTTAAAGCAGCTGCATAAAGTCATTTATAGCTCATCACACAGAAGATTGTACAATGGGGAATCAGCATCTGGACTCATTGCACTCCAGGCCCAGAGCTAGGCTAATGACTAAACAAAAGTCATGGTTTATAGATGGGCTTTGCTCTCTGGTCAGTCTCTGGCATTATCTAAGACAGAGAACACATTCTGTGCATGCACAACCCTTCCTTGGTCTGGCTTTAGCTGGCACTATTAAGCTATACAAAAAAAAAGAAAAAAAATTGATAGAAATTACTTCACAAAGGCAGACTTATTCTCTTGCACAATAGTAACAACATGGGTTATTGTCAATAAAAAAATAAAACTGTTTGGGTCTTTAAAAGGAAATCCAGGTAATTTTGTCTCTATAATAGCCAAGTGCTGGGAATTCCAAGGGTAAAGTCCTAAATCTAAGGCATGTTCTTCCCTAACTGAATAGATAAAGAATTGAAGGCTGACATATCATAGAGTAGATAGAGACCTCAGAGGCAATGTAATCTAACCCCCTGTTTTACAGATGAGAAAATTGAGGCCCAGAGGTTAAATGATTTGCTCAAGGTCATACAGGTAGTAAATGGTATAAAGAGGATCCAAATTCGGGTTCTGTGGCTCCAATTTCAATTCCCTTTCCACTGTACTGTATTGCCTTCCCATGGTTACTAGGCAGTAGGTTCTAAAGCATAGACTTCACCAATGAAAATCAAAGGAGTCTAGGTGAAAGGAAGGCTAATGTCTAAAGATCATCTAAGTCACCTCTACTGCGTACTGCATCACCCAATTTTTTCAACGTCAGTCTTCTCCTTTCCTGTAGTTGATCAATTGTACATCTTTACCCAAGGGAAAGAAAATAAAGGATGGACAAGTAGCAAGAGGAAAGGATCATGAAATCTGTCTGTGACATTTTTTTCTCTTTAGTCTAATTTCATCTGCATGTGTACTGATTTCAACAAAGAATATCTTAAGGGGATGCTGTCTAATGGATAGAGAGCCAGCCTTCGAATCAGGAACACTTGGATTCAAGTCTCACCTCTGAATGAACTGACTGAATAACCCTGAAAAAAAAATCATTTAACATCTCCACGCTCCAAGCAACTATGAGTTGCAAGGTAGGTGCCAATTTAGACAACCAGACAGCTAGGTGGCCTAGAGGATAGAGTGATGGATTTTGGTATAAGGGAGGTATGATTTTGAATCCTCCCTGAGACACTTTCTAGCTCTGTGACCCTGGACAAGACAAATAACTAACCTCTCTGTGCCTCACTTTCTCATCTATAAAATGTGTATAATAATAACACCTGCCTCGCAATGTTATTGTGAAGCTCAAATGAAATAAAAGATTTTTTATTACTTGAAAAAACTACACAAATATTAGCTTCTACTATTACTGATAGAGGAAATTTCCTCACAGAGAGTTGCCTCTTGTAACCTATCCTCTCTAAAAAAATCCCAAACCCCAAATCTTACATATGTATTTTCCAAAGGGCTTCTGTAATGAACCAACACTACTGGGGCTCCTGGGTCTTGTATCTGGAGCTGAGGTCATTGGATACATGTGTTCTGACATTCAGATCTGAGATTCCTCAGCCACAGCATCTCTCTGTCTTAGAAGGCACAAATCTAATGTCCTCAGCTCTAATCCTCCCTACTTGGGAGTCAGGAAGACCTGTATTCACAACATGCCTAGGACAATGATGGGAAAATCACTTAATTTCATTCAGCCTCTGTTAACACTATAATATCATAAGTTATATAAATAGGTTGTATTTCCACCAGAAAATTCCCATGTTGACAAAATAATAGGTCATTGAGTCACTCTTAGCAGAGTTTTCTTTTCTGAAAAAAAGATTATGAATTATATAACTCACCTCTGGTGCTGTAGTTAGTGATACTAAAAATCTCCGTCAGTATTTCTAAATCTTGTTATTCTAAGACTCCTTCTAAGACACTCCATCAGATGTCCTGATACTGTGTTCCTTCCTTCCCCTGCCACCTTTATCCCTCTACCTGGCACTCAGATCCTTCATTCACCTTAAGGAATTAATGACGCCTTGAAGCCATCAATGCCTTTCCCAGAGCTATTTGTATTTTTAAAAAGATCAAAGCTTTAAAGCTAAAGGAATGAATTTGTAATGCTAAAATTTCAATCAATTAGCAAGTAGGAGAGGATTAGGGGTTTGGGATATACCTTCCCAATGCCTCTGAACTTACATGCAGAAATACAGTACAGAAGAGTAGAAAGAATAAAGAAGTTAAAAGTCAAGAAACCTAAGTTTTTATCCCAGCTCCATCACTCACACATCACTGTGTGATCGTGAGCAAGTCACCTCACTTCTCTGAGTGTTACTTTTCTATATAATAATAATCTTGATGATGATGATGATAGCTAACATTTAGCACAGGCACTGTGCTAAGGACTTTACAATTATCTAATTTGATCTTCACAATAACGCTAGGAGAGAAATATTATTATCCCCATTTTACAGGCAAGGAAACTGAGGCATACAAAGGTTAAGTGACTTATCCATGGTCACAAAACTAGTAAGTGTATGGGGTCACATTTGAACTCAGGTCATCCTCAGGCCCAACATTCTATCCACTGTACCACCTAGCTGCCCTCATCTGTCAAATGGGAACAATTTTTGTGCTATTTTATGGGACTATTGTAAGAAAAGGGGTTTTTTGGGGTTTTTTTTAGTGCAAAGGCAATCACACTCACCTGTATGACACTGGACAAGACTTAACCTCTATCTGCCTCAATTTCCTCATCTACAGAATGAGGATTATAATAGCACCTTCCTCCCAGGGTTGCTATGAGGATAAAATGAGATGATACTTGTAAAGGTCTGCATAAACTTAAAAGCACTATATAAATTCTACCCATGCTTTACAAATGTAAATTATTATGTAGGCAATCACCAATTCTATCTATGTGAAAGCTAAACCTGCAACAATCTCCTATAGAAATGTCATGGGTGAATGTACAGTCATCTTTTTCTTATTACGTGCCTAGTATCTAAAAATACAACCAAGGAGAATAACATAACAGGAAGCCAAAGTCCTAAATTCTTGAAGAAAACAGAAGTCAGCTGTTATTGAAGACAGTTCTGCTTATTTACATAAGAGTGGAGAAATATAAGCAAATGAAAAGCAGAACCATTGTCAAAAATGATCTCATAGCGCACATGAGACTCTTATCAGGAAATGGCTCAAGGAGTGAATAAGGACATAAGAAATGAGTCCTAGGATTCCACTTAGGCCAGGGACTGCAACTATCTGCTTCAGGTGACAGATTAAAAGATTCATTGTTGTTGTCGTTGCCTGGGCTGGAATCATAGAATGTTAGAAGAGAAAGGGAACTTAGAAACCATAGTTCAACGTCCTCATTTTACAAAGGAAGAAAATGAGAGAGGGTAATGACTAAGCACAGAGCAAATAAGACAACCCCAAGTGCTGACCCAAGGGATCATAGGTTCATAGATTTAGAGATAGACAGGACTTCAGAAGCCATCTAGTTCAAACTTTTCATTTTACAATTGAGGAAACTGAGGCCCAGAGAGGTGATTTGGCCAAGGTCACAAAAGAAGGAAATGGTGGATCAGAACTTGAACCCGGGTACTCTGACTCCAATTTGAACACTTTTCCTACTGCTTAGGAAAGGATGGGGAGAGGCACATTTCCTATCTAGGTGGGACTGCCTCTGTTCCCACAACCATGACTACCGTGAATATCATCTTGCCAAGTCACGAATTGCAACTGTCCTCAACTACTACCTGTAGAGTCCCATCACCAGGATGCCCCTCTCCCGGGGACTTTTCCTAACCTTCACAGTAGCAGAGACTGAGACTCTCTGGGGAGCCATTTGGCTACTGTCTGCATAACTGCGGTGAGATTGTCCTCTAAAACACACTTCTACTCCTTCATCCAGGTGAATTTTCCCCAGATTCACATTGATCAGTTGCAGCTCTGAAACTGGGGTTGAATAATTTAAACAAGATTACATAGTTATGTCTGATTCCTGGCTGAGTGCTTGTCACCCCATCACACTGCCTCATGTCTAATAAGCCACTTTTATTTACCTACTTTTTCTAGAAATTGCCTTCTTTCAGACGTCTAGTCAGAATTATCATTTATATAACAATAGCAACAAGAACAGCATTATAAAGATAAACAACTTTGAAAGACTTAAGAATTCTGATCAACACAATGGCCAACCATAATTCCAGAAGACTCATGATGAAACATGTCACTGACAGTGAGATGATGGATTCAGGATGGAGGGAGAAAGACGGAGGGAGGGAGAGACAGAGACAGAGAATTTTATCATGGTTAATGTGGGAGCTTAGTATATCATTTTTAAAAAAATTTTAATTAGCAAAAATCCATCCTTCTCTTCCTCTTCTCTACCTCACCTCAAAATGAGGATGAAATTAAAACAAAATCACTGTTAACAAACATAGGCAAGTAAAACAAATTCCTGCCTTGGTCATATAATTTGTTGATCTAATACAATGATAAAAATGAATTCTATGATATGTATTTGTCTTTTTCTATTTGACAGAGTTTTCTTTTTTTTCTTTTCCTTTAAAAAAAATTCAATCTTCATTCTGAGTTTTGAATTGTCTCCCTCCTCGTTTCCCTCCTCACTCATTAATAAAAACAAAACCCATTACAAAAACATATAATTGTGCAAAAGATTCCCACATTAGTCATATGAGAGAGAGAGAGAGAGAGAGAGAGAGAAAAGAAAATGTGCTTCAATCTGTGTTCTGACTATATCAGCTGTCTTACCTAGAGGTGCATAATGTGTTTAATCATGAGTCCTCTGGAATTGTGATGGGTCATTGTGTTGATCAGAGTTGCCAAGTCTTTCAAAGTCTTTCATTATCTTTTCAATATTGTTGCCATTGTCTAAATTGTTCTCCTTGTTCTGTATACTTCACTCTGTATCAGTTCATATAAGTCTTCCCAAGTTTCTCTGAAACCACCCTTTCATCATTTCTTACAGCACAATAGTATTCCATCACATCCATATACCATAGCTTGTTTAGCCATTCCCAATTGATAGGTACCTCCTCAAATTCCAATTCTTAGTCACCCAAAAAGACCTATAGTATTTTTGTACAGTATATCCTGTTAGTTGGTTCTGTACCATTCCCAGGCCTTCTATCTAATTAGACTCCTTCTATGAACCCTGATGATGAGAGGTTTATCTCTCCAAGTTAGAATGCAAGTTCTTTATCCTTATTTAGACCTTTATGATTTTTTGTTCATATTTACCTTTATATATTTCTCTTCACTCCTGTGTTTGAACTTCCAAGTTTCTATGCAACTATGGTCTTTTCATTAAGAATATTTGGAAGTCCTCTATTTCATTAAAAATCCATATTTTTTCTCCTGTAGGATTATACTCAATCTTTCTGGTAAGCATTCTTGGTTGTAAGTCTATATCTTTTGCTTCCTGGAATGTCATATCCTATCTTCTTCACTCCTTTATAACAATGGCTGCTAAATTGTGTGTGATCTTAATTATGTCTTCTCAGTACTTGACTTCTTTCTGGCTGCTGGCAGTATATTTTTTCTTTGCCCTGGAAGCTTAGAATTTTGTCTATAATGTTACTGGAAGTTTTCATTTTGGGGTTTCTTTCAGGAGATAACCATTAGATTCTTCCTACTTCTACTTTGCTTTCTGGTTCTAAGAGTAGTCTTTTATAATTTTTAAAATATGTGTCTAAGCAGTTTTTTTGGTCATCGTTTTTGGATAGTCTAATGATTCTCAATTTTTTTTCTCCTTAATCTGTTTTCCAGATCAGTTGTTTTTGCTATGAGATATTTTGAATTTTTTTTCAGTTTTTTTTTACTTTATTTTCATATTTTTTGTTGTCTTAGGGGGTCATCAGTTTTGGTCTACTCTAATTTTCAGGGAGTTTGTTGTTCGGGCAAAGTTTTACACTTCTTGGGCCAAGCTGTTAATATTATTTTTAGTTCTTTCTTTCACTTCTTTTCCATTTTTTCCTCTAGTGCTCTCATTTCATTGACAGAAACATTTTAAAATTATTTTAATTCTTTTTTAGCTCTTGCTTCTTCTCTGCCAAGAATTCAAGTTGCATTTGTGCCCAGTGTTTTCCTTTGAGGTTTTACTTATATGTTTCTGAGTTTGTGTCTGAGTGTCCCTGTCCTCATAATAGTTCTTTATGGCGAATTTTTTAAAATTTTGCTGATTCTTCCAGCTTCCTTCCTGACTTTGAACTTGATGACAGAGTCAGGTTCTGCACACTTCTAGATGCAAGGTCTGGGCTGGTCCTGTTGCTGAGATTGAGTTTTGTGTTACTCCAGGGTTTTGTTTTTCTTTCTTCAGTGGAGGGGGTGAGAGACAGAGAGAGAGAAAATAGATTCTTGTTAATTGAAAAAATAATTTCTTCTTAGTTTTAAAAAACAGAATTACTACAAATCTCTTTTGCAAAAAAATTTCCTCTCTAATATTCATAGGTGATTTGGGGAATAACTCATCTGATCGTCAGAGTAATCAGACTATAATCAAGTTGTAAGGATTTGAGGTTGTAGCATCTTAATAAAGATGGTGCAATGGAATGAGTACTAGATTTGGAGTTAGAGGACCTGGGTTCACATCCTGACCCTCTATTAACAACCTGTTTGACCTTTGATAAATCACTTAATTTTCCTAGCCCTATTTCCTCAACTATAAAATGGAGGAGTTGGATTAGAAGACCTTGAAGGTCCTTTCCATCCCTAAACCCACAGTCATCAGATCTTACTAAGGAGAGAGAGAATATGCCAGGAACTATTTGAGGAATAAATGGCACCAGTGAGATATGGGTACCCAGAAAAAGGAAACAGAAGCCATAAGATAGTTATATTGGTGAAAATTTGATGCTTTTAGAAAAACTAAAGTGGAGGGAGATAAAAATGCAGAAAGCAAGACACTTTTAGGAAGTTGTTTAAGTAGAAGCAGCTTAAAGGAGTTCATTGCCAGGGCTCAAGAAGCATTTTTTAAACATTGACTATGTGTCAGGAGCTGGTGATACAAAGGTGACATTCAAAAGAGTTTCTGCCCTCAAGGTGTTTACATTCTACTGGATGGCAAGCCCAGAAAAACACAAAGTTTATTTCAGAGTTATTCTTTGAGCAGATTCCAAGACGCCCTTTTGGCCTGAGAAACAAAGCTAGATTTGGAGTTCAGAGAGAAAGGATTTTATTTTCTTGGTGACCAAAGAAACAGGGGTGGGGAGGGCATTTCTATTGACAGTGAAGGTAGAGCATGTACTAAGAAGCAGAACTGAAATAACTATACATGTGCCAGCCAAAGTGAGGCGAATAACATGACTGCCATTTACCTAATGCACATGAGGTCTGTTCCTCCAAAATTCCCTTGCACATGAGTTGCAGTAAAGTAGATGATGCCGGTTTGGATGTAGGAGGGAAGAGATATCAAGAGAGGTACAGAAACTGGCGTGTAGGTCCATGATCCTGGGAATGACTATGATCCTGGGACTCATCACAATTTTTGCAAAAAAATAAAATAAAATCTTTATATTGCCCATGTAGCTATAGGCCAAAGGAACCTAAGTAATGGCAAAACCATACTGGAAGCCTTCTTTGGAGGCTGCCCTAGCCTTATCACACCCTGTAGATAACCAGACATTTTTGAGAGGCCATGTTTTTGTGTGTCAAAAAATAATAATCATCATCCCATTCAGACTTTTCACAAATGTGTGCCATTGGGCCAGGATGAATGTCTCAATGTTGTAGATCATGGATTTTGAACTTGGATGGAAAAATAATTTCATCTTTATTTTCACTAACCTTTCATTTCCTTTGTAATTCTATGCATTTTATTTTTTGAATTTAAAACATTATTCTGAGAAGGGGTCCACAGGCTTCACCAGATGGTCATAGATCCCTGACTCAAAAAAGGTTAAGAATTCCTTGTGTAGGAATATCATACTGATGAAAAAATGATGGGTTAATCCATCAACAAGTATTTACCAGGTACCTGTGATGTGACTGAGCACTGTCATCTTTAAACACCGAGGATAGCAACACACGTTGTTTTCATAAGTGCTAAAGATGGAAAGTGACCATGTAGCAGTTCTCTCCATAACAAACAATTAGTCCTACAAGTAGCAGCTGCAGCCGTAACATTGTGGTTTGATCTCTAGGTTTTTCAGTCTGTCCAATAAATATCTTCACAGAAAATGAGCCTTCCTCTTTCTCCTGAAGCATGACAAATTAACCCACCCAATATTGTTTTTTATTTCCTTCAATGATTTGACCCTAGGGAAGAGGAATGTACCAGCATAAAACTGGTCTGGAGTGTTTGTATAAATGAATTGTGAGAAGCATTGCCCTGGTGCTAAAAAAAATAGCTTCTCTCCTTTCTAAGATCTCATTGTAAATGATTTTTGCCCTGTCATTTAACTGTCAAGTCTTCTCATATAGGTATGTTTAAGAAAATAACGTTTCAGGTTCTATCAAGGACACAGCCTTCACTGACCTTATGATACAGAATCATTTTCCAGTTCTTATGTGGTTCTCTATCTAAGACCTCAGGGAGCTTGAACCTCAGTCTGGCACAAAAGGTTTTTCATGGAACCACACCTAATACAAGGGAAAACCACCCAAGTAATCATATTCCCTCCAGCTACATTGCTCTTACTATGAAGAGGATTCACCTGGCTTTCTTGTTTTCCTTCCTTCTTTCCAGTGCGCACGTGCGCGCACACACACACACACACACACACACAGAGTGCAGCTGTACCTTGGCCAACACAAACACCAATCTAGATGTTCTGGCTTCTCCTGCTCATATATGCTGCCTGCAGGCATCTTATTAGGGTTATTGTCAGCAGCTGCAGCCTTCTTGCCTCCAAAAATGAGTGTAGTGTAAAGAACATTTCTGATCTGTGGCTGTCATTATTGTTACAAAGAACAAGATCCATTTTTCTGAGTCTTCTTGCTAAACTTTAAATTAAGACAGGTCTCCTCTCTGCCCTGACTCCTACCCTCATACTGGAAGTCCTCAAAGTACATATTGATGTTCTTTGTGATACCCTATCTTCCCAATTTTTGGATTTACTCGATTTCCATGACCCACTCCTCCACTTCACCTTAGCTACACACAAGAGTGGGCTCACCCATAGTATTCCACTTTTACATTCATAAACTCTGAAATTCCTTCATCTGACCATAATCTTTTATCATTCCCTCTGTCCTTGTTTTTTGTCTTCACTATGACTTCCAGTCTCTTCCCTTCAGTAGTTTCCCAGACCATCAGACCCCTGCTCTGTCTACATTTTCCACCTTTCCCAGTCTCTTCCCCTCACCCCTTGCTGAATTAATCCAAATCTACACTATCCTGTATTCTCTAATTCCTTGCCCCCATGGCATATCATTCATTCTACCTGGTCAAACCCCAGTCCTGGACTCCCACTATCTCAGTCCTTTACTCCTGCTCATGTGCTGCTCAATGGAACTCTAGGAAATTACAAAACTGTGCTGACTTGGTCCACCAAATTTATGTTATTTATTTAATCTCAACTGGGTCCTCACTACAACATGGCAATCCTTCTCCTCCTCCCTAATGAAGTCTATATCCTACTCCCCACAGCAGATTTTCCAAATCTTGTCTTCTCTCCTCAAGTTTCTTATGGTACCCTTTCCCTTCACCCTTTCAGTTGAGAACCTTGCATCATACTTGACTGAAAAAAGTACAGCCATTTGCCAAGATCTTGTCTCCTCCCTATCTCACCTCTCCCTGACAATTCCCCATATATCCTCCTCAGTTTCTGATGAAGAGGGGGCCCTTCTGCTTTCCAAGGCCTTGCCAACCCCTCTGCATACTCTTGATCCCATCCCTTTCTGTCTTGTCCAGCAGATTTTCCTTGCTTTTATTTGTGTGTATATACACACACATACACATATATATACATACGTGAATATACGTATACGTATATGTGTGTGTTTTTCATTTTAAATCTCTCCCTGGCTACTGGTTCTTTTCATGCTACCTACCAAACACTCCCATAACTTTACCATCCTTAAAAAAACAAACAAACAAACAAACAAACAAAACCCTCACTAGAGGGGAAGGCAACACACAATTTATTAACAGCCTACTGCATGCCAGGAACTGTGTTAAGCACTTTATAAAGAGTATCTCAACAATCCTGGGAGGTAGGTGCTGTTATTATCTCCTTTTACAATTAAGGAAACTGAAGTAGACAGAAGTTAAGTGACTGCCCAAGATCACACAACTATTAAACTTCTGAGGCCAGATTTGAATGCAAGTCTTTCTGGACTACAGGCCCAGAATGCTTTCCACCTGTCTCACTAGAAGCTACCATCCCCACAACTGTCCTTTACTTCTCATCTTTTCAACTAACCTTGAAAAAGCTTTCTATGTTACGTGCCTACATTTCTTCTTCTCTCATTCTTTTAAGTCTAGCTCCCAATCTCATCATTCCGCTGAAATTGCTCCTTCCAAAGTTGCCAACTATATCTTCACTGCCAAATTGAATGGCCTTTCTCAATCCTTATTTCTTTTGACCTCTGCAACATTTCAGACTATCAATTACCTTCTCCTGAATACTCAGTCCTCTCTGGGTTTTCCCAACACTGTTCTTTCTTTGTTCTCCTACCTCAAATGCTACCTTGTAGAGAAAGGGAGGGGGCCTTTCCTGATGTCATCAGTTGCTAGTGCTTTCCTTTTTAAGATTACTTTCCATGTACTCTGTATGAATCTTGTATATGCCTATTGATATAACTTTTCTCCTCCTATTGGAATGTAGGCTCTTTAAGGACCGAGATTTTTAACTTTTTCTTTGTCTCCCTAGTACTTAGCACGGTGACTGGCACATAGAAAACACTTAATAAGTAATTGTTGATTGACTGAAATGCCAAGTAGAGTCTGCTGAAAATAAAAATATGTAGTGAAGTTGCTCAGAATATTTTTTAAAGTTCATGAGATTTAAAGGGACTCTTTTCTCTGCCAGGTTTTCCATGTTTAAAGAGGCTTGGTAACAAAGCCTATTTTGTAATGCAGGCCATACTACTTGGGTTAGGCCTGACATGCAACTTTCCAAATCAAGTGAGTCATGGATGTGACCCTGGGGAAGAAGAATGACTATATCAGTGCAAAAATACTAGAGAAAAAAAGGCAAATAATTACATTGCCTACTCCATGCAAAGAGAAGATTTATGGTTTTAAAATTTAAAAGATACATGGTTTCTCATTTCTAAAAATAACCGGCTTTTAGCTTATTTAGTCTGAAAATGATCCCAGTTCAGGCTCTGAAGAGAATTTGGTTTAAAATCAGGAGTAACACCTACACTCCACTACAAACAGGTTAGATGAGGACTGTCTTGTACATGGATATGATAGAGAAACAGTTCTAAGATGCCCACACCCACTCACATACACGCACACATCTGTTTCAAATGAAATTAACATGTGAAAGAGGGAAATTAAAATTTTATGACTACCAAAATAGCACTAGTGGGTGGGATTTTGCTATTCAAATCAGTTTTAATTTTTTTTTTTGTCGCAGTCTGGATGTTGAAATAAAAGATGACATATTTGTGATAGACTTTAGTCTGTTATGGTGCTCCCAGGTCATTGAATTCAATCAGTACAATTTATACTATATCCCTTTATCCACACAAAATCACATTTTCAGTAGGTAAAGAATCACAACAATTGATTAATCTACTCTAAAATATTGCTGATCAGGAACATATGACATTTCATGGGACTTCACAATCAACAACAGAAGTTTGTAATTGAGGCTATAATCATTCTATTTGTTTTATTTATTTTCAAAGGAATATGAAAAAACATGAGAAGCTATATGCAAGAATAATTAGAGAGGGTAGCTTTGGAATTAGGGAAGATCTGGGTTCAAATTCCCCTTCCAACACATTCTGGCTGTGTGACCATAGGAGAATGGCTTAACTTTTCAGTGTCCAAGGGAAGTCCCTAAGGGTTCAATTCCACTTCTGACATCTACTGGTTGCGTGGTCATGGGAAATTAATTTAACCTCTTAATACATCCACAAGATAGAGACAGTTTCCACACCAGGAATTCTCTATACTGATGAAATCACATCACTTCCTTTAACTTCATCTTTCCTACCTCAAAAAAAATCTGTCAAAAATCTTTTTTTTCTTTTCCTTTTTGATGCATATGTGTACACATGTGTGTTATATGTGTCTGTGTGTGTATGTATGTATCTGCATATGAATATAAATGTGTGTATGTATATGTATGTACATATGCACACATATATACATACCTACATATATATGATTTTAAATGTAAAAAGATAGCATGGCATAGTAGACCGAAAACTGGGTTTACAGTCAAAAATTTGGGTACAAGGCCTATCTCTGACACTTAGAAACATACCCTCAGCATGTCACTTAACCTCTGCCTGCCTCAGGCAATCTTCCTTGGTTGAGAAAGTTCCGCATGATAATGAAATCATTAATCCTTTGGATATACTCATATTAAATATATAAACCCTTACTTAGCAAGAAACTGGTTTCCTTTTGTTCTGGATGTCACAAAGAATACAGCAAACCTTAGACAACATTCAATTGCTGCTGATTTTTTTTTCCTTTTTGGGAAGTGTTTTACTAATGGGTAGAACGTTCTAAACCCACAAACCAGGGCTTCAGAATTGAAAGTATTAACGCTTTCTAGGGATAAAATAATTCAAAGGACTAGGAAAATTGCTTTGCCAAACCCTCTTCCATTAGACAAGTAATATCAGCTAATTAACACACATAATCATCTAGGCTCCAGAAGTTAACTTGATATTCAAGGATATTCTCATCAGAGCCCCTGCTCCCACAATTCCTGCTGACTCTGTCCCTTTCAGATTTCTTAAAGTCTTTACTTTTCTAATGGCTTACCGCCTCTGGAGAGCACTTGTCTGATTATTTGGAAGTGTTGGGTTTTAATCTAGTTTCACCCACATTATACTCCAGTGATCTATTAGCCAAATCCAAAGGCCTTTATTCCATCTCCATTAATGTTAATTAACATTTTTCAACCCCTAATTTCAATAGCAAGGAAAATTCCTGGAGTGGAAATTATTTTCACTGTAGCATATGGACAGCTATCTTTAATTTATAGATTCAGAACTGCCTAGGGCAATAAGAAATTAAATGACTCAACCTATGGCCACATAGCTAGTATGTGGAAGATGCATGCCTAGGTCTTCCTGACTCCAAGGTCATCCCTCTACTATTCTACTAAGCCTTTCAATTAATTTATTAACTTATTAATCATGATTAATGTTGATCACTAGTATTTTGGAGGCAATTGGAGTTAAGTGACTTGTCCAGAGTCATACAACCAGTAAGTATCTGAGGCCTGATTTGAACTCAGGTGCTCCTGACTCTAGAGCCAGTGCTATCTCTGGTGTTTAAAAAGTATGAGAGGCAGTGTCCCATAGTGGATAGAAAGTTGATTTCAGAAACAGGAAATTCTGGGTTCAGATGTTACCTTTGACACATACAGGTAATGAGGTCCTGAGCAAGTCACTTAATCTCTAAATACTTTAGAGTCTGAACGACTCCTTAAGACATAAGTTGCAGAGAAGGTGTTGACTTGCATTGGTAGGAGTTTCCCCATCTGAGAATTCTTTATAATAGTGAAATAACAGATATGAGTCCCTAACCCCATCTACACAGCATTTTAAGGTTTATAAAGTGCTTTGCAAATGATATTTCATTTGCCTTCCATCTTTCTATGCCATTTGACACTATTAATCAACCCTTGCTTATGCCCTTGGCTTCTGTTACACTCTATTCTAATCATTTGGAACTTTGGAATCAATTGCATGGCATGGGAGACACTGGCAAAGGACCACCCAACATGGCGTGCCTGCATCAAAGAAGGCACTGTGCTTTATGAGCAAAGCAGAATTGCAAGTAACTCAAAAGAAACATAAGATGAGCAAATTTACAGCCATCTCCACTCTAAATATTCATGTGAACTATTTGTGCCTGATCTGTGGCAGAGCCTTGTGAGCTTATATTGGGCTGATCAGTCACAATTGTTCACGCTGCACCTTGACTCCAACATAGTGATGTTATTTTGGTCTTCTTTGAGAATGAAGGACAACAACTAACCAACCAACCAGCCAGTTCTCACCATTCTCTTTCTACTTCTCTGATCATTCTATTTCTCTATCTTTTGCTAGAACAGCCTTTTTCCTTGATTATCTCTTTTGCCTAGATTTCCAGAAAGTTTCCCAAATGATCCTGCCATTATTCATCTGCCTTTTCTTCTCCATACTGTTCTTTAGAAATCCCATTCATTTCTGTGAGTTTAATTAAAATCTCCATTTTGATGACATCCAAATCTCCGTGACCCTTGACACTTTGCATACATTTTGGTCCCACATGTTCAATTGCCCGTAGAACACTTCCATTTGGATGCTCTGTAGTGGAGTCAAACCCAAACGTACCATCTTCACAACCACCCACACTGACACACATTTCCAGCAGCTACAGTTCTATCAATGGAACTATCATTGTGGTCTGCTAGGCTAGACATTTTTTTACTTCTATTCTATTTAATTCCTCTATGAAATCTATCACCAAGATTCCCACTAGCGTGACTCTCACGTCTAGATTTCTAGAAATCCTCCCAACTGGTCTCTTTGTTCCAATCTTTTCCACTTCTTATCCAACAAGTACAACAACATCAGAGTAATCCTGATGATTAAATCCTGATTAATAATTAAATCCTGATTAATAATCAGGATTATTCTGATGTTGTTGCACAGACCACTATTTTAATGATGCCACTCTCCTTCTCTAAAAACCTACAATGGCTCCCTATTCCCTTTTTTCAAATTAAACTCCTTTGTCTGATTTTCAAAGGCCTCCATAATCTTCTCCAACCCTCCATCCTCCCAATTTCCCAACAGTGACCCTCCACTTCAGCCAGACCAATCTTCTCTCTCTCTTAATATACCATACTTATTCTCACCTCCCTGCCTTTTTTCAGGCTGTTCTCTCCTGGCAGCAAAGTGGATAGAGTGCTAGGCCTGGAGTTTGGAAGACTTGAGTTCAAATTCACTTTCAGAAACTTATTAGCTCTGTGACTCTGGGAAAGTAATTTTTTTTGCCTCAGTTTCCTCATTGGTAAGATGAGGATAATAATAGCATCTACCACCTATGGTTGTTGTGAGAATCAAATGAGATGGTAATTGAAAAGCACTTAGCACAGTGTCTGGCACACAATAAGCATTATATAAATGGTATTATTATTATTAATATCCTCTCTGCCTATGCAGAGCCTATCCAATCTTCAAAACCCTAATCAAATATTACCTTTTCCCTAAATCCCACACTCATCTGGCCCTTCTTTATATTCTTTAGAATATAAGTTCCAGAAGGCCAGGAATTGTTTTAATTTTGTCTTTGTATTTCCAGCCCCTACCATAGTACTGAGCACGCAGTATCTACCTACACAAATAGAGTCCAAGACTTGGAGTCAGGAAGACCTGATTTTAAATCCTGCCTCAGTTAGTATCTGTGTGGCCCTGAGGAAGTCATTTAACCCCTATGTGCCTCAGTAAAATAGAGAGAATCACATCACGTACTCTACAAGACTGTTTTGAGGATTTTGAGTTAACTTATGTTAATGAATTAACATGTAAAGTATTTTATAAATGTTAGCTATTATTATCATTAATAAATGCCTGTGGAATTAAACAGAGAGGAAGCTTAATTAGTTGTATTAATATCAAATATTGTTTATAATAAATCATTTTAAAGGTTTTATTAGTGATTTTTGTTCCTACATCAGTCATTTTTGAATTTAGCATCCTGCCTCCCCCTTCACCAAGAATTGAACCTTCTCTTATACAAAAAAAGAGGCAAATAAAAATATTACTGTGACTGAAGTCTAATGGTGCACATAACAGTCTATGGCCAAAATCTCTCAACTCTCTGCAAAGAAGAGGGAGGCTAGTTTCATTACCTGTCCTCCAGGACCAAGATTGTTCATTACAGTTACTCAGTCAGCTTCTTTTCCTTTATGTGATTGTAGTCATTCTGATGTAGTCACTGTTCTCCTGGTTCTGTTGTTGTTATTGTTGTTTCTCAAGTGAAAAAATGAAGCAATAAGCATTAAGCAATTTGAGAGAGAGACAGAGAGAGACAGAGAGAGACAGAGAGAGACAGAGAGAGAGAGACACAGAGAGACAGAGAGAGACAGAGAGGTCAAAAAAATAAGTGGAATAAATCAGATGCAGACCATACAGAGGCCAACAAATTCCGTAGCATAGTGTTTGATAAACCCGAAGACCCTAGTTAATGATAGGACTCACTATTTGATAAAAACTGCTGGGAAAACTGGACAGAAGTTTGGCAGATGTTAGGTTTAGACAAACAACTCACATCATACACCAAAATAAGCCCCAAATGGATATATGACCTATCTATGAAAGGCCACATCATAAACATTAGCAGAGTAAAGGGGAAATGATCATTCAGATCTATGGATGGGAAAGGCTTAATGACTAAACAAGTAATAGATGCTAACACCAGATAAAATGTACAATTTTTATTATATGAAATTAAAGAGTTTTGCTTTGCTCTGTTTTGTTTTTACAAATGAACATAATATAATAAAAACAGAAGGGAAACAACTCAATAATTCAGTAAGTTTTCTAGGACTCCACAGAAGGTAAAGGTAGAAGGTGGTATATGAACTTATCTTTGTTTCCTAACTAATCAATATGGGACTGGACAAATTGTTAGCTTTTAATAAATATTTTAAATATATTTATAAATATATATTAATATACATATTTTAATATATTCTGGTCGACTGCCTGACAACAACTAACTGCAGAAGCAACTAACTTGTCAGTAGGTCCCTATATCGATGAAAAGAAAGCTCTGGTTCAAAACAAAATGTTAATGCAAACTAGTTAACATCAACTCAATGGTATCTCATCAAAAGTAGCATATTCATTCCATTGATTCTGACAAAACAATATAGGATAGATAGGCAGCCTATGTGTGTGTTTTTTTTTGCATGTGTGTTTACTTGTGTGTGTGTGTGTGTGTGTGTGTAGGGACAAGATCTACTGCCAGCCACATTCTGATGCATCCTTCCTCAACATAACTTGCCTGATCACTATTCTGTCGATTTTCTCTTGTCTCCACATAGGAGAGAAGCTTCTGTTTTGGTTCCTCCCTAAACCCCAAATTTAGAACTTGATTGTCTCCTACAGCTACAAAGAGTCATACTCTTACCCAGAACTTTTCAATGTTTCCTTTTTGTTTTTGAGCCATCACTCCTTAGTATTGTTTAATGAGGCTCCAAAGATGTGTACCACTTTGTTCAATTTCATCTGGAGTTCACTGACCCTTTTATTTAAAGTATTTTGGCCTTTGCTATTTTGGGTCCCAGTTCTAGGCACTGTTGTTTAGTAATAAACATTTGAAACTATTACTCTTTGTTAATTCATTTTAAATGTCAAAGCAAATACAGAGCAAGACTGTAGACACACTTAAGAGGGATATTCAGAGCAATAATTCATAGATAAGTTTGCACCGAACACTTATAAATTTCTCAGATCACATTCTTTAGAAACTTGTTGAGACTTCTCATATACACAGTTTACTTAATTTAGTTTAGTAATTTGGCCTGGTCTTAACAGATTGTGACTATTAGATTTGAAAGTTGCTTTCTTATTTTAAAAATCATGCCTTCATTTTCAGATAGCATATGTATATGTATATATAGATATAGATATGTATATGCATATATATACATATATGCATGCATATGTATACATACTTATACTACATATGTATATACATATATAACACGTCTAGAAAATATCACCTTTACTCCCCTATACTCTTTTAAAAAGTAATTTGTTATTGATATCTTTTGTTTTTCCATAGACCCCATTTCTCATTGTATCCCCCCTTTCCCAGGGAATTAGCCTATATAACAAAGAATGAAAGAGGGTTAAAAAAAAAAGGGTTTGGTAAAACTAATCCAAGTTTGATGTTGTATATAGTGAATAATGTCCATCCCCATAGCCTCCCACCTATAACCAGTGCATTTTTAAGTAACTCAATTCAATACTTGGTTTGATGTCATAAAATGAACACTGAATCAGGAGATCTGGGTTTTAGCCTCCCATTCTGGTACTAATTAGCTTCAAAACCTTGGACAAGTCACTTCACCTCCATGGGCTTTACTTACTTTTCTTACTTATAAAATGAGAGTGTTAAAGAAGGTGACTTTTACTAGTTCTGATCTTTACTAGTTCTGATTCACTTATCTGACACTTGCTATGCGCAAGGCATGGTGCTAGTTATGGAGGGAGACAAAGATAAATGAGACACCTTCCCTGACTTTAGAAAACTTAGAGACTAGCTGTGGAAATGTCAGAGACATGCAAAGCTGTCATGAACACAATGTGATTGGTGTACACAAAAGGTCCCAACAAATTTCTATGAGAGTTTTGAGGAGAAATAAATTCAAACTAGGAAGTTCAGAAAAGGCTTCTTAGAACAGGGAATATTTGAAATACATCCTAAACATTGGGTGGTATTTCCAGTTGAGCCAAATCAATAAGCATTTATAAGCAACTATAATAATAACAACATAACAATACAATAATAACAACAACAACCATAACAACAATAGAAATTATATAGTGCCTAATATATGCCAGGCACTATGCTAAACACTTTATAATATCACCTCATTTGATCCTCACAACAACCCGAGGTAGGTGCTATCATTATCCCCATTTTACAGATGGGGAAATTATGGAAAACAGAGATTAAGTGATTAACTCATGGCCATGCAGTCAGTAAGTGTCTGAGGCCAAATTTGAAATCAGGTCTTCTTTCCTCCAGGCCTACCACTCTATGCACTGGATTATCTTGCTGCCCTATATGTACTAGGCACAATGCCAAGTACTAAGGTTACAAAGAAAGATAAAACAGCACCTGCCCTTGAGCAGTTTACAATCTAATGTAAACAATTTCATAGAAACAAGCTTCAAACAAGTCAAATTAGAGCTAACCAGTCAACACAGAGAAGGCTCTAAAATTAAGGGGAATGAGGAAAGGCTTCCTTCATAAGATTGGATTTTAGCTGGAACTTAAAAGAAAAACAGAAGGTAGAGTTAAAAAGGAATAGCATTCCAGCTATGTGAGACAACCAGTAAAAATATCCAGTCAGGAGATGGAATAGGTTACATTTATCTCTAGTAAATTTCATCTTTTTAAATTTGGCCCAATGTTCAAGCTCCTTGAAATCCTTTTTATCCTGATTTTTATTTTTAAAATGTAATACACATACACGTGTAAGAGATAGAAGTAAGGACAGGTAACTGAGGATGAAACACATTCCTAGTATTAGGACTAACCAAAGGAAAGTCGGTGAAGAATTTCAAGGACAATGAAAAGGGTTTTGCTAGCTATATTAGAGATAAGGCATTATTCTAAGGGTTGAAATACAAATACAGAGAAAGGATAGAATGCTGTATGGAGTGGACAAGTTGATGATAATGGACAATTGAGAGAGGGCAGAATTATTCAACTCTCATTTTGCTTCTGTTTTCTCTACCAAAAAGAATAATGTAACTTGGAAAAATGAAAAGAGAAAAAGAGAGAGGGGAAGGAGGAAAAAGAGAGGAGAAAGGGGAGAAAGAAGGAGAAGAAGAAGACAAGAGACTGATAAAAGGAGAGAAAGTAGGGGAAGGAGAGAAAGTGAAAGAAAGAGATTTAAAAATATGATGGAGGGAGAGAGAAAGGGAAGAAAGAGGGAGGAATAGGAAAAAGGGGAAAAGAGAGGGAAAGGAAGAAAGAAGAAGGGGAGAGAAAGGAGAGGTAGAGAAGGAGGGGCAGAGAGAAAAAGAGAGAAGACAGAGACAAAAACAAGAAGAAAGAGAGATAGAGACAGAATTTATTAATGAAGCCCTTTTGATGGGCTAGGCACTATTCTAAGTGCTGAGATACAAATAACAACAAGAAAGACATCTCCTGCACTTAGGATGCTTATACATCTAATAAAGGAAGAGAGAAGAGTGATTTGGTCTGGGATGATAAGTAAAGCCACAGGGCAACTGATTGGAATATCCTTCCCAGGGGTGGTGGTATTGTTCTGATTAAGGTTCTAATAGCTAGAGGTGGAAAGAGGGATGTAGCACAGATTCAAGATTGTTGGAGAGCAACAAGCAGTATGATCTGGCCAGTTATGGAGAATTCTGGCCAGTTATGGAGAATTCTCCCCAGTCAGGAGCAAGCAGGGCTGCAGAGCAGGATATGGATAGCCCTGTCCCAGCCACAAAAATGGTAGTGGTTAACCAAGAGTTGAAAACCAAGATAAAAAAGAAAAATCAAGCCTGAGATAATAGAGATGATAAGAAGCTAGTCTCATTGGCTTGGATGAATTAAAATCACTAGGCAGCTAGTTGGAGAGGTGGAGAGAGATCTGGACCTGGAATCAGGAAAATCTGGGTTCAGATATAGCCTCAGATGCTTGTTGTGTGACTCTGGATAATAATAGCACCTCCCTCCCAGGGTTGTTGTCTAGATCAAATGAAATAATAATTGCAAAATATTTAGTACAGTGCCTGGAACATAGTGTATGTATGTGCTCAATCTTTTTCAGTCATGCCTGAGTCTGTGACCCCATTTGGGGTTTTCTTGGCAAAGATACCGGAGTGGTTTACCATTTCCTTCTCCAGCTCACTTGACAGATGAGGAATTCAGGCAAACAGGATTAAGTGACTTGCCCAAGGTCACACAGCCTGTAAGTATCTGAGGTTGGATTTGAACTCATGAAGATAAATCTTTGTGATTCTAAGCCCTGTGCTCTATCCACTGTGTCACCTAGCCACCCCAAAACACAGTAAGTGCTATATAAATGTTAACTATTACTATTATTAGTCAGGAAAAAAATACATCCTAAGATTGAGAAAAACTACAGTTGTGTTTGATGAGCTTGAGCTGTTTGGGATGATATTTGAAAGAAAACAGAGAATGAAGAGGGTCAATATTATTCCAATATTCAAGAAATAATATCCATTATTTCAATATTCAAGAAAGAGGGTAGAATCTTCAAACTATAGGCCAATGAGTTTAACTTAAATTCTTGGCAAAATGTAATATGTGTTATTAGAAGAAATAATTAGAGGAATAATTTGTGAGAATTTAGAAGAAGATATCACTAAAAGCCAAAATGGCTTCATTAAGAACAGGCCAGAGCAGCCTAACCTTATTTCCATTTTTGACAGGGCTATTAGCATGAATATTACATCTGTGTTTCAGCATAGCATTTGACAAAGTTTCTCTCACTCTCCTTGCGAGCAAGATGGATATAAATGTATCAGCCAGATGACAGTTTGGTCAGGTAACTTTCAATGGCTGGAACCAAAAAGGAGTCATTAATGAATGGATGGCAGCTTGGAGCAAGGTCTCTAGTGAAATGTTCCGAGGGGTTGTCCTTGGCACTGGTGAAGCGCATCAGATATGCAGATGACACAAAGCTGGAAGAAATGACTAGCTCATTGGATAACAGTCAGGATACAAAACAACTGTGACAGTTTAGAGTGTTAGCTTTAATCTAATAAAACAAATTTTAGTAGGGATAACTCTAAAATCCTATTACTTGAGTTCAAAGAAATGAAGTATAGATTAAGGGAAGTATGGGTGGAAAAACTTGTGTAAAAAGTTTTAATATAATATAATATTATATTATATTATATCATATTATGATATGATACAATATAAAAGGGTAAGAATAATAATATTAATATAGCACTTACTACATGCTAGGTACTGTGCCAAGCACTTTACAATTATCTCATTTGATCCTCACCACAACCCTAGGAGGTATCCCCATTTTACAGATTATCCCATTTTGCAGAGGAGGAAACTGAGGCAAACAGAGGCTAAGTGACTTGCCCAGGGTCACACAATTAGCAAGTGCCTGATGCTAGATTTGAATTCAGGTCTTCCTCACTCCAGGCCCAGGACTCTAGATAAGCAAAATGTGTGGCATAGCTCCAAAATGATAACTCAATCATAGGCCACATTAAGTGAGGCAGTATGACATAATGAATAGAGTTGCTTTGGAATCAGAAAGAGTTAGTTCAAATACCACCTTTCCCACATACCAGCTGAGGGACCCTAGACAAGTCACTGAAACTTTTAGTGCCCTTCCCACCCACCCAAATAACTCTAAGTCTTAGAGTCTAAGACTCCATGTAGCAGAGAAAGTTCTTCTCTGTACTGCTGGAGGAAGCTCCTCCCTGGTAGTTCCCTACACAAGCGAAATCAAGGGACAGCTTGAAAAAATGGGGCAGGGGAGAAAGAACCAGGTCCTTGAAACTTTTATGCCCTCTGGTCTGCCCCAGTCACACTGCATCCAGGGTGTTTTGTTTAGCTCTGACCACTACATCTTATGAAAGACATAAAAAAGCCGGTGAGTACCCAGAAAAGTTTTATTAGCATGGCGATGTGACTGAAAGTTCCTCGGAGGAACTCGGGGTGTTTAGCTTGGAGGAGAAAAGACTTGGACGAGGGTGGAGGGCACATAAATCTTGTTCAATCCTGTTCGATGTTGGTATTCGTGTTCGATAGGATCAGATCCTATTTGGGGTTTGCTTGGCAAAGATACTGGAGTGGTTTGCCATTTCCTTCTCTAGCTCATTTTATAGATGAGGAAACTAAGGCAAAAAGGGTTAAGTGACTTTCCCAGGATCACAGTGCGAGTAAGTGTCAGAGGCCAGATCTGAACTCAGGAAGATGGGTCTTCCTGACTCCAGGCTTGGCTCTCCATCCACTATGCTGCCTAGCTGCCCTGGAGTGCATAATAGGTATTTTTAAAATATTATAAGGGCTCTCATATAGAATAGTCATTAGAATCTGGGTGCTTGGTTCCAGAGAGAAAATCTAGGAGCAATCAATCAAGAAGCATTTATTAAGTGCTCATTATATGCTAGGCCCTATATTAAGTGCTAGGGATAGAAAGAAAGGCAGAAACAGAGTTCCCACCCTTGAGGGACTGATCTTCTAAAGGGAGAGATAATATGCAAACAAGCACATCCATATAAGCTCTATATAGTATAAATGGAAAGTAATCTCAGAGAGCATGCACTAAAACTTGGGGGAATGGGATCCCCCATGGGAATCCTGTAAAAGGTGGGTCTTGAGCTGAGTATTGAAGGAGGACAGGGAAGCCAAGTGTTGGGGAGAGCTGTCCACACGCAGGGGACAGCCAGTGAAAAAGGCCTGGGGAGGAAGAGAAACAGAGTTAGGTTCAATAGAATTCCTTAACAGTGACCGCTGTCCATCATCTGGATGGGTTGTCAGGGGCAGCAATGGCTTTCTCATTCTCTGAGAGTCATTGAGCAGACCCTCTTAGTGGTTTGGGGACGTTGTAGAGAAGATTTCTATTCCAATATGGATTGGACGAGATGACCTCTGAGATGCCTTCGGACTCTGAGGTTCTAAGACAGTCTTTGTTCCGTGTATAACATAGCACTCCCTGTGAATTGAGGAATTATGTATTTGATGTTTTTTAAAACTGTATCCATGGTACCAGCTGCCTCAAAACTGAGTAAGTCAGTGTCACACTTCTAAATGTGTCATTTTCAGATCTTACTGGCTAAATGGCTGCTTTAGAAAAGAATTATTTTGAAGGCAGCCAGCAGAGACAAGAAGTCAGGCCAAAACTTCATAATCATATTTCATATACAGCCTTATAGATAAATAATACTAATCCTACTTCAGAGGCAACATGAACCTGGAAATGTAGCTAGAGGAAAAACAGAAGTGTAATCTTTGGCCAAAAGTAGGCAACCAAGAAGGACCAGTCACCTGTACCAGCCCTAGGATAGGGAGCAAGAGGCCTTCTCCTCCGGGTCGCTCAACCCATACCAATGGGCATCTGGGAGAGAGACAAGCAACATCTGTTGTTTCTGGGGGCAGCTACTGACTTTTCCCTTCACCAAACAACCCTCGTTGCTCAACTGCCAACTTCCTACCAGGAAAAGATTTCTCACTGTCAAATGGATGCTGACCTTCTCCTGTCAGATCCCTACTTCTGATACAGATATCACAAAGTCTCTAAGTGGCATACTGAATAGTGTTCCACTGAATACTGCAATTCCACTGAACCTGGAATCAAGAAAACCTGAGTTAAAATCCAGCCTCTGACAAATACTAGCTGTGTGACCCTGTGTAAGTGACTTAACCCTCTGTCTGCCTCAGTTTCCTCATCTATAAAATGAGGACAATAATAGCATCTACCTCCCAGGGTTGTTGAAAGCTGGGACATTTTCAGTGTGAGCATTCACACATTATAAATCAGGGCTTGGTTCATTCTTCTGTTGATAATCTAGACTTAAGAAGATTATGGAGAAAATGCTGATGATGCAGATAAAACTTAAAAGTTTGTCCCTGCATACATTGTGGGTTTTTGTGGTGGTAGTGGTTGTTTTTGGAGACCATGCATGTCCTTGAGTATGGAGAACTGCAAGGAGTCCAGGTTAGCTGCATTAAAGGGTATGTAAATGGGAATAAGGAAGACTGGAGAGGGAGTCTAGAGCCAGATCTAAAGGGCTTTAAATAACAAAAAGAGGGATTTGTATTTTATCCTGGAGGCAATACAGGGCTCTGGAAGGTTCTTTTTGCAGGAGAGTGAGTGGTGTTGTCAAACATGTGCTTTAGTAACTTGAGAGACATGGGGCAGGTGGATCAGAAAGAGGAGAGGCTGGAGGCAGGGAGACCACTGAGGAAGCCATTGCAATAGCCCAAGGCAGAGAAGTGAGGAGGGCCGGGACAATGGTAGTAGTGGTGTGAGTGGAGAGGAGGAGATAGTTGCAAAAGGCATCGTGAATATAAAATCAAAAATACTTGGCAATTAATTAGATATAAAGAGTCTGTGAAAGTGAAGAGTCCAAGACAGGGGAGGAGAACCCTTTCCTTTGGATTCAGTCAAAGAGTCACACTTGAGGACCTAGAGGGCCATATGAGGCCTCAGGGTCACGGGTTCCCCACCCCTGGTCTAGGAGGATTACTAGATTGTGGACTTAAAGTGAGTTAGGTTAACCTGTCTGAGTATCATTTTCCCCTTCCATAAAATGGAGGATTGGAGCACACATTCCTTAAAGTCCCTTACAGCTTTGAATCTATGATTTTGTTATCCTAATATACATGTTAGCATTAAATGTGGAATGCTGTCACTATTAGTCTAAGAAACAACATAGAGAGCTCCTCTATTCAGAGACTTACCTGTATCAAATATGTTTTTTCTTCTATTAGCACAATTAAATTATATGAAAGAATGACAGTCTCTTTCAATAAGTAAACTAGCTTCACCACATATGGTGGTATTAATCAGATTTGCCAAAGAATATCTCTTTCCATGTATTGTCACAGGCAAAGCAAATGAAATTAGATAAACAGAGGAGAATCAATGGCCTAGACTTGTCAATGGTCATTTAAGGAATAGTGGAAAGAGCTCTGGTTCTGATTCATTCTGATCTCTGCTATTTCCTGGCTATGTTATCTTAGGCAAGTCACGTTACCTCTCTGAGTCTCAGTTTCCCCATGTACAAAATGGTGATGCTAATAATATCAAAAGGCAGCCAGGTGATGAGTGAATAGGGTGCCAGGCCTGGAGTCCAGAAGACTCATCTTAGTGAGATCAAATCTGGCCTTAGACTAGGTGTGTGACCCTGGGCAAGTTATTTAACCTGTTTGCCTCAGTTTCCTCATCCATAAAAAATAAGTTGGAGAAGGAAATGGCAAACTACTCCAGTATCTTTGCTAAGAAAACCCCAACTAGGGTCACAAAGAATGAAACAACTGAATATCCCAATAATATCAACTGAGATAATATGGAAAGATTTATATTAATTTCATTATAAGCAGCATAGTGCAGAATGAATGGCACTATATTTGGAGCCAAAAGCTCTGAGTTCAAGTTTGAGTTCCACGTCTTCTGTGAAGTTGAATAAAGCACTTTTCCTCCCTGTGCCTTAGTTTCCTCATCGGTAAAATGGAATAATAATATGGGCACTGACTACCTGACAAGTTAATTGTGAGGACCAGTTACTCAGTCAACAAGTCAGCCAACAAGTATTCATTAAGGGCTTACTACTGCCAAACTAAGCTCTGAAGACACAGGTATAAACAAAAAGAAAGATAGTCACAGCCTCAAAGATGTTACACTCTAATGGGGGAAACCAAAGGGAACTGAAAAGGGAGGGAAGACTAGGACATGCTGACAAAGTTAGGAGAGTGAATCATAGCTAGCCTGACTCCTTTCTCAAAATAGAGGTTCCAAGAGGAATTCACCTATGGAGGAGGAGGACCACAGGGTCAGAGGCTATAGAAAGGGGGAGAGGCTGTTAAATTACTTGTTTCCCTGGAGAGAAGACCAGATAAAAAGACCACAGAGAGGCAGACAGATGACAGAACAAAGGTCGTGGTGCTGTAGAGCTCGATGGCGATACCTGCTACTCTGTTGACCTGCAGTTTTCTCAGCTGATCCCACCTTTTTTTTTTTTTTGGTAAGGTAATTGGGGTTAAGTGGTTTGCCCAGAGTCACACAGCTAGTGAGTGTTAAGTGTCTGAGGACTGATTTGAACTCAGGTCCTCCTGACTCCAGGGCCGATGCTCTATCCACTGCACCTCCTAGCTGCCCCTGATCTCACATTCTTAATGACACCAGCACAGAATGTGTCTTTTGATCCCTCTCTAAAATCCCAGAATCCTGCCTTGGAGCTCAATCACATAATGAGTTGCACATTGGTCCTTGCCAAGTTCCTGCCAGTGCTAAGAAAATTCCACAATTTATCCTGAAAATGCTGTTCTGTCTTCTTTAATGCTAAATTTATGAATTAAATATTATGTAGGTAAACTTTTTTATTAATGAGATCATAGCAAGGAAGGGAGAGGAAGAAGGAGGAAAATATGAAAGGCAAAGGAAAATGGGAAGCTTATTTTTCTTTGAAGCACAAGCCACAAATAATAATGGAAGATAAATGTGAAATACCAAAAGCCTCATTTAGACTTTAAAATAACATTAATTGCTGCTGTTAGATTGGCTATTGCTTCTTCTCTATTAGGTTCTGAACAGAACAAAACTACTTTTTATCCATTTGTCCTTCAAGGCTTACCTCATGTCACCTCCGACATGAGACCTGTCCTGATCTCCCTAGGTGTTAATGCCCTCCCCTCCATCACTCTGTGCTTATTTTGTGTATATTTACTTGCACATATTAGAACACTCCTCCCTCCTGCCAAATAAGATGTAAGCTCCTTGGAGGCAGGACAGTTTAATTTTTGTTCTTGAATCTTTTTGTATCTAGCATAGTGCCTGATGTGTGGTAGGTTCTTAATAAATGTATAATGAGGCTAAATGGGTGGAGCTTCCTTCTCTGTAGGATACAGGGCCCATAGGCTCTGAGTATAGTACAAAATACTTTGAGATGATGAGGTAATTCCCTTATTGACCACGGAGCCAAGAAGGTCTGCTCTTTAAAAAGAGAAACAATTTCTACTCTTGCTCACTGTCTTCTACTTGAGAATATGTGGTGTGGAACTCTCTTTGGAATAACCTAGGAGTAGAGAGCAGTGCCTCCCTTCCCCATTCTCACCCTCCACTCCTAATTCTATGGCAGCTGCTTTATATGTGTGGTAAGGCCCATGTATTGTGAGGGCCCGTGCGTAGAAAGGGCTGTTCCCCACATGTAGCATGGGAGTGACATAGTGTGACTCAAAGGGAGGCAGGATAGACATCTCTAGCCTCTTCTTCCCTGTATCTTCTCTAAGGGAGACTTTAATGCATGCCAGGAGGGTAAGCAAGAGGTTGAGGCTGGAGGCCACCATTCTGCTCTTCTTAGAGAGAGCGGGATACTGGACTAGAATTATATTTGTCTACTCCCTTAAATATCATTTGTCTAATGGATGAGCTTTTCGCATTCAACCTAATTTCTGAATACTGTTCATTATTGGGGAGAAGCAGGAGGACCCCAAACTTTACATCCAAGGCTTGTCTCCCTTCCCACCAAATACCAGTTCCAAAATGAACACACATAACATTTAACCAAGAAACTGAATTATCTAAATTGGTAGCAAACAGAAGTCAGAGAAGATATACATAGGAGAGTATATACCAGACAATACAGAGTGAAGGAGCCCTCCCGTTGGGAGTGAGGTAACTCAGTTCAGCAGAGAATCTTATATCTCACCCAAGGGGAAGTTCTCCAAAGTCTCTAGTGTAACAAACTGGGGATAGGCTCATGATGGAGACCTACCAACTCCTCTCTTGTCTCCCCAGAGTCTTTTCCTTCAGCAGCCTGAACTGGGGTTGGCATTTTACATCTTCCCTCTCAAAGCCAGAAGTACCCAAAGCAACTCAAAGCTCGAAGATAACTTGAAGACCATCTCAAGAAGAAATGAAAAGATCTGGGCCCACCCAGGGCAGGGCATTCACTTCTATCAATTAGGAGAGAATCCCATATCAATGGGCTTTGCAAAGGATTGGGTATATACATAGCAATACTCACATGTGCTGCCTGGAGAGCCGGGACCTGAACCTTAAGCTCCCGAACTTCTCTTTTGTTTTGTGTTTTCTTTCCTGAGCATAGTTGACCAAACAGTAATTCTGTGATGGATGTTTCCAACATAGGAGGTAAGTTCCATGGATCAGGGATACCCCAAAGTACTACATCATTTCTCAGAGAAAACAACCATTTACAAAAGGATGAGCCTAAACCCTGTCCTGGATTGTCGGAAGACATTGTCCTTAAAGGAATTATCAAGACAATGCAGAGCTAAGGTAAAATGTCTATTCAATGGTCACACTAAAAGTTTCATGTTTTGTTTTCTCAAAAGAGAATAGATTGTGTCATATTTTAAGTATTTTTAAATGCTTACTCATGAATATTTTACGCTATAAGCATCTCTTTTTTGTGGATTAAGTGAATTGCTGTCCTGTACCCAAACTGCATGGTACATTAAGTATCTTTCTAATTCATTTTGAGGAAAGCCTAGACATTAGCTAAACCTGAACTTTAAGTGACTTTCCTTAGGGTTCCAGGGAAAATGATGTAGAAGCAGATGGTTTGAGGGGGGAAAAAAGGACCTGACCCTCCCTGTGAGGCCAGGCTCCTCTCAGGATTCAATCCAGTCTGAGCCCAGAATCTGAGGTTCCTTCGTGGGAGAAGGTGAGCACCCCAGCCCTACCTAAACTATCAGTGTTATTTGTCACTACAAATGCCTGGGTTTGTTTTTGTTTTTTGCTTTGTTATGTTTTCTGAAGTATGTTTTACTGATGTATTTTGTCTTGACTCAATCATCTCTGGGAAAATCGTCTCTTCATCAATTAAACAAGCATTTATTAAAGCACCCACTACGTTCCAGGTACTTCGCTAGACCCCAAAGATACAAAAACAATGAAGAAAAGTCCCTACTCACAAGGAACTTACTTTCTAATGGAAAAGTGTCAGGGTCATAGTTCAGTCTGGTGAAACAGAGAACTCAGAACTCAAGGGTTCAAACAACTAAGACTTTTACTACTTCTATTCCTCTCAGAGAAAAGCAGGTCTCTAGGCAGTTAAAAGCAGTACAGAAGGAAAAAGAAGATAAAAACCAGGAGCATGAAGATTGAAAGCAGTTGACAAAGAGATTCTCTGGGGTCTCAGGAGCTCCCCGTCAAAGCGTTAAAAACTGCTTCTATGTTTCTCTATGTAGCCCAAACTGTCTCAAGTCTGCCCCACAACTTTCTTTCTCACAACAGTCCAGAGTCATACTGTGAAAATGTGAGGGTTTAGGCTCAGTCTCTCGTAAATGGACATCTTCTCTGAGAAATGATATAGTACTAGTACTGTGCGGTGTTTCTGACCCCTGGAAATGTGGAAATGTGTATACATATACACACACATATATATATATGATTATCTGAAATATATATTTAATATATAAATAATGTATTTATATAACCATCATTAATTAATTAATTACTAAATTAAATTCATTAATAAAATTTAATCATTAGATTAATTAAATTAATAAAAATATTTATTAATATAATATGTAAATATAAAGAAAATAAATACAAAGTTGGTAAATACAAGGCAGTTATGGAGGGAGGGCAATAGCAGTTGGGGGCATCAGTAAAAACTTTGTGTAGAAGATGGTGTTTGACCTATGCCTTAAATGAAGAGGATTCTTTGAGGCAGGAGTGAAAGGGGAGTGCATTTCTGGCCTGGGGGATAGACAGTACAAGGAGAAGAATGGAGAAATGAGTGCCATGATTGAGTAACAGATACAAGGCCAGTTTGGTTGGCACTTAGAGTGTAGGAGGGAGAGGAGGATAAAATGGAGCCAGAATGATAGGTTGGGATCACATTGTGAAGGAGTTTAAAAGCTAAACAGAGAAGTTATTTGATTCTAGAGGTAATAGGGAGCCACTATAGTTTATCTAATAGGGGAGTGACAAGGTCGGATCTGAACTTAAGGAAAATCACTTTGGTAACTGTGTGGAGGACAGACTTAAATGGGAAAAGACTTGGGGCAGGGAAGCCTCCCTTCTGACAAAGAGTAATAAATGAGCAAAAATGTCCAATACAGTAACTGCATTCGATGTATTCAACATTCCCTTCTAGTACTCATTCACATTCCTGCAATGAAAAGAGATTATTATCTGTTATCTACTCCCTGGAATATTCACTGATTTTTCAGATACTCAGAGTTCAACTTGCTTTATTTTTTCTTTCTCTTTATTTTTTAAATAGAATTTTATTTTTTCCAATTACTTGTAAAGATTTCAACACTCATTTTATAAGGTTTTGAGTTCCAAATTTTTCTCCCTCCCTCCCTTTCTCCCTCCCCAAGACAGCAAGCACTCCGATATAGGTTATAAGGATATAACATGGATGTGCAATCATGTTAAACATATTTCCACATTGGTCATGTTGTAAAAAAAGAAACAGAACAAAAGGGAAAAACCGTGAACAAAAAAACAAAAAACAAAAAAAGTGAAAATAGTATGCTTTGATCTGCATTCAGACTCCATAGTTCTTTCTTTGGATGTGGACAGCATTTTCCATCAGGAGTCTTTTGGAATTGTCTTGGATCATTGTATTACTGAGAAGAGCTAAGTCTGTTGTAGTTAATCACACAATTTCAACTTGCTTTAAATGAGCTTTTTTTTTTTACATCCTTGTATATTGCTGTTTATATTGTTCTTTTGGTTCTGGTTATTTCACTATTCATCAGTTCATACAAATCTCCCTATATTTCTGCGAATTCCTCATATTCATCATTTCTCACTGCAAAATAATTCATTATATTCATATGCCATAGTTTTTTCCACCTATTCCCCGATTGACAGAGACCTGCTTGGTTTGCTGTACTTTTCTACCACTAAACATACTGATATAAATATTTTTACCTATATTGTTTCTGCCTTTGTCTTCTTAGGCAGCAAAGTGCCACAGTGGATAGGGTGCTGAGCTTTGAGTCAAGAAGACTCCAACTCAAATATTACCTTGCAGATTTATGAACTGTATGATTCTGGCATGTTGCTTATCCTCTTTAAGACTCAGTTTCCTCATCTGTAAATTAGGGATCTGGACTGGAAGGTGCTCTAAAGTCTTTTCTAACCATCTGATCTTATTAGTCATTGGAGTAAAAGCCCAGTGATGGGATCATTGTACCAAAGGGTTTGGGTAATTCAGTAATTTTCCTTGCATATTTCCAAACCAGATAGGGCTGAATTAATTCATAATTCCAACTATTTATTAGTTCATGTTTCTTCCCATTGCCCCTTCTCCATTAACTATTCCTATTTTTTGTCATCTTTGCTGAATAACATGGTTTGAGGTGAAACCTCAAAGTTAATTTTCTTGCTCTTAGTAATTTTGATCACGTTTTCAGGTGGGCATTGATAGCTTACAATTCTTTTGAAAATTTTGTTTATATCCTTTGACCATTTATGATCAGTGGATAATGTCCCTTGGTGTTATATATTTGTATGCATTCCTTATGTAACTTGGATATCAAAAATTTATCCATAACATTTTATGCAAATATTCTCTCACTCTATAGTTTCCCTTCTTAATCTCTGATTAAATAAAATCTTTGATTTTATTCACGTACAAGTTTTTTTTTAATTTCATGTAGTCAAAAGTATCCATTTTATCTTTAATCATTTCCTCTACCCCATGTTTAGTTAAGAATTCTCCATCTAACCAAAGTTTTGAAACATACCTGATCTTGTCCTCTTAATGTCTTTTTAAAAATGTAACTTTTTATGTAATTTAGGTCATTTTTAGTTTATTGTTATATATGGTATAAGCCTTTAGTCTAAGCCTAATTCCTGCCAAACTGCTTTCCAATTTCCTCTGAAGTTTTTGTCCAAAGGGGAGAATTTCCCTAAGTAATTTAGGCTCTTGAGATTATCAACACAATTAACTATTTTTGATTGCTTCTTCTGTTTTAGCTTATCCAGTCTGCTCCACTAATTACTTTTCTGGTTTTTTTTTAACCAGTACTAAATAGTTTTAATGGTCCTCTATCCTTCATTCTCCCTTTCTATAAACATAGATGTCAATATAGATATACATATGTATCTATATATACAAATATATGCATATATACATAAGTATTGTCACATATGTATGAATATGCTATATTGTATGTATACATGTATGTATACTGCTACCTAAATATGTGTATATACAGAGTGAGAGCTCTAGTGAATCTGATACAACTCTTCTTTCAGTCACACTTTTTTCTTATTTTTTATATTCTTGAACTTTTGTTCTTTCAAATGAATACCCTTGTTTTACTATATAGTTCAATAAAGTATTCTCTCAGTTAATTTGATTGGCATATCACTAAAACTTTAAATTAATTTAGACAGTATCACCATATTGGCATGGCCTAGTCACAATCAGTGAATCTCTAATTATTTGTCTCCTCTCTCTCTCACTCTTTTTCTGTTCCTTACTTTTTTTTAATGTGATTGGGTGTCCTTACTTCACCCAGACTGGAAGTGCAAGGACTACTTGTGTGCTAGGCCCACTGCTAATCAGTACAAAAAAAATGACCTATTGTGTTTTTGATCTGGGTTAATTCACCCTCTCCTTAGACAACCTAGTCCCCACCACCACCACTGCTTGAGGCCAAGGCTCACCATATAGATACTGCATTTAGTGCAGACAGCCCACTGCACCTCATAACTCCCAAAATCAAGAAAGAGATTGGCCAGCCTCAGCCTCTCAGGTAACTGGGATAGAAGTTGGTCAATATATCCCCTTTATTTCTTAAAAAATGTTTTGTAATTGTATTTATATAATCTAGTATGTGTATTGTTAGGTTAGATTAACTTGCAGGTATTTCATGTATTTTATAGTTTATTTTAAATGGTATTTTACTTGTTATAATTTCTTCTCAGTTTCTATTGGTACTGTATAGAAATGATGATGATCTGTGAATGTATTTTGTTATTGCTTCCTTATGATACTATTAATCATCTCAATTGGTTTCTTTGCTGATTCTGTAGAGTCTTCTATTATCTCATCATGTCATCTATAAAGAGTGATAGTTTTGTCTTCTTTTTGCCAATGTTTCTACCTTTAACTCTGTATTCTTTTATATACTTTTTATATACCTTTATATAACTACTGTTATAGTTAATAATTATAGAACTATGTCAAAGGAGAAATCCTTGTTTTATGCCCTGCTTGTAGTAGGAAGGCTTCTAGTATTTCTCCTTTACCTTTCTTTGTATCCCTAGCACTTATCATAGGACCTAACCTAGAGTAGGTACTTAATAAATGTTTATTAATGGTGATTTTGCAAATAATGCTAGTTCTTGTTTTTAAATGTTTTTATTATATTAAATGAACTCTTTCATGCTAATGATTTTTAGAGTTTTAAAAACAAACGAGTGCTTCTGTCAAATACATCTTTTGCACCTGTTAAAATAATCATGTGGTTATTTGGTTATTTTTGTTGCTTATGTAATCAATTATGCTAATTGTTTTTATAATGCTGAACCATCCTTTCATCTCTGATATGTGTATAAATTGGTCATATTATTTTCTGTATATATTTTTATGGTTTTCTAACAAATTCTTATTGAATTTTACAATCCATTGTGGACATGAATATCAATTTTAAACAATGCAAAAATTTGAGAACAAGATAGTACCTTAGACATCACGCCCACCTTCATTTATAAATGAAAAATAAAAAGCAGGGTCTAGGGAGGGTAAATGACTCATCTAAAGCTATACATCAAGGCAGTTTAAAAGCTGAGATCAGAATCTAGTTCTCCTAATTCTCAAGTGAATGCTTTTTCTACTACCACCAAGCTGCTTCTATACCACTACTACTTCTAGAAAAATAATCATGAAAAATGTCTATTGTACAGAGTTGTAAATAAGTTTATGTACATACTCCAAAGTGGAAAAAAAAACCCAAGTAGAAATAGAAACAAGGAATCAAAGAAAGCAATTAAATTGTTTTAAATTTGGTATGAATTCTTAAATATCTTCATTGACATGCTTTCTTTTTAAAAATAGATTACCTGATATGACTATGATGGAATACTATGGTGTTATAAGAAATGACAAGCAGGATGCTTTCAGGAAAACCTGGAAAGACTTACATGAATTGATGCAAACTGAAGTGAGCAGAACCAGGAGAACATTGTCACAGTAACAGCAATCTTGTATGGTGATCAACTATGAATGACTTAGCTATTCTCAGCAATACAATGATACAAGACAATTCCAAAGGATTTATGACGAAAAATGCTATCCACCTCCAGAGAAAGAACTAACAGAGTCTAAATGCAGATTGAAGCATACTTTATTTTTACTTTATTTTTCTTGTTGGTGGTGGGGGTTTTGTTTTCTCTTTCTTTCTTGTTATTCAGTCATTTTTCAGTCATGTCTGACTCTTCATAACCCCATTTGGGGTTTCCTTGGCAAAGATATTGAAGTGGTTTGCCATTTCCTTCACCAGCTCATTTTATGGATGAGGAAACTGAGCAAACAGGATTAAGTGACTTGTCCAGGGTCATACAGCTAGTCAGTGTCTGAGACCACTTTTGAACTCAAGAAGATGAGTCTTCCTGACTCCAAGCCCAGTACTCTATCCACTGTACCACTCAACAGCTGCGTTCTCTTTTGCAACATGACTAATGAGGAAATATGTTTTGTAAACATGTAAAATATATATCAATGTACTTGCTTTTTCAAGGAGTGGGAGAGGAAGGGAGGGAAGAAGAGAAAGAGGAAATGATTCATTGAAGACCCCTACTCTATTCCAATCAGTATCAATCAATTTCATATGATTATAAATTCTGTATATTTGACCCCAGAGCTGTGAGATGCAGATGGAAAGATCACTTGCATAATCATGTGGAAGCTGGCTGCAGGCCCTCCACCCTTGTTTTTCCTTGTTGTGGTGACCAAGCCTAGTGTACTAGGTGACTCAACTACATGGGAAGTCCCCCAAAATTATTTTTGTACCTCTGGACCATTCTCTCTTGTTCAACATGAGGTGTCCATCTCATGACCATCTTATGACCACCTACTCAGTAGAGATGCCCTATGCTTTACCCATCTTATGACCACCTTATGACCACCTAAGTCAGTGGAGATATTCCTTGCTTTGCCCATGAAGAAGATCTGAGGTCCACTTCATCAGAGGGGACCATGGACCCTTTAACAAAGTGCCATTGACTCAGAGCTTTGTCTCAGTCTCTTTTATTGCAGGTTGGATAATTTTTATCTCCACAGGAGGAAATTTGGAACTTAAAAAAATATAAGAAGTGAATGTTAAAATAGCTTTTATATGTAATTGAGAAAAAATAAAAAAACATTCTTTAAAAAGATAGATTACCTATAATTTAATATGCATCTTGATGTTCTTAGGAATAGCCATTCATAAGGTATGCAGAGCCCTAATTAGAAATTTTGGTGCCCAAGGTCAGCTTCATACAACTTACCCAGGGGAAAAAAAAACACAGAACACTGGACTGAAAAAACTTTTCAAGACAAATTCTACTGGAGAAGGTGAAGAAATACTGGGATACAAGGTCCCATGAGAGGATAGATCCCAGAAAACTACATCACTGAAGAGACAGAGATCCATGGGCTGTAGCTTCTGTAGGCAGAAACCACAGGGTGCCTTAAGACCATTCAGGAGGCTGCTAGACTAGGAGGAGGAAGGAGAAGGGAGGAAGGCAGGAATGGGCAGAGGAAGAGTCCATCTGAGGTATGGTAGAAAATGTACTATTTGGTAGTCTCTTACTTTAATTACTCCGTTTAATTGATTCTGCTAACCACATACTAAAAGAAGCTGATATTACTGAAGGAGTATAAGTGGTGACAGAATACTCTAAATTTTGCATCATTAGGGCAAAGCCTTGATTTACCTACCCCAGTTATGACTGTGAAGATGTGTGATTTCTGTCACAAATGAGGGCTAATTTTTTTTCATACTTACAACAAATAGTCACTACCTTTAATTTATGTCTCAGATGAAACCATTGGTTATTTTGGCTTCTTATTAACATGTTACATTAATTTAAATATTTTTTTATCTTTCAAATGTTATCACTTATAGCAAATCCATTTTAGAAAAACCTAAGTATATTTATTGCCTAACAAAACCCTAAGAAGACAATGAAACGATTTTTTTTAAAGCAATTTGAGGTATTTTTTTTTGGAGGCAGAGTTTAACAGTCCTAACATCAAACTGTCTAAAATTAGTATTCTTATACATTTTTGTATCATTGTTTAGAGTAAAACTAAATTCAATTGCTTCTCTGGTTGAAAGAAAATATCTGATGTAATTTGGTTCACTATGCTCATGATTGCAGGATCAGGGTGCAAAAAAAAGGAAGTAAAATGTAGGGCAACACCATAAAACAATGTTTTCAGATGTTAGAAGAATGTAACATATTATTCTTGGTGTAATAAAAGTATAAGAGCAAATATTTGAGAAAAATATTCATCTACAATTGTATTTTTAGGAGTTATGTCAGCATAAACACCTGGTAACCATAGCAACTGTGACAGATTATATTGCTTCCACTCTCTGTCTAACAAAATGGCTGAAATTATGTCTAAACCCAGTTTGCCCTCATCATCTCAAAAAGAACAAGAACTATGACAAATAAAAAAGAACAATAAGCATAGGAGGTGAAAAGAAAGAAATCCTCAAATGGAAAACTAGCAAAGAGATTGAAGAATTAAATAAGCAAATAAAAACTCCTAATACCACAAAGAAATACTATGCTATAAAAAGATTGTTAGGGGAAATCTATAGAAGAGAATAATTCTATAACTATAATTAGTATCCCAGAAAAGAGCATTGAATGGCCACAACAATACCAAGAGTGGCTAGAACCCAACAAATGAATTGACAAAAAATGAGGAAATTTAGAACTCAATAAGAACTCAAAAGAAGAGCCAATGATTTAAAATAGCTTAAAAATCTTTAATTGTATCTTATTTTTACTAATGCCTTTTCATTTTACATCAATTCACTTCTAAATATATCTCCCTCTCCCACCCAGTAAGCAATTCCTTATAACAAACATTTAACATGAAAGAGAAAAAAAGCAGTTCAGCAAAACTAACCAATTCATCAACTGTCTGACAGCACATCTATTATTCCACACCCATGGTCCCCCAACTCTGCAATGTAAGGAGGGAAGTACATTTTCTCAACTTTTCTTCAGGTCCAAAATTGGTCATTATGATTACAAAGCAGCAAGTTAACATCTTTTTTCATTTGTTATACTCGTTATATATTCCACCACCACCCCCAGTTCTACTTATTTCACACTGTATCAGCTTGTCTCTCTGTGCTTCTCTAAATTCTTTAAGATTGTCATTTCTTATGGTACACAAAAATATCATTATATTTATGTATCACAAGTAGTTCAGTCATTTCCATTGGATGAGGACCTAATTTGTTTGTTCCTCCACTTTCTCTTTTTGCTATCAAAAATGAGTTACTATGAATATTATGGTATATAAGGGACCACTGTTTCTGGTTTTTACTTCCTTAGGATAAGGTCTGGCAATGAGATCTCTTGATTAAAAATAGTTTTTAAATATGGAAAGGGCAATGGATATGGTAGTCAGAGGTCATGGATTCAAATTCCACTTCTCTCATTTATTACCTGTGTGACTTTGGGAAAGTCACTTAATCTCTCTGGGCCTCATCTGTAAAATGAAGGAGGCAGACTAAATATCCTCTAAGATTTCTCCTAGCTCTAAATATAATGATCGTATCACTTTTTAAAAAGCATTTTTCCAAATTGCTCTGCAGAATGGTTGGATTAATTCATATCTCCAATAGCATATTAATGTACATGTCTTCCTTCAGCCTCTCCAACATCTTCCTTATCTTCACTGAATTATTGAATGTGACATGAAACCTTACATTTGTTTTGATTTACATTTCTCTCATTATCAGGCATTTGGATCAATCTTTCATACAGTTGTTGATTATTTGCATTTTTTTATTTTGAGAATTATTTGTTTACATTTTTTAATCCTTTATCTATTTGAAGGGTGGTTCTTGGGGTCAAATATTTGAATCAATTCCCTCTATATCTTATACATTAGATGCTTATCAGAAATGATGAAAATATTTCCTCATTAACAATTTCTCTTCTTATTCTAGGCTTTGTTGATTTTTCATGCAAAAACTGAAGCTGAAAAAGATTAATAAATCAGAGTACATCTTGAAAAAGAAATTAAGGAGACAAAACTCTAAAATGCAATGATACAAGAATTAGTAGAACAAAAATCAAAAGACATCAAAAGTGGAAAAAATACACAATTGTCTACATAAAGACAATTGACCTGGATATCAGAATTTGGGAAGGTAATTTAAAAAAAAGTCAATGGACTCTCAGAAAAAATGTGATAAAACAAAATTCCTCAACACCATATTTCAGGAAATCATAAAAGAAAAAGGTTCAGAAATATTGAAACCAGTAAGTTAAGTGCAGACAATAGAATCCACTGGGCATGACCATACGGAAACTCCAGGTTTCCCTGAAACCACCTTGAAATGTGGTTGCTGAATTCCAGAGTTACCAGGTGAAAGGAAAAATATTGAGAATGTCCAAGAAGAAATTACTCAAGTGCCAAGAATTACTCAAGACTTCTAAACCATAAAGAAATTGTCCCATTGCTGTACATATAACCAAAGGAGGTCAATTATTCTTTTAAAGTTCCCTTTGCACCAAAATATTAACAGCAGTACTTTTCGTGGTAACAAAGGACTGGAAACATAGTGCCTGTCTATTGAGGAAAAACCAAATAATATGTAAATGGAATGGAATATTAATAGGTTATGAGAGATGACGAATACTGAGAAGCACAGGAAGACTTATATGATCTGATGCAAATTAAAATGAGTAGAACCAGTAAAACAATATATACAATGACTGCAACAATGTAACTAGAAAGAACATCAAGCTGTCCCAATGGGGCAGTGGGTATGGTACATTGCATATAATGTTGGATTTAGTTAACATGCTAGTTTTGATAAAAAAAATTTTTAAATTCTTGTCATAAGGGATAGCTCCCCACCCAACCCCTAGTCCTGATATGTATCTTTGTTAGGGGAAGGATATATTGGCAATGCAGGTAATGTAAAAATGTCAATGAAAGAGGTTTTTTTTTTAATTTTTAAAAAGAAGGAGCTGGGTATTAAATTCTTAACAATTATTAGGATGATTATCTTCCTTGGCATTATGATATAGGGGCAGATATATGGTACAATGAATACAGTGCTGAATCTGAAGTTAGGAGGATTTGGGTTTGCAGACTTTGAGAGAGTGGGGTTCAGGTGAAAGAATTCATTTAGACTTTCTCTTTAGCCATTGAGAGCTTTTATTTACATGAAAAAACACAGACCTTTTAGCAAAAAAGCTAATTGAGGCCCTGATATTTGGGGGAATTAGGCTTATATAGAGGTTTCAGAATAATGATGCAGTTTTAGATTTTTTTAAAGGGAGTTAAAGATTAAGGATAGGACAAGAAAGGATTTTATGACATAGGATGAGGGAGACAAAAGAAATTCTTTATGGTCCAGGATAAGATGTTTTTAGGGTTTTATGGTGTGTTAAAGATTAAGAACAAGGCAGGGAGACACAGGTTAAAGATTAAAAATAGGGAATACAAAAGCAATTCTTTTGGTACAGGTTAAGGAGAAGTTTTATGGTATTTCAAGATCAGGGGTAAAGAACTTTAGGATGCTCTTAAGCTACAGGATGAGCTACAGAATGAGGGGCCCCTCAGGAGGGGCCTCACAAAGTACTGGAAATCAATATTCTTTTTTTTATTTTATTTTAGGCAATTGGGGTTAAGTGACTTGCCCAGGGTCACACAGCTAGTAAGTGTCAAGTGTTTGGTTTGAGGCCAGATTTAAATCTTAATATTCTTTTTAACCCTTAGGGTACCATTTGTATCCACATCATGTTCACATCCAGCCTCAGACATTTACTAACTGTATGACCCTAGAACAAGTCACTTAACTTTGGTTTCCTCATTTGTAAAATGAGGGATAATAATAGCACCTATGTTCCCAGGGTTGTCGTGAGGAACTATTTTAAAGCACTTTGCAAACCTTAAATTACTATATAAATGTTAGCTATTGTTATTATATAATAATTATTGTTAATTTTTAAAAGAAGGAACTGGATACAGTTTCTAATTATCAATTAGGTTAGTAATATTCCTTGGGATCATGATATCATAAATGATAAAATACAGTCTTGAGATTAAGAGGTATTAAGATACTTGGTTTTCCTATTGCAGTTTAAAATATTACAACAGGGGAAGAATGAATACAGTAATACAGCCTGCATCTAGGAAGAGAAGCACAGTTCATAAATGGAAATGAAATATATTTTTTAGAGGTTTACTCATTATGAGCTGTCTTCCACCCATAGCCACAATTCTATATAAAGCAATCATCATGCTGGCTAACAACTTGACAACCAAAACCTATAGGCTTTTTGAATCTGCTTGAACCTAGTGGATAAGAAAGGTTCTCTCTAGGGATGGCCAGTCTAGCGCATCCTCAGAGCATTTGGAATTGTTCTACACCATTCAGTTGCAAATGGAAGCCTTTAGCAGGACCATTGTTTCTGTTTTAGCAAGAAAACCTATGGGTCTTCTCTCATACTGATTTTTTTTTTACTAGGTAAAAGAGGCAGTTCCTTGCCTCATTTCCTACTTAGTCTTAATCACTGAATGGGTGTGGCCTCAGTCAAACTGAGACCTGGGAAAGACCTTAGCTTAAAAAGGCCAAGGTCTCTCACTGCATCAGGGCCATTTCCAGTTGTCCTGATCTGTATCTTACCACTGGACCCAGATGGCTCTGGAGGAGTGAGTGACTTTGCACAGCTCTACCTCATTTACATGCAATTCACTTGCTAGTCAGGACATCATCTTCCTGATGTCATTGGTCCTCTTTGAGAATGAAAGACAAACAACAACAATCTGTTAAAGTAACTCAAATCACACATTCTACATCAAAAGTCAAGTTCAGGGCTGAAGGAAAGGAAGATAGACATTGAGTTGCACCTACAACTGCAAAACTTTGTTTTTTACTTTAAAAAAAGGAAGTCAAATGACAAAAATGTCATCTGAATTCCCTGTATAACAAAAAGGTTTTCAAATATTTAGTGCATTTTGGAATTTACAATGGGAATATTTTCCTCAACAAGAAGTCACAACTTTGTTTCCCTCAGTTTCCCTCTTTGTAGCATGATTATCTGTAGCCCTATTTGAATTCTGAAGGCTGTCAAGAGCTCTAAATGAAATGTCAATAGAACATTTATTATTCCTTGGAAGAAGGGAGCCCCTTAAATACAATCAAACACCACAGACTGTGTCTGAGGTCTCCACATCTTAAAATGTTATAGAATCATCTATGGAACATATACCATTTTCAATGTGACCTCCAGAAGACCATAAAAATGCAACAGTTGGTTCAAATACTGATTCCTCTCTGGTAATAACCCACCTCCTACAGAAACAAGCAACAATGGCCACATTGGGAATTTTCCCCAAAAAATTCTACTTCTGCATTCATGACCATGTTTTATTCCTATGCTCGCCTCCCTTTCAGCAACACTTTATTTTCAATAGCACATTAAATATTACTAAACTGCATCTAAATGGCTTCACTGAGTATGTCATCCATTCATTAATACCAAATGAGATGACTACAATTAGTGGTACAGTACAAAATCCCAGATTAATTAATAATGACAAGATGTCTACCATGAGGCTTCTGCTCCCCGGGGGTGAGTGTATAGTCAGTAAAAGAAAAAGGAACGCATATGGGGAGAGCTTGCTGGTAACCGGAAAGACAATGTAGAGTAACACAAATGATTAAACATCGAAAATTCAAAGTGCCTAGCAGAGGCTGCAAACAATTAGTCTTTTTCTCTTTCAGGAGCAGCCTGGGAAGCAGGATCTTAATTCAAGCTCTGCATAATTGCTGAGCAATGCCAAATAAGGGAAGATAGAGTTGCAGAGGATGCAAAATGGGAAATGGGTGCTTAAGCCTCATTTGAGTTTTAAAATTGAGATCCTTGGAAGAGCTCCAGTAATTGACAATAATCACATTTACATCTACCTAGATGAAAATCAGGAACATCATTGAATCTCTGTCTGGTGTGGAACACTTTAGAAAAAAACATTCTCAGCTCCCAAATAGACTTCATGTGGTCTGATGTCTTCAGAAAGACACTGAAATAAAGCACCTACTGCTACTCTGAATATTAACGCCATGGAGCCTCTTAACTTTTCCTTTTGTTGCAACTCCAGAAACCAAGAATACAAGAAGCACACTACCATGTCTGCATTAGGAAGTTGACCTTTTCTAAAGGTAATTTGAAGGAATGTGAGAGCAGAGAGAAGGAATCTCATTCGGTTTCTAGAACTCAGATTAATACTGCTGGATTTTTTTTTCTAAATTAATTATATTACTGCTTCCATACACTGTAAATAGTGTGGACAGGAGAGTAAAGGAGAGAAAACATTCAGCAGCAGGACTCTAGATCTCAATACCAATATGTTTCCCAGGCTTCTCTTCCTTTCTAAAGCTACTGGATGAATGAATACGTTCTATTCCTTTAATAGAATGATTCCAGGTATATTTGCTCACCTTGTCATCATAAAATGATATTTATTTAACTGAGTTGTATTTGTCCAAATTCATTTTCCCAGAGAGTAGCCTTAGCTTGGCGCAACGGGGGGAAAAGCTGGATATGGAGTCAGAGGATTTGGGTTCAAACCTTGGCTCTGCTCCTTACTATCTGTGTGACTTTGGGACCATCACTTAACTCTCTGAGCATTAGTTACCTCATTTGTAAAATGAAGTAGTTGGAACAGTTGACTTCTGAGCCTTACTTTACTCATCCATTAAATAGAGATAGTAATATTTGCAGTAGCTACCTCACAAGGATATTGTATAGAGAACTTTATAAACCTTAAAATGTTGTATAAATGTACACTGTTACCATTATTCCTCATTTTAAGGAGAAAGAAAATAATTTAGGGACTGGGCTATGGACAAGAAATGAAATCCAGAAATGTCCAGAAATGAAATCATGTCTGTAATTTTGTTTTGGGGTAAGGACTTCCCAGTGTGGGAACTCCCTTCACCAATGCAAATTGGTAACTTAGCTATAATTTATTAGTCTGAGAGAATTGCTGGGCATGGGGAGATTAAGCGACTTGCTCATAGTTACATCGCAAGTTATATATTGAAGACCTGCTCCAAGGTGGTTAAAAATAATGAGGAAGGAGGTATTGATACATATATTTTTATTAAGTATAAACCAAATAAGAGTAGATTTTAGGACATTGGCAAGGGAGCTTCTGAGATCCCTTTTAATTGGAAGTAGTGGTCCTTTGGCTTTCATTTAGCAGCCCAGGCATTGATGAGGGGCAATGACATTTGCCAGTAGGTAGTAATTTGGATATATATACATTCATATATATATACCAGTTGTCAATAGCAAGAAAATGCTGCCCTATCCTGTTAAGTGATAGCTCTAGTAGCAGTGACTACAGGGCAGTTAGGTGGTGCAGTAGAGAGTGCTGGGTCTGGAGTCAGGAAGACTCATCTTTCTGAGTTCAAATTTGGCCTCAGACACTTACAAGCTATGTGACCCTGGGCAAGTCACTTAACCCTGTTTGCCTCAGTTTCCTCATCTATAAAATAAGCAGGAAAAGGAAATGGCAAACCACTATAGTATCTTTGCCAGGAAAACCCCAAATGGAGTGACGAAGAGTTAGACATGACAAAATGATTGAACAACAAAGCAGTGACTACATTGGCAGTAGCAAGATAATGGAAGAAAAGTGACCCCCTGTTATTAACACCACAGGAAACAGGGGGACAATAACCTTAGCAACGACACTCAGCCCATAGGCAGCAGCTCTGATAATACAAGTAGTGATACAGTAGAAAGGGCCTAGTTTACTGACCTTTGCCAGAAAGGCTAATGGCAATGCAGGTCCCAGACAAATGGTTTTTAGGACTTTGGCACAGAATTCCTGAGACTTCAGATACTGCTTTTAATTTTCTTATTGACAACTTTTACTTGCTTTTACAGCAGTGGACTGCCTTTTAAACAGCTTGAGAACTGTTTTTATGTGGGGATATTTATGTAACTTTATTGAAGGGATGAACCATTTAAGTTCTCAGGCTCTGAGTGAGCCATCCTACCAAATGTTGAGCCATGACTAGGACAAAGTTGCAAGGAGACACATTTAGGCTTACTGTAAGGAAACATCTCCTAACAATTAGTTATCCTAATGGCGTATGGGCTGCTTGGGGTGCTGATGCTCTTCCCTTACTGGAGGTCTTCACATCAAGAGGGGATGATGACTTGGATATGATACGGAGAGGACTCCCTTTTAGGTATGAGTTGGACTAGAAGGCCACAGAAGACCCTGATTTTCTGACACCATGATTTCAGATAGATTTAAGAACAGGAAAAGACTGGAAGAAGATTGAAATCAAAACATCTTCAGGGTTCAAAATTGTGTTTACTAGTTCTCCATAGAGAAAAGAACTGTGTATATACAAGTTGTTTATGGGAGTTAGGATTCAGAGCTGCCAAGAGTGCTCCAAGAAGATAAGTGATAGTAATAGTCTGAAGTGAGTTTAAAGACATTGACAAGACAGGCCTGAATCACAGAGTACTAGGACAAAGGTACATTTATTTATAGACATTTCTGCTTCATGGGTTCCAAATGAACTTTTGGATCTTATACGAACTACAACATTTCTCTTCCTAAACAACCTTATATTAGAATAGTAGTTAGCATTTATATAATGCTTTTCAGTTTGCAAAATGCCTTACAAACATATTATTTTATTTCACAAAAGAAATAAGAGTTTATTATCCCCATTTAAGGAAACTGAGGCAGACAAAGGTTAAGTGATTTGTACAATATAATCAATTCAATACACGTGTGATAATAATTTCTTAGAGTTCAAGGTCCTGAGAGAGGTAATATGGCATAATGGAGAGAAAGCCAGTCTAAGAGTTAGGAAAATCTGAGTTCAAGTACCTTTTATGACCATGCCTGACACCCCTGGTGTGGCCCATAGAGGGTTGGATGGAATAAGGAAGACCAGAGTTCAAATCCTGCAATAGACACTAAGCAGTGGTGTAGGCAGCTGCTGGAAAGCTATTGGCTTTATGACTATTTCATAAGTATTAATATGTTCCTTTGATGATAGAACAGGGCTATTGGTCATATGGGTGCAAGATGTAAGATTCATCATCTGGATTTTTGTGATGGAGCTTGCTTCTGATACAAAGAGATTCAGATACGTTTTAAAAAGTGACTTGGATAGGAGAATGAAGATGAAAGTGAGTTCCCTTGGCACCCACCAGTTAGGGAGCACTGAGATTGAGGTCTTACACAGGCCATTGTTGGGATACTGGGGCTGGCATGCTCTGCTGGTATTTTGAACCCTGCAAATGAGTGGCTCTGGGTTCCAGAATATTTCCATGTAGCAATATCAGCATTTGAGGAATAATGAGGTAAGAGCCCTAACAGCCTATCTGTTTGGAAGATTTCTCTTTTATATTTTTTTTAAATTATAAACTTAATCATCAAAAAACCAAATATTTCAACATACAAAGAATAACAAAATGGAAAATTATCTATGAAACTGTGAACTTCTGTTGGTACAGTGTTTTAGTATATAATAAATTTAACATTGTAGTAACAAAATCATCCTGCCTGTATTCCTTTCTGAACTTGGTTTCCTTTCTGTTTTTAAATGACTTATTAATGTTCATTTCTTTCTTTTTTTTTTTCTATTTCATCCATTCCCCAGTTTGGGGAGTACCTACTTTGTTTTACCTGAAAAAGTTCTCGGTATCCAGCAGTCTCTATACTGGAAAAGAACTCACCTAACAGAGTCTGGGGATTATTTGAGAGTGTGAGGGTGAGCAGAGAGCCATGTCTCAAGGCAAGGACAGTGTCTTTTCCATTTTTCTTTCCTCTACAGGTCCAAGCACAGTCCCTTGAATACTTAAGTGCTCAATAAATATTTGTTGATCTGGTAATGGTGATAAAAATTAATTCTATAGGATAGAGAGCCATCCTCAGAGCCAGAAAAACTTGGGTTTTAGTCTTGCCTCTGACATACAGCAATTCTATCATCCTGGACAAGTTACTTAACCTCAGTACTGTAGGCCCATGATTTTCAAACTTTTTAGTTTCAGGACCCCTTTACACTACCAAAAATGACTGAGGTCACCCCTATTGTTTTGTTTATGTGGGATATATCTATTAATAATTATCATATTAGAAATGAAAATATCTTCTTACTATTATGAAATAGTTTTGATCTCATAAACACCCCTCACTTTGAGAATGATTGCTGTAGATAACTCTCTAAAAATATAAGTTGCAGAGAAGGTACTGACCTGAAAGGGGAGTTTTTTGCTATTATTATCCTTATTTATAGATATGGAAACCGAGGCTGAAAGGTTAAGTAATTTGCCTAGGGCTACACAGCTAGCAAGTATCTGAGGTGGGCTTACAACCCAGGTCTTCCAGACTTCAAGTCCAACACTCAATGCTAAGAGCCAGCATCTATTTGCCATTACTTATTCCGGGCTTTCTGGTGAATGAATTGTCAGCACTTGTCAATCCCCCAACACTTTTTTCCAGACTAGAATGTTTGCTAGTCCCTGCCTCTCCACACCCTTGAATGGGAGAGGTAGCTTTCATCAAGCACTTGTATTTACCCTCTGTAAAATACTCATCCACCTGCCTCTAATATTGTGCATAACTTAACTTGTTCAACACTGGTCAGCATCTTTACTCCCCTCCCACCTCCTCTCCAAAAAACAAAAAACCAAAACTTGCTCCTATCTCTGGACTTCAACATTGTGGCTCGGCTACCATTTCACCCTGGAACTTCTGTCATTGCCTAGGGTCTCCTCACCCTGGAACATCTAGCTTCCCCTGAGGCCTTCTCACCCTGGAACACTTCTCCACCATGGTGGCTCCCTTCTCCCATTAGTGAGTTCCTCCTGGATCCTCCCATTTGAGGAGGGTCCCACCATGGCCAACCTTCATTTCCTACCTCTGCTTCTGACTTCATCTTCCCCTCCTCTCCTTTTCAGCTCCCTTTAGTGCTTTGTCTTCTCCCATTAGAATGGAAGCTCCTTGAGGGCAGGGACTTTCTTTTTGCTTATATTTATATCCTCAGGCCTCAGCACATAATAAATTCTTACTCCCTTGCCTCCTCTTTTGGACTTGTCTGCTTCTGTTAATGGCACTGTTTCCCTGTCTTGTTATTGTTTAGTTGTTTCAGTCATGTTACACTCTTTGTAACCTCATTTGGGGTTTTCTTGGCAAAGATAATGGAGTAGTGTGTCACTTCCTTCTCCTGCTTATTTTTACAGATGAGGAAACTGAGGCAAACAGAGTTAAGTGACTTTCCTAGGGTCATGAAACTAATAAGTGTCTGAAGCCGGATTTGAACTCAGATCTCCCTGACTCCAGGCCCAGCTCTCTATCCACTGCACAACCTAACTGCCCCATTGTTTCCCCAGTCACCAGGATTTGAAACGTTGGAGTCATATTTGATTCCTTCCTTTCCCTTCCCTCAAACCTCCATCTAATTAGTTAAGTCTTATCATAATTCTTCCACTTGATACCCCCTTTACATTCACTGCTACCAATCTAGTGTTCTCCTTCATTACTTCTCGTCTGGACAAAAAGTGACAGCTCCCTAACTGGACTCCTTCCTGCAGTCTATCCCCACTCCAATTCATTCTGCACAAGCTGCATGGAGTCACTGACCTAACGCACTTCTCTGATCACTTCCCTCATTTGCTTAAACTCCTCAGAAGCTCTTTCTTGCTCACAGAGTTAAATTCAGACCCCTTAGCCTGGCATTCAAGACGTATCTGCTCTGAGCACAACCTACATTTCCAAAGTTATTTCCACAGGAGTGCTGATAAATGTTTAAGGGGAGGGGATCTCCTCACAATTTTAAGTTGAATCTGCAAAGTTAACATCTTCTCCATCATAAATCTACAACATCAATAAAAGTAATACATGAAGTCCTGATTTGTGGAGTCTACTGATTTCTGAGGTATCAATATTCACACTGAAAATTAAAAACCATCTCTTGGGAGTCATGGTTGTCTCCCATTATTCCTCTATAGATAACTCAAATGGGACTTCCAAAGCATAGTGCCAAACAAGGTGTTTATAAAGCACTTAGCACAGTTCCTGGCACACAGTAGACACTTAATAAATGCGTATTCCATTCCCTTCCTCTTATCTGTATTTCTGGGTTCTGTGCCTTTACCAGTACTGTTCCTATGCCAGGACTGTCCTCCCCCATTCTATCTCTGCCTTTAAGAAAAGTGTAGAATTTTAACAGGAAGAAACAAGAAGAAGATGGTCATTTCAAGGGTGAAGATGGTACAATTTTTGAAGGGAAGCATTTGACAGAGGGTAAAGGCAATAACACCCATGCATCTGCGTCAGGACTGTCTATCACTAAGAGCATTTAAAGCCCAACCCATCCATATTTGAACTTAGTATCTTCCTCCCACACCCAGTTCCTTTTCCTAAGTTCCCTATTTTTGAATGAATAAGACATTTCTCTGCCTGATTTCTGCAAAGTGAGGCATTTTATTCCAGATCCCAACCTCCACTGACCTCATCTGCCTTGATGTCATTCTGCTTACTGAGTCTTTCAGTTGCCTAGTACCTATAATACTGTGACTTCAGTTAATGTGGATTTTTAAAAATTCTCTTGGATGGCCACCATCCTGCAGTTAGTTATTCAATAAAACACAGAAATGCCAACAGCCTCTTTTCAATTCCACTGCATTACGAAAAGACTGTGCACGCTCCACCAGCCTTCATACCATTTATTTTGGAAAAAAAAAAAAAGATGATATCTTGAACAGAAACCGTTGTGACTTTCCAATTTCTCCATGTTCTTTTCTTTGCCTGGCTTTCATGGAAAGGACTTTTCAGGATTTTTTTCCTTAAGACCTACTGGCATAATTTCTTTATTTGATGTCCTGGGACTGTGTACAAAGCTTCAACTGTGAGTTGATTTTTTCAGGCACTAACTAAACATTTCCCTATGACAAATCCTCTCACCTAACAAAAAAAATGTCCACTTAGTTTCAGTCTTTTAGCTGTGGCTAACATGAGCTATCCATTCAATATTTTACCTGAAGGCTAATGATTTTGATTCCAGATATATTTTTGCCTGTTCTCACCTCTAGATTGTCCTTACCAACCTCATCTCTTGCTCTTAATCCTACCCTTCCTTAAAGGAAGAGATTGACTGGAGGAGGCAATTCTAGCAGGGGAATCACCTGGGTAAAGGTTCAGAGGTCAGAAAGTACAGGGCATGTTTGGGAAACTCTGTAGAAGTCCCATTTGAGTTATCTGCACAGGAATAGTGGAAGATAACCTTGAAAATGTAGGCTTTGGCTAAAGCTGATAGGATCTTAAATGCCAGGCTAAGCAGTTTGGACTTAATTTAGTGTGTAAGGATTTTCACCAGGTGAATGAGTAGTACACTAGTTAGATGACTCAGGCAGTGAGAAAGAGAGAGAGAGAGAGAGATGTACATTGCCAGTATAAGCCAGAATCTTATACATCCAAATATAACAATATAAAAATACTCCAATTTTAAAACATTTCTTCTCTTCACATCTTCCATTTGCCGCTCAGAGATATTTTAATTGTTTACCCCAAAGGTTTTCCAAATTGGCTTTTGATTTTCCTTTTAACTTTGTTTTCATATCAGCTTTCTTTTTCCAGTTGTCAGCCGAACAACTGTGAGGAAGGTAGTTAGTAACTGTTTCAGGTATAACTGACTTAGTTGCAAAATCCCTCATTCTTTTGGAGGGTAGATTATATACTTGACCCTTTTAATTTCTTGGTCAGTAAAGCTTCCATTATCATCAAAGAATATTTATTATATGCTTTTATGTAGTGCTATAACTTAAGGTAACTGAGATAATACAAAATGTAAGCATTATTATACCTTACTCCCCAACATGTACTCTTCAATCCAGGGACCTGGCCTCCTGGTTGTTCAACAAACACAAACACTCCATCTCTAAGCTCAGGGCATTCTCTCTGGCTGTCTCCCCTGCCTGGAACACATTTCCTCCTCAACTCCCCCTGTTGATTAATTTAGTCCCAACTAAAATCTCATCTTCTACCGGAAGCCTTCCGCAACCTCTTTTAATTCCAAGTACCTTCCCTCTGTTAATTATGTCCTATTTATCCTGTATATTGTTTGTTTGTACATATGTGTTTGTATGTTGTCACCTCATTAAATTGTGAGCTCCTTGAAGGCAAGGGCTATCTTTTGCCTCTTTTTGTATCTCCAGCACTTAGCACAGAGCCTGGCACCAAACAGGTACCTAATAAATGTTTGTTGGTTGATCCTGGGACACACTTCCTTTTTGCTGCAATTCTGTATACTCTGAGACTCATAATCCTCCAATAATGTGTGCATCACAAGAGGACAGGCCATGTGGAAAGGCTCCCAACAGTGCTGGTACATACTGCAACAGCCTATGCTCCTGAAATAGTTTTTGGGAGAAAACAGGACCTGAAAAGTGGAGTGAGGATGCTGCTAGATTAGACGAGGCAGCTAGGTGTCAAAATGGATACAGCTTGGGACATGGAGTCAGAATGACACAAGGAGCTCAAATCCTGCCTCGGACACTTACTAGCTGTATAATCCTGGGCAAGTCACTTAAACTCTCTGTGTCTCAGTTTCCTCATCTGTAAAATGGGAATAATAATATCACCTACCTCACAGGGTTGTTGTAAGGATAAAGTGAATTAATATGTGTGAAGTAGGTTTTTTAGGTTCATTAAATTTATTTTAAAAATCATAAAACATTTCTTACAAAAGATCTTTACATTCTGCATACTGTTCTGAATAGATGCTAGGGAGATGTGAAATATTGATACTCATTCTCCCTTGTTCTATCTCCTCAGGTCCCACTCCCCCAAAATTACAGTGACCACAAAGCAAAGTGTACACAATAGTTACAGAAGTGTTTTTTTAAACCACTAACAATGAACAAAAATAAAATTCATTGTCTCTGCTGCTGTTTCAAAATGTCAGTGTTCGTATTGCACTCCCTTTCCCCCCAACCTGTTTGTAAGGAACTAAAACATTACATCTGGTGAACAGAAAAGATCTCACTACACCTCAAATGCAGCACACCTATGAAGCAGAGGAATGTTGACATTTTAAACAGAAGCAGATTAAAAAAAAAAGATACAGAATTCCTTCAGTTTGTCACTAGTCTTAGAAAAACTTCCCAGAATTCTACTTCACAATTTTGTGGTAAATATTGTACATTTTGTATCTGGTTCAGTGTTTTCGTAATAATTTGATCCTCAGATCCTTCCAAAATCCCATCAATTATTATTGATGCTCCAGATTCATAACACATTTGTTTGATTTGCTGACCACCTTTGCTAATAATATATTCAGCCAAATTTATTTGGGAATATAGCTCCTTGTGCTGTAATAAAAGGTCCACCAAGATCATTGTATGAGTCACAGCTTCTCACACAGGAATAATCATATCTAGAACCGCCCTATGGTGCCTAAGTCATCTGCCATTCAGAAGGACTCCATGTATCTATTGCAGAGTCCCAAGTCTCATCCACACAAAAACCATGCCATCATAACAGTCACCAGGTATTCCTCTTCTGTCATAAACCATAAAAGCTCTTCCCCTAGAATGGTGGTGGAAGTTTTCAAGCTCTGCAATCACCTCAGCCACCACATCCAAGGAGAGGCAATAGGGGTTCTTGACAAGGACCCATGTCATCATATTCTCTTCTAGATGGGGACATAGAATGCCCACCAAGGGGGCATTTCATCAAAGCCTCCTTTTCCCCTCATAGGAAATCCTTTAGAGCATCTTTATCAATCATCAAACATCATTGTGAAACTACCATACTTATAGGTTTCACCATAGAAATTGGGATCATATGGTTATGCATGTCCTTTGATGAGAGACTCAGATATATGATCTAGTATGATCTTTATGCACCCCATAACCCTATCAGACTTTCCACCAATAGGAACAACTCTATTAGTGAAATGAAGAAAGCATTCCTGGAAAAGCTTGATAGCTGTCCAAGGATTCTCTTAAAGTTCTTTGATTTTAGCCCCTTTGACCCCAATAATTCCTCCGGACAGGCTCTAGTGAATCAATGTCTTAACTCACAGTTAAAAGTTACTTCCTTTATAGTGGTAATACTTTTAAAAGGTGGGGATGATTTTCTTCAGAATTTCTCCAACTGTTTCAATATCTACACCGACACTCAGTAAGTGATCAGAGCCACTGCTGTCCAGGGTTGAAGAAACACTGACATTGTAGTCTGTTGTTGTTGTTCAGTTATTTCAGTTGTTTCTGACTCCTTGTGATCCTGTTTGAGGTTTTCTTGGAAAAGATACTTGAGTGCCATTTCCTTCTCCAGCTCATTTTACAGATGAGAAAACTAAGGCAAACAGAGTTAAATGACTTGCCCAGAGTCACACAGCTAGTGTCTGAGTCCAGATTTGAACTCAGAAAGATGAGTGTTCCTGACTCCAGACCCAGCACTGTGCTACTAGTTGCCCATTGTAGTCTATACAAATTGCTTTAATTGTTTTACCTCCTTTCCCAATTACTGCTCCAACATCCTTATTTTGAAGCAAAATGCATAGTTCAACCATCCTGTCAGTGTTTTTAAATCTTTTAAAGGCCTGCACCTCTCCCATATCTTCAGCAGGACACTTACTAAGTTTGCGATTGGTTTTGGTATTGTGGAAGGTTTCCTCTAACTGCTCAGTCTCCATTATATGGGTAGACAAACCAGATACAATGGGAAACGGCCTCTCAAGAGTTTTACAAACCTTAATGTGCTAAATACCTGTTAGTTATTACTGCCATGCTAGCTATAAAAATCTAAGACCCTGCCCAACTTTACAGTCCTGTTCAGATTCTATGACCCTATAGCATGGAGCCAAGATTTCTGGGAGGCACAGCAAAATGGGAATATTTAGAAGTTTAAGGAGATCCTAGAAATCCAAGTTGCAGAGCAGGAACAGCTGCATGGTAGCGACAGGGGCAACTATGTTAATAGGGTAAGATGAGCCAAGCTACTTCCACTTAGTATAGGCCATCATCATGGCTCCTCCTTCCTAATATCTCAAATCTGCTGCTTAAAAATTATGAAGAGCAGCTGCAAGAGAGTAGCAGTACACATGAAGTGAATTACATCATCTTTGTAGGGTGAGTAATGTGGGGTATAAGAAAAGAGATGGGAAATATTGAATGCTATCTGTGCTTGCTTAAAATCTCCAAAGAATGTAGAATTCTCTTGGAGGAATCATGATAGAACAAAGAGAGCACTGGTTCTAGAGTCAAAAGATGTGGGTACAAATTCCAGCTTTGCCACTTAAAACTGGGTGATTTGGGGCAAAATCCTTCATATCCCTTGGATTTAATTGTAGATTTATCAGTCAAGTGGAAAGACTTGGAGTCAGGAGAGCTGGGTTTAAATCCCAGTTCTAAAACTTACTAACTTGTGGCTTTGTGTAAAACATAGATAGATATTTAGACTAACTCACAGAGCTATTATGAGGATCAGTGGTGCTATTTGTAAAGATCAAATTGCTACATAAATGGTTCTACTAATAATAATACCTGACAGACTAAGAATTTATCCAGTGTTATTTTAACTTCTCTGAGTCTCAGTTTCTTCAGCTATAAAATGGGGATAGTATTATTGGCCCTACTGACTTCATAGGGTTGTTATGAGGAAATCTGTGTAAACCATAAAGCCTATAGTCATTGTTTATTTCAAGAACATTAGAATATTCTTCCTGAGGACCTATGGTATTCCTCCTACAAGAGGCAGTCATTTGATTTTCTTTTATAGTGCATACTCTGAAAGGAATTTGCATAAAATACCCCAGTGGAGGAATTGTTCATCCTTCATTTTAGAAGAGAACCAATGACATTATGACATCACAGGGTCATGTCTTGGTTTGCTCATGAATTGGATTTAAATGAGGCAGAGTTGCCCAAAGTCTTCGGCCTCTCTCTCTCTTCCTGAGTCATTGAAGTCCAGTGGCAGGACAAAAGTCAAGATGACAGGTGATGGTCCAGGATGCAATGGATGACCTTGGCATCTCTGATGTCTGACCAAGTTTTAGATGCTCCATGGTGCCTGCTTCAGACACCTTCATTGCTATTGGAACAAATTGTTCTCATCTGCCCATTCTGCCAGAAGAAGTCTTAACATGCTTGGGGTAGACATCCCCCTAACTCCCCAACGGGCATGAGGCTCATTGGTTACCCTCACACAATCTGCCAAGATGGTTTTACTGGGGTGTGGTTACTGCACATGCTGCAGCTTCTTGGAAAATGAATATAGAAGGCAAGTGATGTCAGCCTCTTACATTTGTTAGTACTAACAAAGCCTAGGGCTTCGGAATCCAAAGCACAGGTGCCCAGCAGAACATTAATAAACTCCCACCAGAGGAGTTACCACAACCACCACTCAATCATGGGCAACAACAATCACAGCAGAGGAGCCAAGGGGGAATGGGGACCCACACTCCACAAGAGGGTTACAACAGCTGGATCTGCATTCTCAGCAACTGAATCCCCCACTGGAACAATTAGCATGGAATTGTAGCTACTAGCCTAATGGGCTCCTCTGAGACTGCTAATCTGATCAGCTACCTTTCTTAGTTTTCCAATTGATTTAGGACTTTGGGAATTTTTATTATGACTCTTTTTTCAATCTAGACCTGTGATTTCATTAACGTAGGGAACTCTCAGAAGTAGAAACTCCCTCCATCAATACAAATAGCCATCTATTATTTATAGTCGGAGAGAGTTGTCTGGGGCACCAAGAGGTTTAATTAGTCAGTCAGTCAACAAACATTTCTCAAGCACTTATTATACACTGTACTAAGCACTGGGCATTCAAAGAAAGGCAAAAAAAGGAGTTCCTGACCTCAAGCTCTTCATATTATAAAGGGGAAGAAAACATACAACTATGTTGATATCCACTATGTAAATAAAAGATAATCTTTGAGGGAAAGCACTGCAAGTACTAAGGTAAGGACTTCCCATTCAACAAAAGTTTAAAACTGAAAATCAACCTGGAAGAAAATGAACACAGAGAAGTATTTCACAGGATAAAATTCTAAATGGATATATGACTTAGATATAAAAGGTAATATAGGCAAATCAGAGTCTCATAACCTAGATGTGTCAGAAGCAAACTCAAGCTTATACAAATAAAAACATTTGCCAATTGATAAGTTGTCAAAAGATATAAACAGGCACTTTCTAATGAAAAAAATCCAAGCTATTAACAACTATATGAAAAAAAATGCTCCAAACCACTAATAAAGAAATGCAAATTAAAGCAACTCTGAGGTTCTACCTCACACTGATCAGATAGATGAAACTAACAAAAAAGGAAAATTTCAGATGTTTGAAGGGGCTTAGGGAAAAACAGGTACATAATACACCATTGGTCCAGCCATTCTTAAAAGCAATTTAGAACTACGCCCCAAAAGTAAATAAATTACACATACTCTTTGACCCAGCAACACCTCTACTAGGTTTATACCCAAAACAAGATCAAAGAAAGAGGAAAGGACCGATATAAACAAAATTATATCAGCAGTTTTCATAGTAGTAAAACACTAGAAACTAAGGGGATAGCTACAGACAAATTATGACATATGCATCTATGCATATTGACATACTATCATGCTGGAAGAAATTAAAAGACATATAGGTGGTTTCAGAAAGAAAAAAAAAAACTAAGACCTGGGTCTGTGTTCCTGTAAGGTAATAATTCAATACAGCTCATCTTGGATCTGCCATTAGTTTGCTCATTCATTAGCCTCCGCTTATTCAGTTCTCGATGTTTGCCTTTCCCAGAACATCAGGTTTATGACAGCTCCTAGTCCTTTCCCCACATCCAACTTTCCTATCAGAGGCTGCCAAAAACAGTAACCACATCAATGAAGTGAAAAAAGTCTGAATTGAGTAGCAAATATGACATTTGGGGATGTTCTTTGGATTTAAATTACTCATGGTGTCCCTTATCACCATGAATTCATTTCATTCAAGCGGCTATTGTGTAAGGAACACAATAGATCCTGTATGAACTGATGTGGAGTGAGGTGAGCAAAAGTAGGAGAATAATTTATTCAGAGACAACATTAAAAGGAAAAATAACTTTGATAGACTTTAGAACTCTAATCAATGCAATAACAAACTATATTTCCAGAGGATTCAAGATGATGTAAGCTATACATTTTTGGACATGGCCAATGGAGGAATTTGCTTCATTTGACTATGAACATTGGTTAGGAGGGTTCATTTTTATTCACTTGGGGGGGAGGGAATTGAAAAGGGAAGAAATAATTGCTTTTTAATTGGAAAAATAATAAAATTCAATTTTTAAAAAGAATTTTTTCTCTTCTCATGAATGGAATCCCTTCTTCAATTGGTCCTTTATAAAACATGTGTGGAATATGTCTGAGGCAGTCCCTGTAGAACTGGCACAAGGGAGACAGATCCTGACCTATATTTCTAGGAGAACTAGGAATCTGGGGTGGAAGGAAGGTGTAGGGAGAATTATAACTAGTGATTTTGGCACCTAAAGCAGTTTCTGCCTGTGGTAAATGTTACAAAATGCATTCAAATCAACTTTGTAACTTATGATGTGAAAAATAATATTGAAGCAACTAAGATAAATTCAGTTAAGTTGAACTTAGTTACTAACTATATATAGTGGCTTAAGGGATAGAATCTCAGAGCTAGGAGGAAGTTCAGAGGTTATCCTGGAAAGGAGATGGAGATGGGACAGATTAGAGCTTTCTTTATGGGAGAGAGGGAGTAAAGGAAAAAGCAAAGAGATTAGTCTTCTCTACCACCATAACTACTGGGAATCAACTCCTCTTCTTTATTCCTCAACCATCATCTAAGTTTGCCATCTCCTTCTATTCTGCTGAAGGAATAGAGACAAAGCCTGAGTGGACTCACTTTAGTAACCACTCTGGGGGCAGAACACTATGCAATCTATGTCATCAGTGTTTATTTGTAGGTAGTAAATTGTAATCTAGGATCCAGCCTGAGCTGGTCAGATTGCTGGAGTGAAGACCTGGGATGAAAACTGGGCCCAGGTGAGACTAACCTAGACTACCCTTTTCTCTTTCTCACTAGAAAAAGAAGATATCTGGCAAAGAAAATTGTATTCTTCAGGTAAAAAAGATTTTACATTCAATTTATCCTAGTAGTCATTAATAGTGTTAAATATATCAAAGTAATCAATGAAACCACTTTATCTTTAGAATCTTCAGAAGTGACTCCATTTATTATTCCTTTTATATAACACATCTGTCCCTTGGATTTCTGCAGACCCAAGTCCTAAGTCTCCTTTCTTCTCTCATTACATAAGACTGAGTTATTTTCAAGTGCCAGAACTGAATGACCTTGTCAACCTTGGTATATTAAAATAAGACCTGAGTGGCTCTGGAAATTCAAACCAAATCATCAAAAATGAATATGGAGGAACAAATTGGCAATTGTAATCAGAAGACCTAGGTTGTATTACCAACAGAGATACTTAGCAGTATGGCTTGAACAGGTAGTCTCACTTCTTGCAGCCTCTGTTTTCTCATCTGTAAAATGGGGATAATTATAGTTGTATTATTTCATAGAATTATAAGAATTAAATGGCATGATGTACGTAAATTGCTTTGTGAATTGCTTGACTGCATACCAATGTAAGCTGATATTATTCCTTATACACAATAGCTGCTAGAATGAAGTAAATTCATGGTGATAAGGGACACCATAGATAATTTAAATCCAAAGAATATTCCCAAATGATATATTTGCTATGCAATTCAGACTCTCCACTTTATTGATATTGTTACTGTCTTTGGCAGCCTCTGGTAGGAAAGTTGGATGTGGAGAAAGGACTAGGAGCTGTCATAAGCCTGCTGCTTAGGGAGAGTCAAACATCAAGGACATCTTAATAAGCTGAGGTTAATGAATGAGCAAACCATAGTGTTCCAAGACTATGATGGCAGAGAAATTTGGACAGGTCCTACCAAGCTGAAAGGGTTTTCAGTTTAGAACTGGTAACAGATTATGTTTTCTAAGTAAAGACTAGCTTACCTAATCTTGGAGAGGCCACTCATTAGGAAGAATGATTAATTTTCCAAACAAGGCAATTTGCAAATACCAATCTATTAGACATAGAGGGGTTATAATCTATATTTGATTCAACAAACATTTAATAAATCCCTACTATGTTCAAGGCACTGAGTTGGTGAAGGAAATATTTATGCTTTGGAAATTATACTTCCTTAAAATACTGAAGAATTCCTACTCTTCATAGTAAGACTATGCCCAGATAATTGCACTTAGGCTACCTCATGCAGCCTCCCTACTCTCATCCAGTTAGGAGGACTTGGCAGCTAGTTGAACAAGGCCCAATGGACCCTCTTCCTCTTCTACAGCACTAACCTAACAACCCTTACCTATCAATCCAGAAGAGCAGTCAGATGACCAAAGTTCAACACTCCTGGCCTTAGCCTCAAAAGAGAAACTGGTATTGATTATGAACAACATGCCTCATCCCACACATTCAGTTAAGATGACAATGTGAAGGTATGTAAAAGAGCCCAGTTCCTGCAGACACACCTGAGGGGAAAAAGCACCCTCAAAAAGAACAGCAAAAAAAGAAAATAAGCAAAAGAAAACCTGAATGCTTTCATCCGATCCATAATTGCAAAAAAGACAACCAGAAGACAGTAATGTCTGGGATTGGGGTTACACAAGGGAAGCCAGCCCAAATCATGGTAAATGGACCTGAGCCCTAAAAGTTTGGGTTGAGGGATTGCACCAAGAAAAATATGACTAATCGGGAAAAATGCCAACCACAATGAAGAAATACTCTAATTTAAGAGAAACTCAAGGAGTAAACCCAGACAGAGAGAATAGATCAACAAGTAATTAGTAGAGCCACAGAGAAGAAAAAACGGCATGGCTATAACCGACTACAAGTATGACTACAAGAAATGAAGAAAAGGTTAAAAAATGAAGTTGAAATTAGTATAAAAGCTCCAAAATGGGAGTAGGGGAGGGAATGGAAGGAGAATTGTTTAGAACAGAAAATGGAAAACTCTGTCCAAGTAATGGAAAATAGAATGAAGTAACTAGAACTCAATTACTCTACGAAACATGAATGTTTCAAATAAAAGTGAATAATTGAAAAAAAAAGAAAATATAAGGTATCTACTATCTAAAACTGACCCAGAAAACAGTTCCAGGAAATATAATTTAAGAATTAATGTAATGTAAGAGCACCTGAAAACCATTACCAAACTAATTTCTCACATGGCTGCGCTCTGATTTATCTACGATGCCCTAGGAAATTCATTACTAGAAGCTCATTACTGAGATAACCTCATCATCCTGTAAGATCTCATTAGCCTTGGTCCTCTAGTTCATCACTATCCTTTGCCTCTTTGATTGGAAAGTGGGTCCATGAACTACAAATCTTCATTTAAGGAGAGAGCTCAGCTCAGATATCTCAGATATCACATATCATGTCTTCCCCCCCTGCCCCCAGACTCGGTACTTTCCCCTGACTTGCTTTTCAGGTTAATTTTGTATGTTGTCTTTCCCCATTAGACTGTAAGCTCTTTGAGGGCAGAGACTATTAGCATACCCAGTACTTAGCACAGTGCCTGATACATAAATGCTTATTGACTATTGAAAAAATCTGGTTACTATATTTTAAGAAATCACAAAAGAAAACTGTCCAAATCTATTAGAACCAGAAGGCAAAGAAAATGGAATCTACCCCAAACTGAAAACATACAGTAAAGTCATAATCAAAATTCAGATATTTTGAGTCATTGAAAAAAAAAATACCAGAAGTAGCCAGAACAAAAGAGTTCAAGGGCCAAGGATGCAGAGTCAGAATCACACAAGATTATGCTTCAATGTTAATAAAAGAGAGAAAAATCTGGAAATATAACATTCCAAAAGACAAAAGATAAGGGAATACAACCAACTTACCCTGAAAAACTGAGTATGATACTATGTGGAGAGGGAGAGAAAGAATGGATCATAAATAGATTAGATGACCCTCAAACATTCCTGTTGAACAGTCCAGAAATGAACAAAAACTTTGAAATTCAAACACAGAATTCAAGAGAAACCTAAAAAAAAAACCCATGTAAACAACTGAAAGGGGGTGAAATAATGATGGAATGTTTAAATTTGAATATGAGGAAAAGAGACAAATTTCCATAGGGGTTTTCACTGTCTACAGAGGTCACAGAGAAAATTAAGCAACATACAAACACAGGCACTGGGAGAATACTGTTCTGTGTAATTGGGATATATAAAAACAACAGAAAAACAGAGAAAAGCAGAGGTGGAACAGCATTTCATGAACCTCTCACATCTGAACCAAAGAAGAGCTACAAACACACACACAAACACACACACACAGAGTTTGTTTTAGAAACTGATTCAGCCCTTCTGGAAAGCAATTTGAAACTATACCCCTAAATTCACTAAACTTAAATCTTTTGACCTAGCAATATCACTTTCAGGCACATAAACCCAAAAGATCAAAGAGACAAAGGATCCAAATGTAGTCATTTTTATAATAGTATTTTTGTTGTAGCACAGAACAAAAAATTTGGAAATAGCTGAAGAAATTATGGTATAGGAATGTAATAGGATATTATTGAACTATTAGAAATTATGAAAGAGCCTTTTCAACAAGATCAAGGGTGAAGCAAGGATGTTCATTATCACCGCTATTATTCAACATTGTACTAAAAAATGCTGGCTATAGCAATAAGAAAAAGAAATTGAAAGAATTAGAATAGGCAATGAGGATGATATGAGAGAATCACAGAGAATGAACTAAAATACTAGTTGAAAGAACAACTTCAGCAAAACTGCAGGACATAAAATAAATCCACACAAATCATAAACATTTATACATATATATATTATATATATATATATATACATTTTACCAACAAAGTCCAGCTAAAAGAGATAGAAAGAGAAGTTCCATTTAAAACAACTACAGAAAATAAAAAATACTTGAAAGTCTACGTGCAAAGACAAATCCAGGAACTATATGAACACAATAACAAAACACTTTTCACACAAATAAATACAGATATAAACAAGTGAAAAAATATTAATTACTCCTGGGTAGGCTGAGCCAATATAATAAAAATGACAATTCTATATAAATTACTTTACTTATTCAGTGCCATACCAAATAGACTACAAAAAATTATTTTATAGAGCTAGAAAAAGGAATAACAAAATTCATCTGAAAGAACAAAGGCCCAGAATATCAAGGGAGTCAATAAAAAATGTGAAGGAAGTAGCCCAGTACTACCAGATTTCAAACTATACTACAATTACAAAACAATATGGTATAGAGTGGCAGATCAGTGGAATAGAGTGGGAGCACGATACACAGTATTAAATGATTATAGTAATCTAGCGTTTGATAAAACCAAATACCAAAGATTTTGGGACAAGGACTCATTATTTGACAAAAATTGCTAGGAAAACTAGAAAGCAGATACTAGGTGTAGATCAACATCTCACACCATATACCAAGATAATGTCAAATGGGTCCATTATTTAGACATAAAGGCAATATCATAAGCAAATTAGGGGAACATGGGAAAATTTACCTGTCAAATCTATGGATAAGGGAAGAATTTGTGAAGAAATAAGAGATAGAGGGGATCACAAGAAGTAAAATGGATAATTTTGATTATGTTTAATTAAAAAGGTTTTGCACAAACAAAACCAATACAGCCAAGACTAGAAGGAAAGCATGAAACTGGGGGAAAATTTTCGTAGCATGTTTCTCTGATAAAGGCCTCATTCCTCAAATACATAAAGAACATAGTCACCTTTATAAGACTGCAAGTCATTCCCAATTGATAAATGATCAAAGGATATGAACAGGCAGTTTTCAGAAGAAAAATCAAAGCTATCAATAGTCATATTAAAAATGCTTTAAATCACTATTGATTAGAGAAATTCAAATTAAAACAACTCTGAGGTACCACCTCACACCTATCAGATTGGCTAACATAACAGAAAAAGGAAAAGACAAATGTTGGAGGGGATATGGACAAATTGGAACATTAATGCATTGTTGGTGGAGTTGTGAACTGATCCAACCATTCTGGAGAGCAATTTGGAACTATGACCAAAGGGCTATAAAACTGTGCATACCCTTTGACCCAGCAATACCACTACTAGGTCTGTATCCCAAAGAGATCGAAGAAAAAGGAAAAGGACCTGTATGTACAAAAATATTTCTAGCAGCAATTTTTTATGGGGGCAAAGAATAGGGAATTGAGGGGATGCCCATCAATTAGAGTATGGCTGAACAAGCTGTGGTATATGATTTTGATGGAATACTATTGTGATATAGGAAATGATGAGCAGGATGTTTTCCAAAAAACCTGGGAAGACTTACATGAACTGATGCAGAGTGAGGTGAGCAGAACCAGGAGAACATTGTACATGATAACAGCATTTGTACTATGAGCAATTGTGAGTGACTTGGTTGTCCTGATCAATGCAACAATCCAAGACAATTCGAAAGGACTTAGGATGAAAAATGCTACCCACCCCCAAAGAGAACTAATTAAGTCTGAGTGCAGATTGAAGCATAATTTTTGCACTTTATTTTTCTTGCTTTTTTTGCAACATGGCTAATATGGAAATATGTTTTGCATGATTTCACATGTATAATTGATAACCCATTTCTTGCCTTCTCAATGAGTGGGGGAGGTATAGAAAGGAGGGAGAGAATTCGGAACTCACAATTTTTTAATGTTAAAAATAACAAATTTATTTTTTAAAATGATTAAAGATGGATTCAGAAAAACCTCATATTTATCTGAATTGACCTGCTTCAGAAGACCTAGTCTACTTTAGAAGACCATTGATGATTCATATTTTCTATCCCCGGGCAATAAGGCGATAGACTAGAAGTGAAAAATGAGAGATACATTTTTAGTCCTAGTCAATGTGTAGATTTGTTTTGGTTTACAATGTGTCAATAAAACATTAAAAATACACAGAAAAGAGCAAAAGTTGGTTCAACTTTTGGAAATACCAAATTAAATTCAACATATACTTTAAAAAGCAAACTGTTCCTAATAGAGATTCATAATTTCAAATTCTATTGTTTTCTTTTTTGTATATGAAAATGTTTATATTTATATATTTATATTTAGAAATATTTATATGATGCTTGTCAAGTTCAAAATAAAAGTAAGAGAAAACATTTAAAGAGTGAAAGGAGTGTCATATTACAGGGAAAAACTTATTAGGGTCCACAGATAGGTTTGCTCTTTCTGAGCTTTGCCTGATGGCTCAGACCTGAAATAAGAGTCTCAGTTTAATCCTAGGCTTGACTATGGTCTGTGAAGTGAGAGCAGTAAAGAAACAAAAAACTAAGTCAAAACAATATTTTTATCTTAATATTTAGAGAACCCAAGCAAAGGTGAGAAGTTTGTTTAGTCTGATATTTAATACCCCCAGGAACTATTTTTCAATTTTCTTTTTTATGAATTTAAATGTCAACATACACAAAACTGTAATACACAAAGAACAGAAAAAAAGAATTATTTATAAAACTATGAATTATATTATGTACAGTTTTTAAGTGTATATGAAAGAAGATAGTAACAAACCTGTATTGTCTGTATTCTTTTTGAACTTACTTCTATTTGCTTCTTTTTGAAAAAAATATTTCATTAGTGGTCTTTTTTTTCCCTTTTTTTTTTTTGGCATCACTGTCTCTATCCAAACTACTCCTCTACCTCCCAACCCCCAAGTCTTCCCTTGTGACAAATAAGTATAGTCAAGTAAATCAACATATTATCTATGCTGTCTCATTTTGCACCCCTAATCATCATCACCTCTGCCAAGAGGCAGGTAACATGCTTCATTTGAGGGTTCCAAGACCAGTATTCTTCAGTAAACTTTATTAAGTAATTGGCATGGGCAGCTAGGTGGTGCAGTTGACAGAGCACTGGGCCTGAAGTCAGGAAAACTCTTCTTCATGAGTTCAAATCTGGCCTTAGACATGTACTAGCAGTGTAACCCTGTGCAGGTCATTTAACCCTGTTTGTCTCAGTCTGCTCATCTGTAAAATGAGCTAGGAGAAATAAATGGCAAACCACTCCAGTATCTTTGCTAAGAAAACCTTAAATGGAGTCACAAAGAATCATACACAACTGAAAAAAACTAAACAACAACAGGTAAGTGGCATGGTGAGACACTATATTGATTACTATCTATTCTCCATTTCACTTAGCTAGGGAAGACTTAGTCTCAGATGTTTTATTTTCCCAATACTTCCTAAACTAACTTCCAAGTTCAGCCCTTTTGTGACAAGTGAAAACACTTGTTTAATTTGTTTACTCTCATTCTGAGGGAGGAGAAATTAAGTTACATTAGGCAAATTATTTTTTTATTTTCCTAAGTAATGCTATATTGTTAAAAGAGAATGCAGCAAAGTTCAAAGGAGACATTAAGTTTTATCTATTGCAGGCCCACCCCAGATAGCTCATTGTTGTCCATCTTCCCACTATAAGGCATTTTCAAATGATCAACAGTTTGACACTCAGATTTCCATAGATTACCACTCTCTTAGCCATACATTGTTGAGTCCAGGTGTTTAGCATTTGACTGTATATAAGAGCATAAAATTCAAAGCAAAATCTTTCTCTGTTATTGTGTATAATAGTTAGTGAATTTAGGTATATCATTTCTTTTCTAGCATTTCTTCTAAAGCGTACCCCAAATTTATGAAAGACAAATACTCCAAATCTTCCATATTCACTGAAATTCCTATCTCCCACTTTGCCATACTGGGCTTTATCATTATAATCTGAATCATCAGCTTCATCTTCATCCAAATTTCTGGTTATTTGGGTACAAGTAGTTCAGTCTTGTAGCTTGTAGATTTGACAGTATTAGTACAGTATTTTAAACTTGGAGGTAATCCCTGATACATTTGTTAACCAGTTAATAAGCACCTCCTATGTGCCAAGCACTGTGCCAGGTACCAAGGACATAAATACAAAGAATGAAACAATCGCTGTCCTCAAAGAGCTTATATTCTAATGAAAGAGACAAGTATATACATAAATTAAGCAAATATAACAATCTGATGAGTGATCATTTTGTTCTCTGCAAATCATTGTTCACTGAAAATAGCATGTTATAAGATCTAGGTATGTCATTAGTCAGTTAGTCGCCTAACACATAGAGGCAGAAAATAAAGTGCCAGGTCTGGAGTCAGGAAGACTCAACTTCCTGTGTTCTAATCTGGTCTCAGACACTTACTAGCTGTGTGACCCTGGGCAAGTCACTTTACCCTGTTTGCCTCAGTTTCCTCATTTGTAAAATGAACTAGAGAAGGAAATGGCAAACCACTCCAGTATCTTTGCCAAAAAAAACAGCAACAATAACAATAACAACACAAAAAAAACCACAAATGGGATCACAGAGTTGTACATGACTGAAAAACAATTGATTTCAACTCAATCTAACATAAGTGGAACAATACAAGAGAGGGGTTCAAGCCTTACCCTGATCACTTATTTTAGAACCAAAATAGAGTACATATGCTTGCTTAACTAGAGAAATGAAGTTCCATCTCAGATTTTAAAATTAGCTGGCCACACACCTTGCAAAAAACGATTCAGATGATTGATCATTTTTTTCTACAGTACTTTCTTGTTGTACTATACTTAATAAATTTTCTCTACAATCATCTTTATTTCAAAATTCTAATCATTTGTAATGAGAAAGTTCTTTTAAAGAGCTAAGGGCCTGAACCAAAAAATACATATACATATATATATATATATATATATACATATATATACATATTGCCAATTTTAAATAGATTTTATTCTCCAGGAGAAGAATTGCATTTCCATTTGTTTACAGTACTGATAAAGTGCAATGTTGTTCACTTCTCTCCCTCTGCACACATTCAAGTATTCAGAATGCCCAGATTTACACAGTAGTTTAAATGATACTTTCATTTTATTTTATTTTTGCTTTTTGGTGAGGCAATCTGGGTTAAGTGACTTGCCCAGGGTAGCTAATAAGTGTCAAATGTCTGAAGCTGGATTTGAACTCAGGTCCTCCTGACTCCAAGGCCACAGCTGTATCCACTGTGCCACCTAGCTGCCCTTAAATGTTACTTTTAAACTGCTCCTGCCTTGGTTACAAATTTGAGTCCTTCAATTTTTGGAAAGCTGTGTGGAATGCTGGTGTGTTTAGTCGACCTCTTCAATGGTGAATCCAGAAGAAGCACCTCTGGATGGGGCTGCTCCACCCCCTGGGAACCCACCAGGCATGCCTGCTGGCATGCCCCCTGCCCTCTGGTTCAGCTTAGTAATGGTGGGGTTGCAAACTTTCTCCGATTCTTTCTCCTGGTGCTTAAATTCTTCCTTCTTAGCAGTCTGGTTCTCATCCAGCCAGTTGATTATTTCATTACATTTTGTCAAAGATCATCTGTTTGTCTTCATCACCAATTTTGCCTTGCAGTTTTTCATCCTCTATAGTAGCCTTCATGTTGAAAGCATAAGATTCAAGGGAATTATTGGAAGACATCTTGTCTCCCTGCTTCTCATCCTCAGCCTTGTATTTCTCGGCCTCCTGGACCATATGCTCAATGTCTTCTTTGCTCAGATGACCTTTATCCCTGGTGAAGGTGATCTTGCTCTCCTTGCCTGCACTCTTATCCACAGCAGAAACATTGAGGATGCCATTTGCATCAATGTCAAATGTTCCTTCAATCTGAGGACCACCCCTGGGTGCTGGGGAGATTCCTGTGAGCTCAAACTTGCCAAGCAGGTTGTTATCCTTTGTCATTGCTCTCTCACCTTCACAAACCTGAATAAGCACACCAAGCTCGTTGTCTGAATAGTGGTAAAGGTCCATGTCTGCTTGGTGGGGATGGTGGTATTACATTTGATCAGAACTGTCATAACTCCACCAGCAGTTTAATTCCAAGGGAAAGAGGAGTGACATCCAATAGCACCAAGTCCTGCACATTCTCAGATTTATCTCCAGACAAAATGGCAGCCTGGATAGCTGCACCATAAGCAACAGCCTCATCAGGATTGATACTCTTGTTGAGCTCCTTGCCATTGAAGAAGTCTTGCAGAAGCTTCTGGATTTGGGGGATGCAAGTGGAACCACCAGGATGATATCATGAATCTGTGATTTATCTAGCTTGGCATTTCTTAAGGACTTTTCCACAGGGTCCAGTGTGCCACAGAGGAGATCAGCATTCAGCTCGTTGAAATGGGCTCAGGTGATTGATGTATAGAAGTCAATACCTTCATAGAGGGAGTCAATCTCAATGCTCACCTGGGAACTAGAAGAGGGGGTACACTTTGCATGTTCACAAGCAGTGTGCAGACAGTGAACAGTCCTTTAGTTCTCACTAATGTCCTTCTTATGTTTTTTGCTTCAACTTGGCAATGAAATGGTTGACCATTTGGTTATCAAAGTCTTCCCCACTCAAGTGGGTGACCCCCACTGTGAACTTGACCTCAAAGATTCCATCTTCATTGGTAAGAATGGAGACATCGAAAGTACCACCTCCAAGGTCAAAGATCAACACATTTTTCAGGGTGAAGCCAAGATGGCAGAGGAAAAGCAGTGACTTACCTGAGCTCTCCCTCAAACCTCTCCAAATATCTATAAAAAAATGGCTCTAAACAAATTCTAAAGCAGTAAACCCACAAAAAGACAGAGTAAACCAAACTTCCAGCCCAAGACAACCTGGATGGCTGATCAGAAAGGTATATCGCACTGAGCAGAGAGAGGAACGCAGTCCGGCGTGGGTGCACAGGCCGCAGAGAACCTGGAGCAGGCCTCAGAGGACTGAATTGCAGGCAGCTATGGCAGTTTTCAGACCTCTCAACCCACAAACGTCAAAGACAACTTAGAAGGTCAGTGGGAAAAGTCTGTGACTGCAGTGACAGAGAGAAGCTAGGTCCGGGGCAGCGGCTGCCTCCTGAGCTTCTGGCCCACAGACTGAGGGGGAATCTAGTGGCTGATCAGAGGGGGATTGCAAGGATCACTTTGCCAGTGCTGAGGCAGGAATCCCTTGCTTGGATCTGGGTCACAGTTCTGAGGGGTGGTCCTGGGGCAAGGAGGAGTGCTGGCGTGGTGGAGGTTGTTGTGGCAGTGGAGAGAAAACACTTCACCCCTTATCATACCACCTTAGGAAGAACTGAAAATTTACAGGTCCCTAGAAGTAACTCTGAAAACAGCTGTACAAACCCCTGAAGCTTGGGACAGTACATTCTCCACATTGGAAGCAGACTCTCACCTTAACAAAGAGTTTGAAACTCAAGTAATTGGTTGGGATTATGAGCAAGCAGCGCAAAAAGAGACAGACTATATTATCCTACTTTGGTGACAAAGAAGATCAAAACATACAACCAGAAGAAGAAAACAAAGTCAAAGCTCTTACATCCAAAGCCTCCAAGAAAAATATAAATCAGTCCCAGGCCTTGGAAGAGCTCAAAAAGGATTTTGAGAAACAAGTAAGAGCAGTAGAGGAAAAACTGGGAAGAGAAATGAGAGTGATGGAAGAAAATCATGAAAAACAAGTCAACAGCTTGCTAAAGAAGACCTCAAAAAATTACTAAAGAAAATAACACCTTAAAAAAATAGCCTAACCCAAATGGCAAAAGAAGTCCAAAAAGCCAATGAGGAGAAGAATGCCCTAAAAAGCAAAATTGTCCAAAAGGAAAAGGAAGTCCAAAAGTTTACTGAAGAAAATACTTCCTTAAAAATTAGAATAGAGCAATTGGAAGCTAATGACTTCATGAGAAATCAAGACAGTGTAAAACAAATCCAAAAGAATGAAAAATTAGAAAACAATGTGGACTATCTCATTGGAAAAATAACTGACCTGGAAAATAGATCCAGGAGAGAGAATTTAAAAATTATTGGACTATCTGAAAGCCATGATCAAAAAAAGAGCCTCGACATCATCTTTCAAGAAATGATCAAGGAAAACTGCCCTGATATTTTAGAACCAGAGGGCAAAATAGAAATTGAAAGAATCCATCGATCTCCTCCTGAAAGAGATTCCCAAAAGAAAACTCCTAGGAATATTGTAGCCAAATTCCAGAGTTCCCCGGTCAAGGAGAAAATACTACAAGCAACAGAAAGAAACAATTCAAGTATTGTGGAAACACAATCAGGATAACACAACATTTAGCAGTTTCTACATTAAGGAACTGCAGGGCATGGAATATAATATTCCTGAGGGCAAAGGAGACAGGATTACAACCAAGAATCACCTACCTAGCAAAACTGAGTATAATCCTTCAGGAAAAAATGGTCATTCAGTGAAATAGAGTACTTTCAAGAATTCTTGATGAAAAGACCAGAGCTGAATAGAAAATTTGACTTTCCAATACAAGACTCAAGTGGAACATGAAGAGGTAAACAGGAAAGAGAAATCATAAGAGACTTATTAAGGTGGAACTGTTTACATTCCTGCATGGAAAGATGATATTTGTAACTCATAAGACCTTTCTCAGTATTAGGGTAGTTGGAGGGAAAAAATTATATGTATGTATATTGATAGATAGATAGATAGATAGATAGATAGATAGATAGATAGATAGATAGATAGAGGGCACAGGGTGAGTTGACGATGAAGGGGTCATATCTGGAGAATAAAATTAAGGGGTGTGAGAGGATTATACTAGGAGAAGGAGAAAGGGAGAGGTAGAATGGGGTAAATTATCTCACAAAAAAAAAACAGAAAAGAAAAGGCTCTTACAGTGGAGGGGAAATGGGGAAAGGTGAGAGGGAATGAGTGAATCTTATTCTCATAGGATTTGACTTAAGGAGGGAATAACATACACACTCAATTGGGTATGGAAATCTGTCTTACCCTACAGGAAAATAGGGGGGGAAGGGAACAAGAGAGTAGGGGGATGATAGAGAGGAAGGCAGATTGGGAAAAGGGGTAATCAGAAGCAAATACTTCTGAGTAGGGATAGGGTCAAAAGAAAGAATAGAATAAATGGGGGGTGGGATAGGGTTAAGGAAAATAGAGTTAGTTTTTCACAGCATGTCTACTATGGAAGTGTTTTGCATAACTGCACATGTATAGCCTATGTTGAGTTGCTTGCCTTTTCAATGAGGGTGAGTGGGGAGGGAGGAAGGGAGAAAATTTGGAACCCAAAGTTTTAAAAACACATGTTTAAAAAAAATGTTTTCACATGCAACTGGGAAATAAGAAATACAAGAAATTGGGTACAGAAATCCATCCTGCCCTACAGAAAAATTGAAGGGGAAGGGGATAAGAGAAGGGGGGAAGAAAGAGAAGGGAAGGCAGACTAGGGAAAGGGTATTCAGAATGAATGCCATCTTGGGGTGGGGGGAGGGGTGAGATGGGGTGAAAATTTGGAACTCAAAATCTTGTGGAAGTAAATGTTGAAAACTAAAAATAAATTAATTTATGAATTTAAAAAAAACACATTTCTCTTGGTACCAATCTTTTTGTCCAAGCCATAAGCAATAGCAGCAGCAGTTGGCTCGTTGATGATTCAGAGCACACTGAGATCAGTGATGGTTCCAGCATCTTTGGTGGGAATCATTGAAAGAAGCTGGTACTGTGACCACAGCATTTTTGACCGTATTCCCAAAGTAAGCTTCAGCAATTTCTTTCATCTTGATCAAGTCCACAGAAGATACTTCTTCTGGATAGAAACTTTTGATCTTCCCTTTGTACTCCACTTGGACCATAGGCCTGCATTATTCACCACCATGAAAGGCCAATGCGTCATGTCTGACTGTACAACTGCATCATCAAATCTGAGACCAGTCAGATGCTTGGCATCAAAAACTGTGTTGGTGGAGTTCATTGCAACTTGATTCTTTGCAGCATCACCAATTAAACATTCTGTGTTGGTGAGGGCCATGTAGCTAGGGGCAATCCTGTTTCCTTAGTCATTAGCAATGATCTCCACCTTCCCATGTTGGAAGACTCCCACACAGGAATAAGTGGTGCCAAGATCAGTGCCAACTGCAGGCCCCTTCGACATGGCTGTTGGGGAGTCAAAGGTTGGAGCTGCCCACTGTGGAGGAAGAAGGGCTGCTCCTGTACCGAATAGACCCAAACACAATATTTTGTAGTAAGAGGATTGACAAAAAAGGCCAAGGTCTCCCACGTCAATCTGGGCCATCTCCAGTTGTCTTGATCTATATCTGGCCACTGGATCCAGATGGTTCTGAAGGAGAAAGTGAGGCTGATGACTTTACACAGTCATGCCTCATTTAAATCCAATTCAATTGCAAGTCATGTCATCATCTCCCTGATGTCATGGTCCTCTTTGAGAATGAAGGACAAAGCACAACCACAACCCATCACCATTGGGCGTAGATAGAGCACTGGGCCTAGAGTCAGGAAGACCTGAGTCCAAATGCTGTCTTAGACATAGCTGAATGGCCTTGAACAAGTCACTTAACCTCTGCCCACCTCAGTTTCCTCATCTGTAAGATAAAATAATAATAGCCTTACCTCTCAGGGCTGTCATGAGGACTGAACGGAAAAAAAACATGCATGTAAACATATTATTCACGGTCATATAGCATCACTAGAAAAAAAGGAAGTTTTGTTGCAACAAGTAGCTTTGGATCAATAAAAAACACTTTGCAGTTTCTTCCTTCTAAATCCCATTCAATTCTGAGCCCATCTATATGCATCTATGTCATATGCACACACATATACTCATATATGTAAATATGAGAGGCTCCTAGCTCCAGACACAACAGACACAGGCACATTTTTGTGGAGGTCTCTCTGGATTAAAGTCCCACCCAACTAAATTGGGCAATGATTGCTGTTGGCTCAGTTTACTGTCCCAGAAAGGGTCTTCAGCTCCCCTGAAAGTACTAAGGGTAAACTACAGGAAAGATTTTATTTAACCTCAAAAAAATGGGCTCCCACCCAAGTCCTTTGACCATCAAGAAAACTATCCTCCACTTTCCAGAGTGTGTCAAACAGACCTCCCTTCTGGTGTATCCCAGAGAATCAGAGAATCTCAGTGTTGGATAGGATCTCTGAGGCCATATAGTCCAACTGATACCTGAACAAAAATTCCTTCTACAACACACGCAACGTGGTTATCAGACCTCTACTTAAAGGCCTCTACTGAAGGGGAAGAGGAAGGCCACTATCTCCAACTCAGCCTATACCACTATTGGATAACTATTATTGTTATGAAGTTTTCCCCTCAATATAATGAAAATATGCCTCTCTGAATCTTCTACCGATTATTCATAGTTCTTCCTTCTGAGTTTAAATTGAACAAATCTATTCCCTCTTCCACATGATGCCCCTTCAAATTCTTGAAGATAGCTATCACCAGACTCATCTAAATCTTCTTTTCTCTAGGCTAAAAACCTCCAGTTCTTTCATCTGATTCTCATATGGTATGATCTCAAGACCCCTCAATACCTTGGTGTCCTTCCTATGGACACCGTCTGGCTTCTCGACACTCTTCTTAGAATGTGGTATGTGGATCTGAGCACAGAACTCCAGATGTGGTCTTAATAAAGCAGAATACGGTGTGGCTATCACTTCCTAGACATAAGCACAATGCTATTCTTCCAGACAGCCTAAAGTTACATTAGTTTTTTTTATTTATTTTATATGTTGTGTGTGGTTGTTGCATTGTTGTTGGGTTTTTTTTCTGGATTCCATATAATACTGCTGACTCATGTTGAGTTGCCAATCCTCCACAAGCTCCAGATCTTTTTCACATGAACATATCCTTTGGGTCCTCTTTTCTTGTTTGATCATTTTCAGTCATGTCGGACTCTTTGTGACTCCATTTGGAGTTTTCCTGGCAAAGACACTGAAGTGGTTTGCCATTTCCTTCTCTAGCTCATTTTACAGATGAGAAAACTAAGGCAAACAGGGTTCAGTGACTTGCCCAGGGTCACATAGCTAGTAAGTGCCTGAGGCTAGATTTGAATTCAGGAAAATGAGTCTTCCTGACTCTAGGTCCAGCACTCTATCCACTGCACCATCCAGCTGCCAGCTACTTAAGAAAGGTTTACTGACACACTATAATTTGGTGTCCAGAGTGCTGGTCTTGGAGTACTAAGATGACGTATGTTACCTGCCTCCTGGCAGAGGTAATGATGGACTAGGGGTGCAAAATGAAACACGTTTTCATAGATAATAAATATGCTGATTTATTTGACTATACTTATTTTGCACTCTGTATACTGTGCCACCTAGCTGCTCTTGGGTCCTCTACAATCCACATTATTCTCAGCATCAGGGAAGTGCTAGGTTTGGGTTGCCCCCCAGTACATGTGGTTTCTTGACATGTTGATCCCTTTTCTATGGTACAATTTCAGCATCTCTACTTTATCAATTTCTTATAGCACATGCTTCTCCTTAAGACTATGTGAATTTTTAAACCTCTTTCGAGGTACCATGTATAGCACAGTATATGTTTTTACTCCTTGTCAAATGAGTGTTCCCTCTAAATACAGAAGCAGATTCTTTCTTGGATAAGTGCCCTTGGAGTCCTCATCTAATGAGGCGAAAGGAGCTTATCTAAACAAAGGGGTAGGAGCTTACCCAAATAAGGGGAAGGAGCTTCCCTAAATGCCAGAATATCACACAGTCAAGTTTGGATTCAAGGTCTAGCTCAGCTCTATACTTCCTATGTATTTCTGGGCAAAGTGACTAACCTCTATGTGACTAAGTTTCCTCATATATACTGAAGGGGCTGGACTAGATCAGAGCTTCTTGACCCTTTTTGTGACATGTATTCCTCTTGGCAACCTGGTGAAGCCTAATGGTTTCTAAGAATAATGTTTTTAAATGCATAAAATAAAATATGTATGATAGCAAAGGAAACCAATTCTGTTGAAATGTAGCCATCACAATATTTAAAAAAACACATTCATGCATACCAGGTTAAGAACCTCCACACTAGACAGTCTCTAGAATTCCTAATATCTTTAACATCTGGTGATTTTTATAATTTCTATAACGATTTCTTCAAATGAGTCAGCATTTTAAATTGCTATGTACATGCTAGTGATAATGTTGATGGTGTTCATCTATCTTAAAAAAAAAAAGTCATATCCCAGAAGAAAAAACCTACTGTATGAGTAGCACTTCAGTTATATTTATTAGAACATATAATAAACCATTAACTGATTGTTTATTGCTCTTTCAAAAGAAATGGAACTAAACAAGTACCTTTGATACAGTGTATTATTTCAAAATAGGAAGGATAGGATTAACTGATGGGAAGACTATCTGTCTTACATGTGCATTGGGATAAATCCCACTCTCATCCTGCCATGAATTGATACCTATTCTTTTAAAACCTCCAACATCAGTGAACTGAGAGCGGCATTTTCTGTGAACTGTCGAGTAAACATCCTGGAGGGGTAGAATCTATGGGAATAAGAGAAACATTTTTGAAGTGAACATAGGTCATTTGACACAGTACTACTATTTAACATATTGGTGTTATAGACAAAAGTTCATTACCAAATAATTAAAAGATTTTATCTCCAAATAAAATATTTAGTTGGCAAATCTGGCCAGTATACTCACTAACACTTTGTAGAAAAGTGATCTAGTTCATTGTTAAGGATATTATGCAAAGATAAAGTGTGGTTTTTTTTTTTCATGTGAAATCTTCTTAAACAATTTTAGAGTAAAGAATGACTTTATTTAAAATTTATGGCTAAAACTATTGGTGAAGTTGTATACTGATTCAACCATTCTGTAGAGCAATTTGGAACTATGCCCAAAGGGTTATAAAACTGTGCATACCCTTTGCACCCCTAGCAATACCACTACTGGGTCTGTACCCCAAAGAGATCAAAGGAAAAGGAAAATGACCTATATGTATAAAAATATTTCTAGCCCCTCTTTTTGTGGTGGCAAAGAATTGGAAACTGAGGGGATGCTCTTCAGTTGGGGAATGGCTGAACAAGCTGTGGTGCATGATTATGATGGAATACTATTGTGCTATAAGAAACGACAAGCAGGTTTTCTAGAAAAACCTGGAAAGACTTATGTGAACTGATGCAAAGTGAAGTAAGTAGAATAGGAGAACATTGTACATAGTAACAGCAATATTGCTCAATGATCAACTGTGAATGACTTTGCTATTCTCAGTAATAAAATGATTCAGGAAAATTCTGAAGGACTCATGATGAAAAATGCTATCCACCTCCAGAGAAAGAACTGAGAGTTCAAATACAAATCGAAGCATACTTTTTTCTTTATTTGTTTTTCTTGATTTGGGGGGTTTGGGGTCTGTGTTTTCTTTCATAACATGGCTAATATGGAAATAATTTTATATAACTGCACATGTATAGTCTGTGTCAAATTGCTTGCCTTCTCAGGGAGCAGCAAGGGAATAGTGGGAAAAAGACAATTTGGAACTCAAAATTTTAAAAAACAAATGTTAAAAATTGTTTTTACATGTAATTTGGGAAAAAACTAATTTAATAAATAAAAGTTATGGCTATAAAAATCAGATCAGGATAATTACTATTTAGCCACTGTTTAACATTTTTACTCATACACACTACATACATTCCAAAGAGTCATATTTCTGGTCTGCTTTTATTTCTTGGAGTAATGAAATCATGTTTCCCAGGACAATGGTAAATTCCAAGCCCCAGAGAAAAAGCAACATTGCTATTTCTCCTGGGAATTTGCCTCAGCAAAACAAAGACTGTTGTCTGGATAATTCCCCACAGACTGTACTACATCTAAGAAGTCATTTGTCAAAACACCATATCATTGACCAAATCCCAAAGGAAATATCAATTTTATAGAAGTTACTCATAACATTGCTGCTGAAAGCAACCTGGATTATACTAGACTTTTGAACTAGTAAGCTAATGGCTACTTTCAATCACTACTAATTTTAAACTAAGAGGAGGATGCTAAAAGCAAACAGCTAAATCTCAACCTGTGAAACAAAGCAACCAAAGACCATCAAAAAATGATTTCTCTTCCATGAAGTGAATCACTGGATTGGCTACTGCTTTCCCCTAGCATCATGTCTAAGGATGTGCCAGTCTTCAAGAAAAAGAGAAGTCACTATCAAAGTGAAAAGCTACACAGCTTCCTAAATTTTATTTAGTTCTTGGCTTCTCTTGCATCATATAAATAAACTGAAAAGTGGTTTGTTTGTTTGTTTTCTTCAGATTACAAAGACCATTTGGCCTTTGTAAACTTTACATAAGACCTGCTCTATCTTGCCTGTTTTATTCTTTCTTGTATAGTAAATAACCCTTGGGTTGGATACATAATCCAAAAAACACTAGATCTTCATTTCAGTGAAAGGAATCACTTGAGAAGTTTAGCAATCTGAATTATAGCCTCATTTTTAAATTGCAGTTTGCTACCTTATCTACTCCCTTGACTGCTTTTTTATAGCATCATGGGAGATGGTGTAAGAAGGGTCTTTAAAATAGCACCCCTTTCCTACAGTGATCCTACAGAGAGTTAAATGTCTAGACTATCTGGATTAATTGCCTAGTTTCTTATTACTTAGAGCACAGAATTCCATGTAGGGGAGAGAGACAAAGATAGAGGAGAGACAGAGACAGAGATAGAGAGAGAAAGTACAAAGTGTATGTGTATGTACTGAGGTGGGGGGTAGGTACCCTCTTCCCCTGCTCTGGGAAATGCACTGGCATTTCCATGAGAATATTTAGTTGTTTTGAAAGTAGGAAGACCTTTCACATGTGGGGAGTTTTGTAATAAGCAGAGACCAGCCCAAATATAATAAGAAAAAAATCTATAGATAAATATTTAGGGAGTGAACAGTAGAAGGTAAGAGGCATAGGGGTAATGACACCCAAGACATTGTTTGGAGTCTCATTCCATTGTGCCATCATTATGGTGTTGGGGTGAATGGGACAAAGTTTGGGGCTCCTGGTGCTCTTGTCCTGTGTACACAACTTGCAATGCTGTGGAAGCAAGTGATGATGAGAATTGTGGTCAGCTCTAGTCTCAGGGCCTACCTCAAAGCTTCACCTAAATGTAAATTGTTTGGTTTTCATCATCATCATCATCATCACCTCAGTTGTACTAGCTGCATTTGCTTCTAGTTTTCCATCCATAGAGAAGGGAGAGGTCAGGGGTTCTAGAGCTGCCTAATTGCTCCTTCCTTGATTTCTGTCACAATTTGTCCACCAGGCTAACCCCTTCTGCTCCCAGGATGTCACTTTATACTACTTATGAGTTAAATAAATTATAACTATACTTGAAGCCTTTCCAGTCCAAGTATCCTCAGATCAGATAATTGGCTTGTAGTATAATGCACATAATTTGTACCACACCTAACCCTCTACTGCCCCCTAGTGTCTCTTTACACCACAGCCCCGCCTGATGTGCAGGTTAAAATTTTGGTGTACTAGCAACATATGTGTTGACTAAAATAACAATGATAATAGCTCACTGAGGGCAGGGACTGTTTTTGCTTTTACTTTGTGTCCCCAGATCTTAACACAATGCCCGGCACATAGTAAGAGCTTAATAAATTCTTGCTGATTCTTTTATGTGGCATTTTAAGGTTCACAAAGCCTTTCCATACATGAGTTTATTTGATCTGATAGCCATAAGAAAAAGACAATCATTATAAGTTGGATTGGGCAGTAAAGACTTCATGGAAAAAGAGTCTTTGAATTCAAGTCTAGAAAGACAGGAAATATATGGATAGGTACAGAGGTGAGAAAGAGCAAGACAAGGGATAGATACAGACACAAATAGATTAGTTCGGTTTGGGGTAAGAGGTTGGAAAAACAGAGGAGTTGGAATACCAGACTAAAGTTATCATTTATGTTGTAAACAATAGAAAACCATTATTATTTATAAGATATAATCAGATCACAAGACTACAGAATTACCTAACTAGAGCTTGAAGGAGTCTTTGACCCTACCTCCAACTCCATCATTTTAGAAATGAGGAAATGGAGGCAGAAGGAAGTCAAGTGATTTTCCCAGGGGTCACATAGCTAGTAAGTGTCTTAGGTAGGATTGGAACCCAGGTCTTCCTGACACAAGTCCAGTACTCTATACACTATGAACAAAAGTGGAAAGGCACTGGAGGCACTGGGGCTGTGGGTGATATCAAGGATTACAGGATAAGGAGTCAGTCAGGACTATGAAATATGGAGTGTGGATGAGTGTAAAATAGAAAATACAACAGGCAGAGAAATAGTGTAGAGTGACCCATGGTGAGTCTGTTCTGAATAACAGTTCAGTCATTTTTCAGTTGTATCTGACTCTGTCATTCATTTGGGGTTTTCTTGGCAAAGATACTAGAATGGTTTGCCATTTCCTTATCCAGCTCATTTTCCAGGTGAACAGTACAATGCACCATCTAACAAGTGGCCAAAGTAAAGTTGGACTTCTGTAATCAGGTAAGTAGCCCACAATGGGAAAATTCAGATAGTGAAGGTCAGAAATAGGTAGGCAAGCCAGAATAAGAGTATGCAGCAGGTCAAATACTACTTAATGGATAGAAATGGAGGAGGGGTGCAGAGGAGCAGACTTCAAAATAAGATAAGTGGTAAGAAGACCAAATTTACAGTAAAAAGAAATCTAGAGGGTAGGAACACTGGCAAACAGAGCAAGACCAGTGGTCAAAGTTTGAAGTAACAGTCAAAATTCTGAAAGACTCATGATGAAAAACGCTATCTACCTCCAGAAAAAGAACTCATGGAGTCTGATTGTAGATTAAAGCCTATTTTTTTACTTTTTTTATTATTCTTGGTGGGGTTTGGGTTTTTTGGTCTTTTTTTTGCAATGGCTAATATGGAAATATGTTTTGCATCATTGCACATGTATAATCTAAATCAAATTGTCTGCCTTCTCAAGGACAGGGAAGGAAGTGGGTGAGGGAGAGAATTTAAAACTCAAAATTTTTCAAAAATGAATGTTAAATTTTTTTGTTTACATGCAATTGAGAAAAATAAAATAAAAATTAAATGTAATTTTTTTTTGTTTTTGTGTGAGGCAATTGTAGTTAAGTGACTTGCCTAGGGTCACACAGCTAGTATCAAGTGTCTGAGGTAGCATTTGAACTCAGGTTCTTCTGACTCCAGGGCCAGTGCACTGTGCCACCTCACTGCTCCAAATGTAAATTTTTTAAATTTAAAAAGCAATAGTCAACATATATGTCAACAGAAGACATATATGTGTGTATCTCAACATATTTATGAAGGCACACAAGATGGACTTTGGTTACTGAGGTAGCTTCCTTGCTTGGGCTATAGAGCTTTTAGATTTCTGTCAGTTATACATTTGACTTCAATCTCAATAGGGATAACCTGGGCAGAAACAAATAATAGAGTATATCTGAATGAGGTAAAGGACCTTTTTTGGTTTTACTGTACCCTACTTAGTATCCAGAATGCATTGAGGTACTAATTTATTTCATAGCCACATTAGGCACTTAGCAAGAAGGTTGAATGAATATGATAATAGATGCAAGAGCCTTCTGGTTGATCTCCCCATCTCAAGTCTCTTCCAACTCTAGCCTATCCTCCACTCAGCTGCCAAAACGATCTTCCTAAAGTGCAAGACTGACCGTGTCATGCCCTTAACTCAATAAACTCCAGGGGCTTCTTATTATCTGCAGTACAAAATATAAAAACCCTCTGTTTGACATTTAAAACCTTTCACAACCTGGCCCCTCCTTACTTTTCCAGTCTTCTTATACTTCACTCTGCTTCACATGCATACAACAATCCAGAGACACTGAAACCCTTCTTGTTATTCCTAGCGCACAATACTGCCTCCCAGCTCTTCGCTCTATGCCTTGCTACTGGTTGTCCCATCGGTCTTGGAATGCTGTCCCTCCTCATTCCCACCTCTTGGCTTTCCTGGATTCCTTCTACAGAGCTCAAATCCAACCTCTTGCCAGTTTTCCCTGCTTGCTAGTACTTTCCTTTGGAGATTACCTTCCATTTATACTGTACGTTTCTTGTATATACATAGTTACTTGTATGTTGTCTCCTCAATTAGACCCAGCACAAAGACTATGTTTCTTCCTTGCTCTGCATACCCGGCACATAGTAAGAATTTAACAAATGCTTGTTGACTGTAAGACTGATAACAACATAATCCTCTATACAGGGTTTATTAAACTTTTTTCCATTTGTGATCCCTTTTCACATTTAGGCAGCATTTGTTGGCTTTGTGTGGTGCGAGGGCATGCGCTGTCCAAAGTGCACGTGTGTTCAGTACCAAGGCTGCAGTGAGGCTGCATGATGCAACATGGGGAAGCCCTGCCAGAAACACCTTGAATTCATTACACATTTGATTTTTGATTAATTTTTGGTCATTGTGTTCAGAAACCTTTTACTGTTGCCAAATTTTTCATGACCCCATATGGGGTCATGATCCACAGTTTAAGAAGCAATGTAAGATATCCCTCAATTCGTATCAAGTGCTAGGTCACTGATACTTGTTTTCAAGGTTCGAGTCAACTTTTCTCTGTCTAGCAGTATAATCAAGATCAAGTTTTCCTAGTTTGTTGACATGCTATTTCCCACGGCTAGGGCTAGTACTCATCATAGGTTGAGACTGAACCCATTCCATGACACAATGTTGAATCTACTCTGGTTGAGGAACAAGGGAAGGCCACACTTGGAAAGTTCCCATGCAGTTTGGGGCCAGAAGCATTATGCAATAAGCCAGAGTTGGTAACTAGCCTACAAAATGCTGAACTGAAAAGGCCAGAAGAGGATGCTGGGAATTAAAGCAATGGAAAAAGAGGTGAGCAAAAAGGCATGCCCCAAGGTGAGTGAGACTAAAAGTCTTTGACATCAAGATAAACCACTGAAGTATAAGCTAGAATCAGACGGTGCTCAATGTGCTTTGTTCAATTTTCTTTGGACATGCTAATGCTTTTTTGCTCCTCTACGAGTAAGGCTAGCACTGACCACGAGTTCCCATGCATCAGAATCTGGCAGGGTCTCTACAACATAGACCTTCTCCTTTATTTCCTGGATAGTAAGTTCTTCTGCCCTTTGAATATTTGACCTCTATAGTTCATTGTATAAGTGTACAACATCTACAACGATCTTTTGTACATCTTGCTTATATAGAAAAACAAATGCTTGCGAGCCTAAGGTGGTACAGAAATAGCTATGTAGGACAAAGAACACTGCTACACAATCCAATCTTGGGGGGAAATGGAGTACTAAAAATATCTATGTATTTTTATAGTTTGAAAAATGAGGGGCAGAGCCACATGATAGGGGTAGCCTTGTTTATTTGTGGGGGTTTTTTGGTCTAGCTGGAGAAGACTATAGAGGTCATTTGTTCTCCCTCCTTCTCACTATTCTCCACAATTCTTACTCTTTCTGAGAACTGGGAGCTTCAAATATTATTTCACTTCTTCTGCCTAGATACTTCAAGATTTTGCATCAAGAATAGCCCAAAAGGACCCTGGGAAAGGTATGTTTACTACTCTATAATATTTTATCAGAGGTCATTCCTGAACCTAGTGGCCTCCCTTCCTAGAATAAGAATTTATTGAGCACCTACTATGTAAGAGGGGATACAACAAAAGAAAAACTGTCCTTGTCCTCAAGGAATTTACAACCTAATGAGGGAGACTTCCATTCTCAATATTATGTGTGCACATATATCTTCTCCCACTCATGAACCTTAACCCTGTTTATCTCCCTTATGGGTTCTGAATCACTATTAGAAGTTGTTAAAGCTAAACTCCCTATGCAAAGTTCTCTAATTGAACTAATTGCTATTTTGATGAACAATGATTTATGTATTTGTCTTTCAGCTAAAATTTCCCTATGTGATTAATGTATGATTTAATTCTGTATGCTTAATAAATTACTCTTTTGTTTTCAGTAGACCCATAAGACTGTGAACTGCTGGGTATAATCTGCTAAGATAAAACTACTGCTAAAAATAAAAGATGCTAAGTTCATGCAACTCTTAGAACATAAGTAAAATATGGGAGAAGGCTCATTGTTAAAGAATGTCAATATAAAATTAAAAAAGAAAAAAGTTTCCCTAATAGATCCCAGTGAGCTTACTGCTCCAACAAAGGGCAGAAGAAAATGTTACCCTCTTATCCTCATAGGAATGTTATTCCTCCATAATCCAGCTTGCCCCAGAGCAGGGGTTGTAATAGAACGGACCTTGACACCTGGACTCCTTTTCATCTAGCCAAAAAGACAGGCAGGGCCTAGAAAAGGTATGGGTTACCCTTCAGAAGAGGTACTAATAAGTAGTCTTTCTCCACTGGGCAACAATAGAGGAGAGAAAAGATAAAAGAACATAAGATCCTTGAGGACAATCCTCGAGGATTGTCTCATTTATTTTTCTAGGTATCCGAGCACCAAGCACAGTGCCTGGCACGTAGTAGGTACTTTATATCTGTTTATTGACATGAATTGAATAGTGTTCATGACTCTCCCAAGGTAGGGAAGATGATAGCTCTTGTGAGAGATGATGTGGTGGTGGCTTTCAGAAATCACACTTGACTAACTCGGTGGATGTCACGATCTGTCATAAAGGTGCCTACTACCCTGATAACTGCCTCTGATGACAAGCACTGAACTCAATTTTGATGAATTAGATAGATTTATCTAAGGCTGTATCTGCACTGTACCTCAGATTCCCTCTCAGATGCACCCTATGTCCTGGTTCCCAAGCAGTATCAGGCCTAACCATGAAAATATACAAAACCTTGGGACTGGAGGAGGATAGGGAGAGTCAATTCTCTTGTGGTGTTTCTGTTGTCCTCTATGGATGTACAACATCCAGAGCCCAATCCAACATCACTGAGGGAGATGGTAGGGAAAAACAGGATTATCACAACTGAGCTTCTGCAAGCTTCTCTGAGTACTTATCCAACATCTACCTACCACTACATCCCCTTACACACTGAACTGTAATTCTAACAAGGTGGAAATGACTTAGCAAAGGAAACCCAGCAATTTTAAATGCAACAGTATAAGACAAATATAAATAACTATTATTTTCCTACTAGGAATGGGCAGAATCCTTGATATACATCTTTGATGAACAATCCTAGCCCATAGGTCTCTTCTCATGCTCATTGCTAACAACTAAGACTATTGGCAATGAAAACTCTAAGAAAACGTTTGGCTTTGGGTTTCTATTAGTACATGTACTCAGAACCCTCAAAGTAGAAATGAGCATGTAGGTGAAAGCAAAGGATAGACTCATTTTCCCATACACGTTCAGGTCTCCACAACTGCAGCCACTGTCCCACTCTAAATTACTTTACATACTACATTTGTTGATCTAGGCTAAAGGAAAGAATTAGCAAGTCTATGCTCATAGGTTATTGGTCTCAGAGGTGGACTTCATTTTGATAAGCATTTATTAAGTATCAACTATGTGCCAGACACTGTCCTAGCTGCTGAGAATACAAAAACAAAAATGAAATGGTACCTGCTTCCCAGGATTTTGCATTCTGAGGGGAAACAACATATTCGCAGATAAATATAAAGCAATTTCACAGAGGAGCATTGACAAATGGGAGATGGGGTGACCAGAAAGGCCTCATGTGGTGGGACTAGAAGGGAACTAGGGATTTGGAGTCAGAGATGAAAAAGACCAGCATTCTTCATATGAGAGGCAAAGGACCAGAGGTTTGAGGTGGATCACTGTGTATAGTGAATACAGTAAGTCGGATGATTTGGCTAGAGCTTAGCATGTGTAATGGAGAGTAATACGAATTCAGTATGGAAAGACAGATTGGGACCAGATTGTGAGGGGCTTTATTCTAAAGGTAATTGGAAGCTGGTTGTTGTCCTTTGTTCTCAAAGATGACCAAAATTATGTTAGAGTCAAGTTACAGTGTGTCCAACTGTGGCTGATCAGACCAATATGAGCCCAGAATGCTCTGCGACAAGTCGGATACCAACAGTCCATGTGAACATTGGAGGCAGATTCTCTAAATTTGCACATCTCATGTTTCTTTTGAGCTACTTCAATGGGAAGCTACTGAATTTTCTTAAGCAGAGAAGGAACATGGTCAGACCTGTGTTCTTCAGGAATATCAATCTGGAAGCCACATGGAAGAGGGGAAAGAATGAAGACAGAGATACCAATTTGAAGGCCTCAGTCCAGACCAGAGGTGATGAGGGAGTGGGGTGAACTAGGGCAGATGTTGTTTAGTCCAACCCATACAGGAAAAAGAATACTCTAAAAATTTCCAGAAAAAAAAATAGCCATTCACTTGGCAGAAAAAACAGCTAAAGTAAGAGTTGAATAGTTCTGTCTCCTCTCCATCATCCATTATCCTCACTCCATCTACCTTAAGCAGCAGTCCTATCCTTTTTTATTCTAATTTTTCCCCAATATTGCTTTGAAAACATCCATAAAAGACTTTATGGGTTATTTTCCTTAGCATTCCCCATTATCTTCAGCTCATTTTGAGTACTACCAACACATTATTATATTATTATAGGCATTTATACATTCACACATTCTGAAAGGAGGAAAGAAAAAAAGGAAAAAAGTTACATGATCAATTTATTATACATTTAAAAGGAATAGCAAGTTGTACATAAAAGATTTACAGTTTCATGTACAATCATCTGTTGTTTTTTTCTACTCTACCATGTTATGGAAATGCTAATTTTATTTCTTAAGTTCAGAATAAAATAAATAAAATTTTAAAAACATGTTAAAAAAAGAGTCAGTGGGATCCAAGTCTGAATCTTGCATCTGATAATTACTGTATAACCCTAGGCAAGTAATTTAACCTTCATAAATTTCAGTTTCCTCATCTATAAAATGAGAATAATAATAGCAATGACTTCACAGGGTTGATGTGAGGTTCAAAGACATTAACATATATACTGTGCTTTGTAAAATTAAGTTTTTCCTCTGTCTCTGTCTCTCTCTTTCTCTTACTCCTCTCATAGTTCTGAAGATGAGTTGCCACTTTCCCTAAGCCTCCCCTCATTTTCCCCCCAGCAGCCAGTTCATCTTTGTTGGCCAGAATTGGATCCAGAATAGCAATTCCTCTCATTCAGTCCTTCACTTTTTGAGAGATGCAGTTATCACTAAAATAGGCCACAAGCTGTCCAACCATTCTGGAAAGTAATTTGGAACTATGCCTCCAAAGTTATCAAAGTGTATATACCCTTTGACCCAAGAACACTTCCATTAGGTCTATATGCTAAAGAGATCCATGAAAGAGAGAAAGAACACATATGTACAAAACTATAAGAGTTCTTTTTATAGTGGCAAAGAATTGGAAACTGATAGGATGCCCATCAATTTGAGGAATGGCTGAGCAAATTATGGTATACGAATATGATGGAATACTATTATACTATAAGAAATGATGAAGGAGATGGTTTCAGAAAAACCTGGGAAGACTTGCATGAATCGATGCAAAGTGAAGTGAGCAGAACCAGGAGAACAATTTATGCAATAATAGCAACATTTTAAAGATAATAAATTTTGAAAGACATAGTAATTCTGACCAATCACAATTCCAAAGGACTCATGGTGAAATATGCTATCCACCTCCAGACAGAGAACTGATTAACTCAGTGCAGACTGAAGTATATTTTTTTCTTTCTCCTCCTTTTTCTTGTTTTTTTTTTAATATGGCTAATGCAGAAATATGTTTTGCATGACTATACATATTTGTAATGGGTTTTGTTTTTCTTGCTTTCTCTTTGAGTGGGAGAGGGAGAGGAGAAGGGAGAGAATTTGGAACTGAAAATAAAATAGAATTTAAAGAAAGAGACAGCTCACAAAATCATTAGCCGTTCCTTTTAGAAGACAGAGAATTCCAGCAGCTCATAATTCTATGGTTTTTACTGCTAAATGGAACTAGAGGAAATCACATAATCAACCACTGCAAATTTATATTATCTATCCTCAGTTGGGCCCACTTCAGCAACACAATTCTCTTACTCCTACCAAATTGATTCTCTATCCTACTCCCCATAGAGATCCTTCCAAAACTTCTCCATTTAAGCTTTCTACAACTTCTCCTCTCAGTCAAGGCGCTAAACCTCAGGGCCTCCCTGAGGACCTGGTCCTTTCACAGTCTAAATTGTTTATATTCAGGGATAGGATCAGTTTGAAAAGAATGTCAAGGATAAAAGAGTGGCAGATGCCTTTATGCCCTGTTAGAGCAACAAACTCACTGAGAGCTCCCTCTGGTGTGTGTCCCGTATCCCTGGCTGATATCTCTTTCGTCTGAGAGACGTGTCTTAAATTTTGCCCATCAGAACAAATCCTACCTGAGTCCCAAATGCCACTATGACCTGTCTAAAACCTGAGCTGTCTAACCAGACCTTAGGCTACTGGACCTCCATACTACTTTGTGTGTTCTCCATTTACCAGCTGAGTTTGCTGTTACCCCAATCATTACAAGGTAGTTTGTATGACTCAGGGAGATAAGGTACAAGGGAATGAGTTTAATTTATAATAAAATAAACTTTACTTCATAGAGAAGTCAAATACCGTAAAGATCAAGAAAATGAGCAGCACCAGTGCTCCTATTGCAAGTGGAAATAACAAATATTGAAATTCCCTTTTCATAAATATATATTTTCAAAAATACAAAGTATATTTAAGTGTTAAGATAGCCTTTAAAATCCACATCTCCCCAAACTACATATAGCAACTTCTTTTTATGTAGTACAGATGTAGAGAAGAAAGGATGGAAAGAAAGCTAAAAAAAACTTACTTGCCATAAAATTTTAAGTTCTGAATGGCAGTAAAGCAAGAAAGGAAGAAAGTGGCTGGTACATTTAAGGAACAGAAATTTTTTCTTCCTTGCATTCTTCAAATTACTCAAAATTATTAGAAACTTCCACAGACATGTTGCTAATAGCACTATGTAAATATAGCATTTCTAGCAATTTCTTCTTACTTTCAAAACTTGATTATTTAGTCTAGATAGGAATATGTATTTTAAATATATAAAAAACCACTAAATGGAGCTCTTTTCTCTCAGACTTACAACTTTCGTGTAATCATAGGGAGGAACATATTCTTCACGATATGTCGTCATATGTTGCCTACAAAAGATAAACCAATATTCGTGAAAAGACACAATATACAAAAAATGGATTTTTTTTTCCAGTTTTGTTTTAATATCACTTTGGGATGAGTCCATTAAACTACAACTGCTCCAGGTCTCTCTAAGACTGTTAAGTCAAAGGATGATTGTTGATCTGCATTGTTTGAGAAAGTTTTTTCACTAAGAGTTCCCTAAATCAATGAAACCATAGCAATAGCAGCAACAACATCACCAAAGGCTGACATTGAACAAAACTGTGAAATAGACAAAATTTATCTTCATTTCCATCTCTCCAATAATATCCCCCTATAATACAGAATTTAATCTACCCCTACACTAAAGCCCTTATTATAGTTCAGTCAAACAGGAACTTACTAAGTACGCACTACATTCCTGACACTATGCCCATGCTATCCCTTGCTGCCCCAAAGGTTTAAATGCCATCCATTCCAAGGTTTTGACACATTTTCCTCCCTTAAAACTTATCTATCCTGCAACCTACCTTTTCAGGATTCACTCACTAAACCTGAAAGCTAATTGGTTTAATAAATTATCTGTACCCATGTGTTACTTCAATACTTTTGAATTAATGGAGTTGGTATCTGTATCTATGCCTCAGTTTCTTTATATGTTAAAATGAGGAAAATAGTACCTGCTTTATTTCCCTTACACAATTGTGAGGATGAGAAAAGATAATGCACATGGAAGAACTCTGAATAGTCTGAAGTGTTCTGCAAATGTAAACTCGTATTGATATCTGTACCCAGCAGCTAACATCTATGGAATATATTCAAGTTTGCAAAGCACTTTCCATATATGACCTTATGTGATCCTCATAACAGCCTTGTGAGGTAGTTATTATAAATAGCATTACTGCCATTTTAAAGAAGAGGAAACTGAGGTTCAGGAAGGCTATGATTTGCCTGTTTCCACATAGCTAGTTACAGGTTGAGCTGGGATTTGAAGAGAGAGTTCATCAAGTCCAACTCTAGCATTCTTTTCATTACCTTACTACTAAGCAGTCACCATGGCAGAGTAACAGGGGAAGAAATAACAAAAATGTGGAGGCCAAATGAAACTTCATCGTGGTTAATGATCTCTTCAAACTATTGGAAAGATTGATTGATGTGAGGCATAAGTGCTTTGGCGATATTTGAGCTATAAATGCCAACTAGATACACTGTATGATATTAAAAAGTCAATGACATAGAAATCTTCAGTTCTGGGAAGTTCTTATCCTTACAAAAATTGTCTCCTCAATATCATAAGTATATTATGGTACTTTCTGATGTGATTCACTGAGTCATAAAATATATGGGGGATTTCACCCCAAGAGAGATGGGAAGTTCTCAAGAAAGACATTCTAATATTACAAACACCAATGATACCAATGAAGAAGAGAATAGGATAGTGCCTAAATAGACTAATATGAATATATAGAGAACTCAATGACCAACTTAAACTTTAATGACATGGAACAAATTCTTCATCAGACACTTACTATCTGCATGACTATGGGCAGGTCCTTTAGACCCCCAGAGACTCAGTGTACTCATCTGTAATATGAAAATAATAAAACTTGCACTATTTATCTTTACAGAAATGTGAGGAATGCCATTTGAAAACCTTAAAGTGTTCTATGTGTCATTTTGAAGGTGGCAGAAATGATAAGTAATTGCAGATAAGTGTAATAAAGCTCAAAATCAACTTAAGCTGGTGATAAATGCACACAAAAAGGGGATTTTTAGAGGGGAAGAGCTATGTTGCAGAAAAGAAGGCTTAAAAAAAGATAATAAAACTGATGTCTCTGAGGTCCTTTCCAGCTTTTAGATTCTACGATTCCCCTGATCTCGATACATAGATGATAATAACAGATTATGGTGAGAAGGCAGAACTATTCACCTTTTATTTTGCTTTTTTTGTAAAAGAAAATTATCTTCAGACTAGAAAAGATAGAATAAAAATGGTTATCAGGGAGCTATAAAAAAGTAAGTTAAGAAGGGACAAGAGAGCATCTAGTTGCCCAAGACAAATTCAAGGTACCAATCCAGGAAGCATTACATCCCAGGCTACTAAAGTAATTGATTGATGGATATGATTGTAGAGCAACTTTCAGTGATCCTTGAAAAATTATGGCAAGTAGTAGAGAGGTCAGAAAGTTAGAAATGGGAAAATGTCTCAGTTTTCAAGAAAGGAAAAGGGTAGAATACTCAAAGCTCTAAGCCATTGAGCTTGACTTCAATACTGATAAAATTCTTGAATATATTATTAGAGGGAAGATATACAAGATTTTAGAAAGTAAAGAAAAGGGTCACTTGGTGTCAGCATGGCTTCTTCCAAATTAAATTAATTTTCTTTGTGAACAGAACTAGACTTAGAGACAGGGGAAGTGCAAACACATAAGCTACAATTTTAGCATTTACCAGTGTTTCATGCTGGCTTTATGGTGATGGCAAGATGTAGGCTGGATAATATTAGTTAGGGCTATTCAGAACCAATTGAATGAACAAACATGAAGAGTAAATCATGTTACTATTAATTATAGCTACATATTAAACTTAGATATAAGTCTCAAATGGAGTACCTGAAGTTTTCAATCAAGTGCTGAAAAGTGAGTAACTCAATTTCTTCCTCTCTTGATTTTAATGTTGAGTTTCAACCTAGACTAGGAACTCAGTGCATAGCTGCACTCATGCCATATGTGCTAACGCTTCTGACTGTTAAGGAGGAAGGAAATAATAACGGCATTTTTTATTTCTTGGCATCCATTTCTTTGAAATAGAAAGGATGGCATTGCTTACAAAACATTTCTAGAACTTGTTTAGTATTTTTTCCATGACTTGGCAAAGGTATTACAGATGCATATTTGGATGAAGGCACAGATGATATAAGTTGCAGATATACAAATGACCCAAAGCCAGAATGCTAAACGAGAAGGTAGTGTTCAGAAAGGTCTCAAAAGACTAGAATAATGGGCCAAATCTAATAGAATGAAATTTAATGTAAAGTCCTATTCTTGGATTCAAAATATTTCCTGTACGAGTACAGCGTCAGATAGACCGACTTGGATTAGGATTATATGAAAAAGATCTAGTCTGCTGGCTCAATGAGTCAACAGCATAGCATAATGTTGAAGAGATTTTATGATTACATGCTGTATAGTGTCTAGGTTGCACAGTGACTGTCCTCTGTATTCTGTTCTGGTTGGATCACATTTGAAGTATTGTGTTCAGCTGCCATTTTAGGAAGAACATTACCAAACTGGGCTGTGGCCAAAGGAAAGTGAGCAGGACAGGGAGCATATCATGTAAGGATCAGTTCTAAATAAAGTCATTTACTATAACAATCCAGGTGAATTCTTCCAACTACAAAATGGACTATAACGGTCTGTGAAAGCCCTCTGTAAAAATGTAAAGCACTAGGTATTCCAACTATTTCTCTGTTAGGTAAGTGACAAGAATTACCACTTTAAGGTGAATCAATGCTTGGCTCAGACAGAGCCAACAAACCCAGATCTCTGATTACAAAAGTTTTTCATTAAGACTTTCTTTTTCCTCTATGAATTTTTGAAGCCTATTTATAAGGAAAAGCAGCATTACCTTCATAAAAATGGTCCAAAATTGAGTATGTCCAAGGTTATAGTATAGAGAAAAAGAGGGGCAGGTAGGTGGTACAGTGGATAGAGCACTGGCCCTGGAGTCAGGAGGATCTGAGTTCAAATCCAACCTCAGACACATAACACTCACTAGCTGTGACTCTGGGCAAGTCACTTAACCCCAATTGCCTCATATAAAAAAAAAGAACAAAGAAAAAGGAAAAAGAAACAAATTACCAAATGTAATTATAATTAATTTGATAGATTCTGAAATTTAAGTTAAATACTCTCTGATAAAGGTCTCCATTATGACAAAGTTATACATTTATATTGTTACACCAAAAGAGTTAACATGAGGATTATGGTCACATTATAATTATAGTTTTCCAGAATAACTGGAAACACATCATTCTGGACCATTGAACAAACTCATTTTTATTCATTGCCTTTTTCCCATTGACATTTAGTTTTAACTGCTGTACAGTTGGCAAGAAGCAAAAGAATAGTTGATATTCAAGAGAGAATATTCTAAAATAGTATATTTCAGTGGATTTCCAAAATGGTATACGTATTCTGTTATATGTATTCTAACTAAAACAGAGTGTTTATGCCTTTAATAAAGGCATGAATTAAATTAAACAAACAAATGGTTCTAACCAACCATTTTAATCAATAAAGTCTTATTTCCTAATAGACCATTCATCCAAAAAGATGGAATTGGGAAAGACTTTTATAACTATGTGTTTTCAATTGTTATGTCAAATATAAAAACTAACCACACCACTTACCCATTATCTGTGAAGTATTTTTACACTAGAGTCACAGCCAGAATCACAGAATATCAGAGGTCAAAGGGACTTCACAGGTCATCTAGTTCAACCCATACTCACTATAACATCCCTAAGAAGTAGTCATCTTGATTCTTCTTGAAAGCCTCTAGTTTTGGGAAGCTAAAGAAACAACTGTTCTACTCTTAAGCACCTCCAATGTCTAGGAAGTTATTTTCCCCCCTGGCTTGAATCATCAATTTGCCATTTGACAAAGTCTATGCTTTTTTCCTGGTTCTCCCCTCTGGGGCCAAACAGAACAGAGTTAATCCTAAGTCATAAGCCTTCAAATATTTGAAGACAGCTAACCTGTTTCCAGTGAGACTCTTATTCTCCTTGACATACACATCCAATTCATTCAACTAATCCTCATCTGCCTATAGGACATCCAAGGAGGGAATGAAATTATCCAAGATCATCTGTGGTCTATAGAATATTAACTGGAGATAAAAAACTGGTATGGTTTTGGCTCATATCTGGGGCATCAGTTATCTCTTGGTGATTTAGTTTGGTTTATTTGGGCTCTGAAAGCCACAATCAGAACTGTACCTGAAAGAAATATATTAATCAATGTATCATTATGTAATAATTATCATGTAATATTAACTATATTAAGATAGGTATCATACTTGTGGAAAGGCACCTAGGTGGTGTAATGGATAGAGTACTGGGCTTGGAATCAGAAAGACTCAACCTTATGAGTTCAAATCCAGCCTCAGACACTTGGTAGTTGTATGACCCTGGGCAAGTCACTTAACCCTGTTTGCTTCAGTTTCCTCATCTGTAAAATGAGCTAGAGAAGGAAATGGTAAACCAATACACGATCTTTGCCAAGAAAACCCTAACTGGGGTCATGAAAAGTTAGACACGACTGAAACAACTGAACAACAATGACAGTATACTTATGGACACTGTACCAGGGCCTCAGCAGACCCAATGGGGCTATAATCCCTAGAATCTATATCCCTAGCATTGGATTGTAATCTGTCTAACCAAGGTGGGGAATCTGTGGCCTCCAGACCACATGTGGCCTTCTAGGTCCTTGGGTTTGGCGTTTTGACTGAGTCCAGGTTTTACAGAATAAATCCTTTTATCAAGGGGATTTGTTCTATGAAGTTTGGATTCAGTCAAAGCACCATACTTGAGGACCTAGAGGGCCACATGTGGCCTTGAAGCTGCAGGTTTCCCACCCTTGGAGCACCATGGTCAGAGAGATGGGAATGGGATAATATTATTTTGACCATTTTCCCAAGTAGCTTGCTCCTTAATAATTCACATTTATATAGTACTGAAAATTGTTTTGCTCACAACAGCCCTGTGAGGTAGCTAGCACAGGTATTGCTACCTTCCTTAGTTTCCATATCTAAGGAGAGATTAAATGACTTGTTACTGATCTCTTAGTTAACAAATATTATCAGATAAAGCCTCAGTCAGATCAAGTACATATTATTGTTTAGTTCACAGATCCCTACTACGCTTGAAGTAAAAACGTTAGCTAATAATACATGTTTATGATGTTCCTTCATAATGCACAGGCTGCTTTGGATACCTTAGTTTTTGATGTATTTCATTTTCTTCTACATCACTGATACATCCATCATTATGGATTTTTTTTAAAATTCATTTAGGACTACACTCACTAAATTAGATTACCTCAAGATACCTTTAGTCACCAAAGGTACATTATTTTCACAATTTCTTTGCTTTAAAAAATGGGAAAAAGCATATTAATTTAGTCAATGTATTATTATATAATAATTGTCATATAATATTAACCATATCAAAATAGGTGTCATACTTATTAATGGGCAAAATAACATTATATTAAAGAACATAAGATTGGCAGATATAACAAAGGGTACTTAAGAATTTTTTTTTGTTCTCTGACCCATTGTACATACTTCAGGAAATCAAATTTCCCTGACTCATTACGTGATATTTTCTATTACTGATTACATTTTTAGTAAATTACTAACATTTTACGATGATCTGGTGGGTGTCGAGAAAAGAGAGCTCCAAAACCTCTTCTGGGCAATCCAGTGTCCCTGAAAACAAAAGGACAATTTCCGGAAAAACAAGTCAGATTGCCACTTTTAAAATGTCATAACATAAAACACTCATTTGAAGGAGAATTTAATAACTATTTTAAAAATGACTATATTGGAGAAAATGTTAGAAAATTTTATATAGAGAGGAAAATGGGGCAGCTACGTGGCGTAGTAGACACAGCATTGGCCCTGAAGTCAGGATGACCTGAGTTCAAATTTGACCTCAGACACTTACTAGCTATGTGACCCTGGGCTAGTCACTTAACCCTGTTCAGTTCCTCCTCTGTAAAATGAGCTGGAGAAGGAAATGGCAAACCACACCAGCATCTTTGCCAAGAAACTCCTAAATGGGGTCGCAAAGAATCAGACACAACTGAAATGACTGAACAATAGAGAGGAAAATACTTTCATACACAAAAAGTTTGCTAAGTCCTATTGATTCTGGTTACATAATACCTGACATATCCATCCCCTCCTTTCTAATATGCTTGGCACATGTATTGTGTATTATGGTTATCTATGCGCTGTGTCCCCCTAGTAAATTAAAAAGTTCATGAAGGAGAGATCCTCATCTTATCTAAATATATTTTCCCTCTACAAACACATAATGATCTGTACTCAGTAGACACTCAATATATGCTTACTGTTTTTGTTGTTATTAAAATACCATAAAAATTAGTGTAATATTTACATATTATGTGGCATGACCATAACTCATGTTTTTCTGTATTTCCTTTTCATCTCCACTCAAAAATACTCTTCTGATGTTTCATTATGGTTTGGAGATAACCCTGAGGTCTTGAAAACCATGCCAATAGGGCAGGCATCAAGGGCTAAAGATTATGGGCTGTTTATGAATTGTATACCTATTGCCCAAAGACCAACCAATCAAGTTAAATTTACAAAGATTCATTATCAGGTTGAAATAAGGGAGAGTAGTTGTTCAATCACAGCAAGTCTCAGGGGATATCATTTAGATAATTATGTTCATTCTCTATTTTATATTACTATTTAAAGCCTACCATAAGCAACTCCATGAAACTATAAATTGCTGATCCTTATCTATGGAGAAACTTTCACACAGGAAGTTCCTTACACTACTGAAATCACAGATGTGTACAAAAGAAAAGACTTGACCACAAGTTTACTGACCTCTTGAACAAGTCCTACCTTTAAGGTTCATGCTCTATGTAAATAAATACAAATATTAAAAATACCGTTCAATAATCCCAGAGTCAAATGTGTCATTATTCAGCCGGGGTAAACTACGTCTTTCCACAACTTCTTTGTTTACATAAGGTTGCTCCATCTGTTCATGTGCTTCTGATTTCCAAGGCTGGAAAAACAGGAGTTATGCATAAGAAAAATAAATGACCTAGCAAAAAGGTCAGTAAAACGTTTCTATTAAAGTAGGCACTCCACTGATTTCAACTATCATCTGACAACCCCCAAAATTACTTAATTTAGATCCAATGTGTAGCTAAAAAAAGAGAAAACCATATTTGTTTTTAATAACAATGGAAAGTGAAATTTTAATAATGAAAAACAATAGCTTCTTTTGCCTCTTTTGTTTCCCTTTTGCCTTTCTCAGGGGGAGAGTAAATTCCATTCATTCATTTTTATTTCATTTCTCTATGAAATAGCAATGTTGGAGAAGATGACCTTTAGAACTCATACTGGCTCCATAAGAGATCCTAGCCTAGAAGACTGTAATCCTGAGGTATACATGTATGTGATGGAAAACCCTGTCCCTCCACCTCCAGGGGCAAATCACCTCCTCAAATCTAAGAATGAGATAGAGCCCTGAACCATTGGATGAACATCTGTATGCCCACTATTGTCAATGTTTCTGACTAAAAATGGAAAGTATACACTTATTTAAATGCTTGGAGCCCCTAACCATAGGGAAAGGTGGAGGTGGCATCACAGTAGAATTAGAAAAGCTTTCCATTTATTCAAGGCCAGGCAACACACAGTATTTACGGCTGTACTGTCCTAGGCATTCTCTTGTTCTTGGTTCTGTGACACCATTCTCTTATATCCCAGTTCTTTGCATTCAGTTCTAGAGACTGGAACCATAAGGTTCCTTTGACCTTTGGCTCCCTTAGGTCTGAGGCTTCCTGAAGTCTAGACTTTCTGATCTTTCCTCTCAGCTTCTTATCTGGCCATTTTTATCTCTAGTCGCCCAGACGCTGACTATCTTGAGTCTTTATCCTACTATTAAGGGATATGATATTGGGCTTTTCATTGTATTCTCAAATAGGAAAAGAAAACATTCTCTTGAAAAAATTTACCAGCTGGCATTTTAAGATGTCAGACTGCTCCACAAATTAAAGTAGGTGTATGTTGATACCCATCATTAATGAACTATTTGGTCAAGTTTATGTTGAAAAGGAAGAAATAAACATAAAGAAAATGCAGAGGAGTCAAGATGAAATGGATTTCACTTTGGTCAATCACAGCCAATCAAATGGCAGCATTGATGACTATCTTCTGATGGAAACACAATATCTAAAAGTATTTATGATCTGTCAAAGGAATCATATTTCAGAAAAATGCTATTCCTATCTTGAAAAGTCTTCTTCAGTGAGGAGGAACCAGATGCCCTCAAACAAAATAAAAGGACAACAAATTTTATTTTGAAAAAATGCTCCCAAGGAAAATTATCTCAGAGAAAATAAGTCAACTTGAAGAAATAAATAAGCCAAAAAAATTCCAACATGATGAATAAACATTATGTTGTAAGAGAAACTGAAGTGTGGTCATCAGAAAGAATAAAAAACCCAAACTGAAAATGTATCTATTTCAAGACTCTTCAGAGTGACTTAATAAGATAAAATAAAGGATATATGACATCTCCAGAGTTGGAGTCAAAAATCAATAAAAGAAGAGGAAAGATAGGCAAATAAGAACAAGACACTAAAGAAAATTCAGAAGAGATAAGGGGAACAGACAGAGTGTTCCACAGTCCAACCGAAGGGAGGTGCTGAGGGCTACGACCTAACCTATGACCCAAACCTGCATTCCTTGGAGATATGAAGAGGCTCAGGCCATCCTTGTTTTGATTCCATCCCAGTCCATTCCCCACATCCTCCAAAAAAAAAATCACCTCCCCAGTATTGTTTAGAGACATCAAGGCAGAGCAGAAGATATGGGGTTGGATCTAGAATTAGGCAGACCTGAGTTTAAATAAAACTTCAGACACTTACTAGCTATGTTATCCTGGGCAAACCACATAACCTTTGTCTTCTTCAGGTATAAAATGGAGATAATAGTAGCACCTACCTTGCAGGGTTGTTGTGAGGATCAAATGAGAATTAATATTTGTAAAGTGCTTTGCAAATCTTAAAGTGATATATAAATGCTAGCTATTAGCTATTATTATTTCTATTCAGTCCAAAAGCTGAGGAGAAATAACCAAAACATTGACAAAAATGTATATGCCAAGAGCCATCTCCCAATAGATAAGCAGTCCAAATTCTCAAAAGAATTGCAAGTTATAAATGACCACACGAAAACATACTCTAAATTATTAACTATAAGAGAAATACAAATTAATACATGTTTGAGGCTTCATCTCACATCACACTAATTGACAGAGATAACAAAAGATAAGAATAATCAATGTTGGAGTAAGACTGTAGTAAGACAGCCACAGTGATATGCTGCTGAAAGAGCTATGAAATGGCCCAGAATTTCTGGGTTTTCAGTTTGGAATTATGCTACAGAAGTGATTGACTCATTCATATCCTTTGGTTCAGAAATCCTACTATGAATATTCCCCACAGAAGTAAAAGACAGAAACAAAGACTAAAGCAGCACTTTTGGGGTAGCAAAGAATTGGAGACAAAATGGGGGCCCATAGATCAAGGAATAGTCCTTAAATACTATTATACATCCAGAGACTGACAGGATCATAGATCTAGAGTTGCAAGGGACAGATGAGAAAACTGAGGCCAAAGGTGATTAAGTGTCCTGTCCAAGGTTCCATAAGCAAGAAGCATCAAAACAAGGTCCCTTGTCTCCCTAAAGACCTAAAGTTCTTTCTACTGTATTATGAATATAATGAAGTAATATTGTGCAATAAGCAATTACAAATATGAAGAATTCAGAAAAAAACATGGGAAGATTTATGTGAACTGATTGTAAAACAAAATAAGTGGAACCAAGAAGATAATACACATAATGTAACACAGTAAGTGAAAAAGTCACAAAGAGGAAATCAAACTCTGAGTAATGGTAAAATCAATAAAGGTCCAAGAGAACAAAAATGAAATATATCTATCCTCTCTCATGACAGAAAGTTGGAAGATTACTATGGCAAAATAATGCCTATCTTGTCAAATGCAGAAAACATCTTGGATATTTTTGCTCAGATGTTTTTCTTTGTCATAGTGGAGAGTTCAATTTACAGGTAAAGAGATTTGAAATGGCTATGTTTTAAAAAAGATAAAAAAGCATTGACATTTTTTTTCCAAAAAAAAATCTGAGACTCCCTATACTCCCTTCTCCCCTTATTAACCCAAACCATAGGGAGAGTGCAACTTATACCCCATCCCCAAATCAGACAAAAGGGTCCCTTCTGGCAGAGCATCTTCAGTTCACACCATGGCCATTTTCTCTGCTTCTATCGTAGAACAGAAAAATAAGGAGTAAATAAAAGAAACTCAGTAAAGAAATTCTGCAGTAAAACCCTAATTGAACAATTAATGGTCAGGCTGGAAGAAGTTTCCATGGAGAAATCAAAGCATATTAAAGAAGTTAAAGCAGGACTTGAAAGCAGTTTTTTTTAAACACCAAAAGAGAAAGCAACAACTGGAGGAGCTCCAAACACCCTCCAAGGTCTAAAAACATCTATGAAAGTGGCAAATAATAAAATCAAGAAAACTGATGAAAGGTCAACAGAAAATAAAAATCAAATTGAAGAGCAAACCAAAGTAGTATGCTTGAAAAAACAACTAAGCAAAAGAACTGATTTGGAAGACATGACAAGAAGTATAAACATGGGATTAAGGTGGAACCTCAAAAATTACTAAAAAGAAAAAACAACTAGACATATTTGAGGACTTGATAGAGAAAATTTTCCATAGACCAGACAAGCCACTATAAGTACAGAAAATACACTGGACACCAGTAACAAGAAATCTGAACTTGATTCATTAAGCCACATAAATGTAAACTGGCACAAAACTTCTTTTTAACAAGGCAACACAACTTTAAAATAATAAATAAATAAGGAAACTAAGAATTTACATTCTATGTAGAGCAAAAAATGTCTTTTCTCTTAAGTTCAAAGAAAAACAATGATTAGGAGTGTTGTGCAAAACCCAATAAAGGAAAACAAATTAAAGCAAGTAACTTTGGAGGAGGGGCTGGGAATAAGAAGGGAAAGGGAAAGATTATTTTATCTTGACTGTAGGCACTGATGAAGACTAAGCTGATGAAGACCTGGGAAAAATAGGGTAATCCTTAAACAAATCACTTCTCTAAGATGGGGAAGAGACAGGAAGGCTTTGAAAAGTTTAACTCAGTAAAAGTAGAGAGATCTCTGACAGAGGGAAAAGGGAAAGGACACATTGTTTTAGACTTTTGATTATATTCTTGTAGGGCAGCTTTGGGGCACAGTGTAGAGAGTGTCAGGCCTGGGGTCAGGAAAATTAGTCTTCCTGAGTTCAAATCTGTCCTCAGATACCTACTAGCTGTGTGATCCTGGGCAAGTCACTTAACCCAGTTTGTCTCAGTTTCCTCATCTGTAAAACAGGCTGGAGAAAGAAATGGCAAACCACTCTAGCATATTTGCCAAGAAAGTTCTGAATGGGGCGGACACAACTGAAATGACTCAACAACAAAAATATCTTCCTATGAAGTGTAGACAAGTCCATTGGCACCCTGATGAGAAGATTAAGGGCATTTCCTGGGTCTAGAAGACTTGTCAACCCAGTCACAACTCACTGAGGATAAGTTAATCAGTGAAGATGATTGGAGATAATTTGGTTGCCTTAGGCATCTGTGTATAAGGGCCACCCTTTTTATTAGGCCTATAAAAGAAAGATGACAGTCTCACAATGGCCTCTTTTTCAGAGAGATGCAGAGACAGGTGATTACAGAGATTCAAAGATCAGAGCCTTTGGTACCCAGAGAGTGGACTTTGATCCCAGGATCCCATACACATGCACAGTCTCCTTAAGGACCAATCAACCAACTCCTCCTTCCTTTCTTTCCCCCTACAATCCTCAGAGATGGCATCTGTGTAGCGGCAGCAGCATCAAAACATGGCAGCAATCCATGGAATAATAAAAGTTCCTGGACCTCAAATTCCTGAACCATGTCATAAAGAGATATCAACAGAGGCATAATGTATCTACACATACTCTCAGCTACATGGTTCCAGAAGAATGGAAACATATGGCCAAGTGGTAGGAGTTTCTCAAGAGAAAAATCTCAATTTTCTGGAAAGTTCAGGGGCCCAGCCTTCTAGAAAGAGAAGTTAGGGGTAGTGGAAGTCCCTGGACAATGTCAGACCCTTGAGGAGAAGAGGATTGAGTTCACAGTCCTACATTTAGAGGATCAGCAACAGACTAAGCCATGATCTGGAGGGAAATTGCCCTCTGACATTCCTGGAATTTATTCATCTGGTAAAGGTCCTATGAGAAGGGGGTCATCTCGTTTAACAACTCCAAACCTGTTTCTTTCCAGAATAGTTCAAGATTTTAGAGTAAACCATAAGTCAGAAAGTCCATACAGGTCTCTGGGGTGAAGAAGAGATTTATTGAAATGTCAAGCCAACTGACTGAAAGATGTAAAAGATATATGATCCTAGGTGCTTATTATTTGTTGATTATGAAAAAGTACTTGATTCAGTGGAGCAAAATACTGCCTTAGAGTTTTTCTTCCAACAAAGTGTTTTTTATCCACACCTCAAAATAATTTAAGATTTCTTAAAAGATATAATAATGAAAGATAACCTTTTTCAATTATCTTCTGATCATAAGCATTAAGCAAGGCATCTGGGAAGAGAAGATGGGCTGGTCACATGGCAAAGGTGAGAGAGAACAATTGAACAAATAGCCTGACTCCTCCACTGGTATCCTCATGATGTTAGGAGAGAATGAGGAAGGCTGCCAGCACGTGGAGTGGAACTTCTATGGGGAACATTCAACAAGATGGCCCACGCAGACAAGAGGCACACAGGATAGGCAGGCATGGCTAGATTGCCAACTACATTACTGGAGGGAACATCCAAATCAATATGATCCAAGATCTCTGTCTGAGTATTTGGATAAAATTTTGCTGTTTCCCTCTATGAGAAAAGACAAATCCTAAGAAATAAACTAATATCAGGGATTTATCTCACATAACCTCCTACTGAAAACTCTTCAGCTGACCTCCATTGCCTATAGAATAAAGTCACAGAATCATACAGTGTCAGGGATGGAAGAGACCTAAAGGTCCATCTCATTCAACTCACACCTAAAGAAGAATCGCCTCTTCTGTGGTGTGATCTAGGCGTCCTTCACCGTTCTGGTTACCCAACGTGGGCACTCTCCAGGTTATCAATGTCCTTCCTAAAATATGGTGCCCAGAAATGGTCTGACCAGGGCAGAATACAGAAGAGTCATCATCTCCCTAATCCACAACAGTATTACTATGGTAAGGCAGCCAAAGACTGCATTA
>NW_020954610.1:39103706-39118004 GCF_900497805.2 Vombatus ursinus
TTATACATCCTCCCCTAACTCCTATATTTCTACACTAATTCTGCATTTCTTTACTCCTGCACCATGGAATTTGATCACCTAAGGAACATTAAATTACATTCTGTATACTCTTACTAATAGGGGAATGTCAGCTATTCATTTTATCAGAATGCTCAACAACAACAACAACAACAACAACAAAATCAAAACTAAGTTTTCTCATTAACTAGGTACTACAGCTAAAGGTATTCATATGATACATGTGAGATTCTAGGCTTCTTGTGGGGTCTTGGTTCACAAGGTTTCTTAGTCCCTGATAGGTTCTGAGTTCATGAATAAATTAAATTAACCAGAATATCCAATTTCCCTAGCATTCTGGTTAATCAAGGCTTTCCTCAAGACATCTCTTTTATGTGATTAATTATGCTTGAGGATATCATTATTTGATCCACAATGTGTACAAATCCATGAATAATAAATTATGACATAATAAGGTTCTTATTTTTTATTCTCTTGCTGAAGATTCTTAAAACAAATTTTTAAAAATTAATTCTTTGCCTATGCATATTCCTTCAATTTTTTTCTTGCCTTCTTGCTTTAGTTAGCATTTCGAGGACTATGTTAAATAGTGGTAATGACAATAATGAAGAATGTTGCTCACTTCATTATAGAGAAGTGATGAGTTAACATGCAAAATGAGACACTTTCTTTGGACATGGCCAATGTGGAAATTTGTTTTGTTTAACAATGCTTATTTATTACAAGGGTTTTATATTTCTTTTGTCGTTGTTTTTGTTTTCAGTAGGGAAGGGAAATAGAAGGGATAAAAAATAAATGTTCGATAATTAAATATTTACATAAAACTTTTTTAAAAATACAAATTACTTACCATAGCATCCTTTGTTCCAAACCTCCAATAACTTGAATTACACAGATTTTTTGAGCCCATGGGAAATTCATCTATATCATAATCTTTGGGATATCCTTCTCTGTCTACATGCCTTTAGGGAAAAGGATGTGTATATTAAGAGACAAATCCTGTTTATCACTCTCCCTTCTGAAGTATCTTAAAATTACTCAAAATATTGAACATTTTAGCTCTATTATTTTAATTCTAAGAAATACTTTGGTTTTTTTTTCATTAAATAAGAACTTAATAATACTTCAAGGATCAATGAAAGGTACTTCTGCCACCAAAGCATATCATAATCCTTCTACGGCTTAATAGATATAATTTGTAATTTTCTGTGGCCAAAAAATTAATTGCTCTATTTCAACCTGGTGATGAACCTCTACAAAGTTAATTAGGTTGATCCTTAGAAGAAAGTCACATAGCTCATCCCCATATTCAGACTTCCCACTATAGAGAAATTGCTAGCATTTTACACTCTTCTAGCACAGTCTGCAAGAACCAAAGGTCAGAGTGCCATGATGAGGTGGAGGGGTAAGACTCTGGTAAAGGAAGAAGAATAAAATATACTTCATATTTATATAATGCTTTAATGTTTACAAAGTACTTTCCTCAAAATAGCTCTATGAGTTAGGTAGTGTAAGTAGTAATCTCATTGTATAGATCTTACAGATTAAGAAACTGAAGCTGAGTGGTTCAGTGAGTTGTCCTAGGCTGCACAACTAGTAGTATTGGAACATTTAAACTCTTTCCTCCCAACTCCTAATCCAGTGCCCTTTCCACACCATGCTGCTGCAATATGATAATAGGGCAATTATTATTATTTCTCTGGAATGAAATTTTAATTACTTAGTAATATAGATTAGACTCTGGAACTAAATTCTGAAAGCAGAAAAATGATGAAGTGAAATTGGCAATTTAAACAAAAAAGATCTTTCCTCTATAAAGTTCAATTATAAAAATAAATTCAAAGAGGTAGAAATGCATCAAAGCTATGCATGCACACACATACACACACATATACAGACATATACATATATATGTGTGTAATCCTTAATAGCAAGAAGATGAATCCATCAGAATAATAGATTGTCCTAGAAAACCCCCACAAAGCTTTCCCTAACCACTATCCCCCAGTTTCAGCAGTAACAAGAAATAATATACCAAAAAGAAATCAGATCTGTTTTTTGTTTTTGTTGCTTTTTTTCCCAGCAAGGAAAAATCAGGTTAATAAGTCAGGCTACCTCAACTACATAAAAAAATCACCAAAAGTCTAAAGATGCCATTCAGAATCTAGCTAGGTACACAGGGATCGATATCATCAGAAATTAAGACAGCAACATCTATATGAAGTAATTCAGAAACTAGGAGTTATAAGGCCCAGAACTTCACAAAATGCTTGAGATTTCTAAGTCATATCCACCATTAAACAACCAACACTTCCTGATCTTTCTACTTCCTGTACTCTCTCTGCTTCCTAGCCCAGTTCTGGCAGGAAATGATCCCATAGGCCCAAGTCAACCCTTTACAAGAGAACTCCTAAAAGACTAAGTTGGTTTCAAGAGCTCTTTGGAATCTTGGGTTCATCCCATAAACCAAACCTGTAGGTGCTGCCTAGAGCACGTAGGAACCCTGAGACTACCTCCAGAACCAAGCCAAGTCTTTTAAGGACCCGCAAGATCAGTGTCTTCCAATGCAAATTATGTTGTGGACTGATCATAAAAATCTAACTCCTATTCTTCTAGGCCCTCCACAACTTCAAAACAGCTCAAATGACGTAAGTAGAGTAAAAGAAGAGGTAATAACCAAGGCAAGAAGCTTCTTATTAAGAGTTTACTAGGTGCCTGGTATTGTGCTAAGAGGGAGTAGGAATGGGAAGAGCAGGACATTTGGCACAGGCAGAGATAAGAAGGAAGGAGATCCGAATCTGAGATTTTGAGGGGCTTCCCCAAGGATATTGGCCATTTCTCCAGCTTTCCTGACCTCCTGATGTAATAGTATCTCTTACCATTAAAGTGAACCAGTAACAGGGCCCCAAGGAAGAAGGCTTTTGAGGGACATATTCCAAAATACCAACCAAATTGTATTTCAAATTTTGTGGTAGAGTAACTGCTAGCAGTAATAGTCTGCATATGAAGTATGCCAGACCAATTCACCTCTTGTTGTATCAAATTTCCAAACCCAATCATATGCTTTTTGGCTAATAAGCCCATCCCATCTCTTTTTGAGGCTTCATTCCTGTACTAATCATCCCTACTTCAACTGACTAATCCATCTCATAGACCATTCCACCATGTCCTCTGAAATTTCTTTTCTGTTACCACAAACTTTTCCATCTCCTTAAACTTAAAAAAAAATTTTTCCCAAGAAAACATCCATTTTCTATCCTTACCACCTCCCTGCTATTAAGAAAAAAAAACCAGTTACAAACATATGCAGTCAAATAAAACAAATTCCCACATTGGCCATGTCCAAAAAAATTATGTCTCATTCTGTATTCTACATCTATCACCTTTCCAACAGGATATAGGTAGCAAGCTTCATCATGAATCCTCAGGGTTGGTTATTGCATTGATCACAGTTTTTAAGTCTTTCAAAGTTGTTTGTCTATACAATAATGTTATTATATACATTGTTCTCCTGATTCTTCTTACTTCATTCACTCTGCATTATTTATTCAAGACTTCCCAGGTTTCCCTGAAACCATCTCTTTCATCATTTCTTAGAACACAATAAGTTACCCTTAAGAGTTACCAATGATCTCCTAATTCCTAGATCTAAGAACCTTTTCTCATTACTCATTTTTCTTGACTTTTCTATAGCTTTTAATGCTGCTGACTACCAAATCTTCTTTCCTTCCCTTGTTTCTGTGAAAATGCTCTTCTTTCCTGAAAAATTTCTCTTGGAGGCACGTATAAAGGAAATCCATGGAGAAAGCAATGTGATTTGATGGCCCAGTTCACCAACCAGAGAGCCACGGAGATTTTTAGTTCCTAGGAGAGAAGACTCAAATCCATGCTTGCTGCACTTTGGGAAGTTTAAGAAGAGAAATCAATATCAATAAGATTCTTTCTCATATAAGCCCTGAGACTCCAGCCAAGGTAGAGTATAGGGGAGAGGAGAAATTCCTTCCATCCTGGTAATTCAGTTCATTCTCTCTTTCATGTATTACATGTCAGTCACTCTTTCGGAACACCCCAGTCACAAATAATGAAATGCTCAGACCAAGGTTTGTGATTAAAAGTGTCTTTATCCAAGACAGTCATGGTATTAATTAAAACAGAAAGTGTAAACAAACCAAAAAAAAAGGAAAACTTTGGAATCAACCTCTACTCTCTTGCACAAAAAAAGTGGGAGAACAACCACTTTGCCATCCTCCTACATTCTCCTGCCTCTGATCTAGGCACCAGCCGTATGTCATGTGATTACAGTGGGAGAAGGTGGCTCCCCAGAGCCCTAGTGGCCACCTCTATATGTCACTCCTATAATTTCAAAGTCTTTTTATCATCACTCAAATCACTGGCATCTCTCCCATTCAACCCACAAGCCAAACTCACACTGGACCAGTTTGCACTATCACACCAACACTCAGCTCTCTGCTCAGCACACCAGGTAACGCTCACCTGTTCACTTCTTGCTCCTCTTCCTGAAGTGTTCCCTCCCCTTCCCTCAAGACGAGGGAAGGGCAGCCTGTCTTTTCCTGGAGCAGTGACACTCTCACTTTTTCCAGAGACAGGTGCTGAAGATCTTATGATTTCTCCCTGTGGAAACTCATCTCCAAATGCCCTGCCACACTAAGATTTTAAAAATCCATGGAACAGAACAGAAGCAGGTTCATAAGAGAACACAGACAAGCTGAATAGTGCTGCTATTGCTGTAGTAAATTTAAAATGTACTCAAAAAAATAAAAACAAGTCATACATAATAGAAATTCAGTTTCATTTTTAAAAAATCCCAGGCCTTATTGTTAATGAGAATGGCCACCCAGAAAAATCAGAAACTACCAACCCAAATGCTTATTTTCCCATATCTACAAAATCTTTATGAAAATAATTTATGCAAACACTGAGAGCATCCTTCATAAAGATACAAGAAGGAAAAAAGCAGATGTTCACAAATAATATTCGACAGGAGATCACATCTTTAGTCACACAAACTAATGAAAAGTGCAAAAGATAAAAGCTGCAACTATGCTTATCACTTGTTGACTATAAAAAGGCATAGGATTTGGTATGGCCAAAAGCCATCTTAAAGATAATTTTCCACCGATGTACTTTCTATGCTTATGTCAAGATAATACAATATTCCTTGAAAGATGTGACAACAGGGATAATGTTGGTTAGCCCTCAGATTTTTAACATCAATCAAAGAATAAAACAAGGAGCCATATGCTTGCAGAAAGTGTTAACCACTGTCATAAACAAGATCCAGAGCAAGGTCCAAATGGAAGATGGGGAGCAGCTAGGTGAAGCGGTAGATAGAGCACCGGCCCAGAAGTCAGGAGGACCTGAGTTCAAATCCAGCCTCAGACACATAACCCTTACTAGCTGTGTGACCCTGGGCAAGTCACTTAACCCCATTGCCTAGCCAAAAACAAAACAAAACAAAACAAAAAAACAACAAAAGACAAAAAAAAATGGAAGATGGATTCCCTGGTGAGGGGCAAAATCCTCTAGATGTTCCTGTTTGTGGATATTATTGTAGTGATTATACCAAACCCTTCAATACAGCAAGGCCTGCTAAGTTAGATCCATAATCATCCAAGAGATTTCAGGCCACCTATCCACACAGGAACAACCAATTGAGTGTAAGATGAGGGGTAAAGCAAAGATGTCCAATGTCATTACTATTATCAGATATAGTTCTAGAAATGCTAGCTATAATAGCAAGACAAGAAAAAGAAAGTGAAAGAATAAGCACAGACCAAAAGGACACCAAATTATCACTATTTGTAGATGATACGATGGTTTGCTTAGAGAACTCCATAGAGATGCAACTAAAAAATTAACCAAAATAAACCAGTATAGCAGCAGGATATAAAATTAACCCACAAAAATCAGCAATGGCCTTTCTGTGTATTATTGACAAACCCCTACATGAGGAGATGGGGGGATCCCTTAAAAACAACTTCAAAATATATCAAGGATGTGGGAGTTAACTTATCAACCAACAATACCTAGGACTTACATGAATACCACTACAAAACGCTCCTTATAGAAATAAAGACTTAAATAATTGAAGAGCTCTTAATTGTTCATGGTTGGGCCATGCCAATATAACAAAAACAGTGATATTACCTAAATTAATTTACAGATTTAGTGCCATAGCAATCTAATTACCAATGAGGCTATTTCATAGAACTCCATAAAGTAAAAATAAAATTCGTCCGGAGGAACATAAGGTCAAGGGGTCTCAAGGGAAATAAATAAAGTATCCTATCATTAATATGGCATAAAGCAGTAATCATCAAAATCATATGGTACTGGATAAAAGCATAAGAGTAGATCAGTAGAATAGTTTAGGTAATTAAGAACAGAAATAGAAGCATAAGAATTGCTATAGAGAATTAGGTTAAAAAGAAGTATAGTATAGTGCTGGACTTGGAGATGGGAAGAACTGGGTTCAGATCCTGCCTCAGATTTTTACCAGCCACACAATTATGGACAATTCATTTTACTTTTTGGTCTCAGTTCCTGTATCTATCAATGGGGATAACAGTAGATCCTGTTCTGTGAATCAAATGAGATCATGTATGAATGAATGAAGAAAGCATTTGTTAAGTGTTTACTATGTGCAAAGCACTGGGCTAAGTGTGGGATACACACATAGAAAAAACAGTCCTTGCTCTTAAATTATTCACATTCTAATGGAGTTAACAACACATATGAAAGGTTTCAGCTGCCAATTATATGGAAAGGTCCCATAGTCCTTAGGGTACAGCAGAGGATAATGCCTTTTTTTTTTTTTTAGTGAGGCAATTGGAGTTAAGTGACTTATCCAGAGTCACACAGCTAAGTAAGTGCTATGTGTCTGAGGCCGGATTAGAACTCAGGTTCTCCTGACTCCAGGGCCAGTGCTCTACCCACTGCACCACCTAGCTGCCCCATGCCTCTTCTTTAATACCATTTCCAGCGATAGAAAATGGGGATTTGGCACATGGCCAGATTGCCCAAAATTGAGGCACCTATGGGAGAGACACTAGGGACCTGCTTCTGGGAGAAGACACTCTTTGCAGGTCAACAACACGGGTGGGAGCAGCCTCTTTCCGTTGGCTGTGTAGCCAGAGCAGGCTGTGTCTTTAAATCTAACTGAACAAGTTACATTGTGCAGTAAGACATTCCTACTAAGAAGACCCCTACTAAGAAAGTCAGACCTCACAAAAAATAATTTGAAAAGAAAATGAGCAGTTCAGAAAATAACCAACTGAGTCTGATAGTCATATGCAACGTTCCACACCAATAATCCTCACCTCAGCAAAGAAGGGAGGGTCATGCATTCTGTTCAAGTCTTCTCCAGGGCCATGCTTCCCAACCATTATAACTGCATAGCCTGATTAATTTTGTTTGTTTTTCTTTCCATTCATGTAGCTATAATGATTGTATAGATTGTTTTCCTGGTTCTAATTAAGTTCTTTAAAGAAATATCAAGTTTCTCTCAGAAGCAAAGGCCCATCTTTTATTATTTATATTTTTCAAATAATGTTGTATAATTACAAGTAATGCAATAGTACCATTTTCAAAGAATTAAAGTTTCAGGTCACTCAAAGGGAGTTGAAAAGGAGTTTGGACAGTATGAGTAGGCTAGACATAAAATAAACAAAAATTACGCAGGGGAAAATGAATAAAGGATATCATCAGAGATGTATCTGTGTAGAAATATATCAGAGATGTATCAGAGTAGAAAAGAAAGCTGCCCTGTACCATAGAAAGAACAGGGATAACTAATGTAGAGTCTGTGTGTTTCACTCACTTTCAAGAAATCCAGAGGAAGGTCCCCAGCCCTTTGGGAAGATCCCCTGTGTAGGATTTATGAGACAGGATAGACAAGAGTTACACAAGATAAGACCCTATGGAAAAGATCCAATCTGAAACACTGGAAAGTGTGTCCAGATCAATTAGATTATTTCGGGGAGCTGAAGTGCATATGCACAGATAGGGTCATGTCACTATTCTACTCAAAATGTGGCTCCTTACTGTTTACTGAGTGAAGTGCCTATTCCTCTTTGTAGCATTCAAGTCTTTCTGTAATATGGCAACAACCTACTTTTCTAGCCTAATCACACATTACCTACACCCCTACAAACACACACACACACACACACTCTTTATGCCCCAGCCCAATATGGTCTTTCTCTGCCCCCAAATGCAGCATGCATCCCTCTTCCCTTAAAGACTTTATTCATGTTTTTCCCTACCTGAGAATGCCCTCAATTCCATTCTTTGGCTGTTGAATTCCTATTCAGCCTTATATCCCAACTCAAATGTCAATTGTTCCAGAGTAGTCTTCTCAGAAAGCTGCTAGTCAATAATGACCTTTCCTCTTCAAATGATACACACTTGGTGAGCAATTCTCTAAAGCATGCATCATAACATCTAGTAGACCATAATGTTTATCTAGTACTGAGTCTTCCTTGGTACCTAACATTGTCTTGTGTCACAAGCAGTATGCAAATGCAAAGTAATCTGAGAGAAGAGGGGGAGTTTCACAACATATAGGGGTACCAGTAGTACGCTTCCTGCCTTTTTTGAGAGCATATTGTAAAATACTGGTGTATCACAAAGAATTAGATTAGGATTTTCAAAAAAAAAATAATTAAGCATATTCAATAACATAACTAACAATGTTGAGAACAAGAACTTTTTGAACTATTCATAAATAAAAGTTATTTTTTAAAATACTGTCCATTTCTTTCTCATTATTAGAGTAGTTGGAGGGAGTATATATATATAGATAGAGGGCATAGGGTGAGTTGAATATGAAGGGATGATATCTAAAAAATAAAATTAAGGAGTGAGAGAGAAATGTACTAGGAGAAGGAGAAAGGGAGAGGTAGAATGAAGTCAATTATCTCACATAAAAGAGGCAAGAAAAAGCTTTTACAATGGAGGAGAAGGAGGGGAAGTGAGAGGGAATGGGCGAACCTTACTCTCATCGGAAATGGCGTAAGGAGGGAATAACATACACACTCATTAGGGTACGTAAATCTATCTTCCCCTACAGAAAAGTAGGAGGGAAGGGGATAAGAGGAGGGAGGGTAATAGAAGGGAGGGCAGATTGGAAGAAGAGGTAATCAGAAGCAAACACTTTTGAAGAGGGACAGGGTCAAAGAAGAGAATAGAATAAACGGGGGAAAGGGCAGAATAGGATGGAGGGAAATATAATTAGTCTTTCACAACATAACTATTATGGAAGTGTTTTGCATGACAACACATGTATAACCTATATTGAATTGCTTGCCTTCTCAATGGGTGGGTGGGGAGAGAAGAAGGGAGAGAATTTGGAACTCAAAGTTTTAAAAATGAAAGTTAAAAATTGTTTTTACATGCAACTAGGAAATAAGATACACAGGCAATGAAGTATAGACATCTATCTTACCTTATAGGAAAATAGAAGGGGAAAGGGATAAGAGAAGGTGGAGGGGAAGGGGTGATAGAAGAGAGAACAGATTGGGGGAAGGGGTAATAAAATGCACACTGTCTTGGGGTAGGGGGAGGGGAGAGATGGGGAGAAAATTTGGAACTCTTGCAGAAGTGAATGTTGAAAACTAAAAATAAATAAATAATTTTTTAAAAAAATTTTTAAAGTTAAAAAAAAGATCTATGGCTTCACCATCAAATTTGTTGTAATAAAATACACTAAAAATTTTAAAAATCAAAATAAAACATTGTCTATTTCATCTCCAATTGAGGTCACAAAGAGTTGGACATAACTGAAAATGGCAATAACTATTTCATCTTTATCTCATCTTTTAATGCTATTTTTGTGTATGTTTACAATGTATAGTATAGCAACTAATCCTGTAATTTCATCAGTACAGGGAACTCTTTGGAGACAAAACTCCTTCTACCAATGCAGGTCAGCAACTTCTCTGTAATTCAAGTCTTAGAAAGCTCCCTTGAGCATGGAGAGGTTGTGACTTGCTCAGAGGCACACAGCTAATATGTGCCAGAAGAAGGATTTGAGTTCAAGTCTCTCTGACTCTGAGGCCAACTCTCTATTCACTATGTCACGTTGCCTCTAACATTTTATAATGCATATAATGTATATGTGCAGTAGTGCATGCATAAACCTATAAATAAATATATGCATATTGAGGTACATACTCATTATTATTTTTTTACTAATGGGATGCAAGATCAAAAAAATTTGGAGACTGCTGTCTAAGAGCATATCATTATGTTGTCTCTAAATACTGCCCTTCCACTTCCCACCATGCTGTAGAGAATCAGACTTGCATTTGGGGATCGAGGTGAATTTCATAATAGGATTTGCTCCTCCCTCCTATTCCTACTCAGCAGAGGACCTCAACTCCTACTTTGTTGAGAAAATAGAAGGCATTGTGAGTTCTGAGATCCCTCTTCTCTATTCCACACACATAATCATGGTAAGGAGAATAACCTCTCCATCAGATATTGAAGGAAGAAAGAGAACAGGGATGTTAAAAGAGGTTTTGATCTCACTTGCTTTAATATCTGATGGAGAGGTCATCCTCCTTACCATGACTATCCCCTTATTCTTGTACTCTTGATCCCATCCTTCTCATATCCTCTGGGAGTCTACCCCCCTGATCATTCCCTTTCTCTTTCTTCTTCTCTCCTTATCCATTAGCTCCTTCCATGCCTGTGTCTCACCAATCCTTACAAAAACCTTCACAAAGACTGCCATTTCCTCAAAGCTCTAGACTTCCATTTCCTCAGCTCCTACTCACTTCAAAAATCCCTTGCAATCTGGTTTCTGATCCCACCCAATTGAAACTACTTTTTCCAAGGTGGCCAACGATCTCTTAAATCCAGTGGCTTTAGCTTAATCTTAATTTTATTTAACACTTCCTCCCCTGGAACTTTTGACACTCTTGAACATATTTTCCTTCCAGAACATTCTATCTATTCTTGGCTTCACTGACACCATTTTCTTGATTCTTCTGCCTTTTTGACTGTTCCTTTTAAGTCTTCGTTCATAGACAGACATGCATGTATACATGTGTAGAAGTGACAAAGGTTTCATTCAGTTTCAGAAGCTGAGACCTTTGCCCCTTTTCCCTTGTCCCCTTTTCGCCAAAAGGAATTTGGCTCCCATTTGCCTAAGAAAATCCTTAAACTTTTAGGTTTATCTTTTGATCTTATTCAGATGCACCTCCCTCCCTAGCCCTAAAACAAACCTGGCTCCAGTTTGTCTATGATTCCCAGAAAAACCTTAAATTTTTAGATTCCTTATAGATTCACCTTATCTCCCTTCCAAAGCCTTAGCCTTACCTTTTAATCTTATTCAAATGCACCTTTGCCCCTAGCCCTAAAAAGAAGTTTGTCTACAGGTCCCAGAAAACCCTTCCTTATCTACTCTCTTTATCTCCCTTTGAAAGCAAACTTCTACCTTCCAGTTCCCTTCATTATCTCCCAACCACCTCCCCCCCTTCCTCTGGCCACCCAAAGTTACTTTAGTGTATATAAGAAGGGAATGACATGGTTGGAATCTGGGCCCCAGAAAGGAAAAACCCTGGACTTTCACACATGGCCAAATCTCTGGCATTCCCCTGAGGCTATAGCCCCATCAACTGGCCTTTCATTGTGGCTACACCCAATCTCCCCTCCATTGTTTTACCTTCCTATGGCCCCTGGCCATTTCCCACCCTTAATACTAGCTAGGCATGAGGTCCAGGTCCCAGGAGTTCTGTTCACCCCAGCTTACTAGCCACTCCCATCCAGACCTCCTTAGGCCCTTCCTCCCATCACCCCAAACTACTTGGCCACTCCTAGATCCCTCTCACAGTCTTTCTGTATTTAAGATCCACCTTTGCCCCCATTCTGAAGCTGAGAATCTCACACCCAAAAGGCTGAAACTGTCTCATGCCCGCTCGTCCTTACAGGCGTTACTGATGTTTGGGTTCCTTGGGAGTCTGGCCTATATGCTTTATCTTTAATAAACCGTTTCTCTGGCTGGAAGATTTGGGTTGAATTCATTCAGGAGGACCCAGAGCAGTGATCTTGGGGGTCCATTCGAGCACCCCCAAACCTCTACACCTCTTCAGAAGCATATATGTAAATAGGTATGCATACCTATATATACACATGCATAGCAGCAGTTTCCACCCATGTGCCAAGTGTGGGCATGTCCCAAAGCTTGGTCCTCCTCGTGACTTCTCTTCTGGAGCAATGGACGTGGAATCAGAAAAACCTCATTTTAAATCCAGCCTCAGACACTTACTAGTGTAGGACCCTGGGCAACTCAACCTTTCTGTGCCTCAGTTTCCTTTGTAAAACAGGGATAATAATATTGCCTACCTCACAGGGTTATTGTGAGGTTCAAATAAATCAACATATATAAAGTACTTTGCAAACCCTAAAGCACTATATAAATTATTATATAAATGCTAGTTATTACTATTATTATTAATGTTCTTTCCCTTAGTGATCTTGTTCCATCATATAGACTATCAGACTTTGGCAAACTACTCTTCATGGACCAAATCCAGCCTGCCATTTGTTTTCGTATAGTCTGAAAGCTAAAAATGGTTTTTATCCCCACCTCAGATTATATTATCAATCTATGTAGATTATTCTCGAATATGCATGTGGTATAGGTATGTGTGTATACATATACATTTATGAGAATGTATATGCAACTGCCCAGTCTTGAGTCAGGAAAATGGAAGTTCAAGTACTGCCTCAGATACGTTACTAGTTGTGTGACCTTAGGCAAGTGCCCTAGGCAATTCTCTAACAATGACTCAATTAAAAAATATTTATTAAGCACTTACTAAGTGCCAAGAACTGTTTAAAGTGCCGTGGGTGCAAATTTAAAACAAAGATAGTCCTTATCCTCAAGGAACAGGCAGCTAGGTGTCACAGTAGATAAAATGGCTGGACCTGGAGTCAGCAACACTCATCTTGCGAGTTCAAATATGGCCTCAGACACTTCCAGCTGTGTGACCCTGGGCAAATCATTTAACCCTGTTTGCCTCAGTTTCCTCATCTGTAAAATAAGCTGGAGAAGGAAATGCCAAAACATTCCAGCATCTTTGCCAAAAAAACCCACAAGAAGTCATGAAGAGTCAGACATGACTGAAACAACTGAACCACAACAACCCTCAAGTTGCTTACGCTCTAATAGAGACAACACACTTAGGTGTGGTGGGGGGTGGAAAGTTGGGAGGATGGTGCTGGGGTTTTAGGGAAGTGGACTGACCACATGTGAATTGGGGAGTGAGTTGACCGTGGTTGCAGAACTGGAAAAGAAGAGGCACTGAAGACAACGAGGTGGGGGTGAAGACAGCCTTGGAGCAGGGACTTAAGTGAAGCAGGGCTATGGCCTGCCTGAAAAGTAGGTCAAGGTGGGGAGTCACCAATCAGAACAGGAGGGCCTCAGGGCTGAGAGAAATAAAACCTTCCAGGAGAGGTCTGTGGTTCAGGCAGCAAGGCAGTCAGTAAGAAAATGCACAGGGAGCAGGGAAACTTGACTGAGTCACACAGCAGGAGCTGATCCACATTTTTAGAAGGAGTTTTCTCATTAGCAGTTTCCTATACCAAGGAAATCACAGCTTTGGTCCTACTCCATTGTATGTATGTATATTTACAAAGAGTACGTGTGTGTACGTGTGTGTGTACATGTATGTATAAATACAAATTGCCAAGTACAAAACCTCGGACCAATAAAATGATCAGTAAATAATAATGGGGCATTGTTATTCAGGATCAAGGAACTGCAGTCCAGTACACTGGCTTTTCAGACAGGGATTCCTGGGGAGGAGAGTTACAACAGGGGTTATATACTCTCAGGAGGGGCAGCTAGGTAGGTAGATGGAACAATGGGTGGCTCATAAGTTATTTATTGAAGAATGATAGCACCTTTCTGGAAAAACCACAGGATCAGTTTAAGCCACTTTTAGCCAACAAAGGCAGGCCACCGACCAGGCCCCAAGCTGGGGTCACATAGCTGAACTTCAGGAAGGGAGGGGTTGCAGAGGTGTCCTTGGAGCTTTCTCTATCAAGGAACAGAGGCAGTTAGAAACTGCTGGTCTCAGCAGAGATTCCCAGGAGTTTATCTTGGGGGTAGGGGTAGAGGGGGATTGATTGGAAACTGCTAGTCAGAACAGGGTAGGGACCCAGATCTTCCCAGGCATTGACAGAATAGATAGATAGATAGATAGATAGATAGATAGATAGATAGATAGATAGATAGATAGATAGATAGAT
>NW_020954610.1:39118014-39183084 GCF_900497805.2 Vombatus ursinus
GATAGATAGATAGATAGATAGATAGATAGATAGATAGATAGATAGATGGATATCCTAGCTTCATAAGCCATCCATGGTATGTATACATGCATGTTTGTATATATGTGTAAGAATATAAATAATATACACATGTCTATTTATGTTTGTGTGTGTAGCTTTTCTATATATGGCTCAGCTTCAGGAGCCATTAGAGATTTGTGAGGAGGACAGGTTGACACAGAGTTGTATTTTAAGATGATCAATTTGGCAGATATATGGAGTATATATTGGAGATGGAAGATACTAGAGACAGGAACACCAACTGGACTGGAATTGTCCAAGTTAAACGTGATGACAGTCTGAACTAGGGTAAAGTGAATGAGAGAAATGCAGTTTGGCAACTAATTGGACATAGTGGGCTGAGGAAGAGAAAAGAGTGAAGGATACCTCCAAGGTTATAAATCTGGATGACTGGGATGATGGAGGTGCTGTAAAAATAAAGAGGTAATTTAGAAGGAGAGATGGGTTTTGAGTGAAATATGATAGTCCCTAGGGTATCCCTCTCTTGTACGTAGGCTCCCCAGAAAAGCAAAGTACCCTGTGAGTCACTACATGCTCAAAACTTTGTTCACAGGCCCCCACTAGTATGTTTGCTTTTATCAATCTGCCAAAGGAAACCTTAGCTTGAAACAAAATAATCAAACAGTATAATGTATATATACATATACATATATATACACATATATATACATGTGTATAATCATAGTAAATTATAACCAAACAATATTTCAAACTCTATATTAATATATGTAGATATAATTATACAAAAAGTATACAGAATTCTGTATATATACAGAAATATAAAACAGTATGTGATAAACAATACATCAAATTGTATATACATATATATAACAAATTATATGTGCACATATGATTTGTGAAATAAGTTATAATTTGCTATATTATTTAATATATGTACATATAATTTTCTATGTTTAGCTTAAGCTAATTTATATGCGCATATGCGTGTATATTTGTAATATATTTATAATATTAACAATGAATCATTAACAAATGCTTTCCCCTTTCCAATCTTTCCCATAATATTGTTGTTTGTCCTTTGTTTTTGAAGAGGATCAATGACATCACAAGGTGATGTCTTCACTTGCCTATGAATTGGATTTACGGAAGGGAGGGTTGCACAAAGTCATCAGCCTCACTCTCTCTTCCAGAGTTATTAAAGTCCAGTGGCCAGACAAAAGTCAGGACTGGAATAGAGTAGATGACCTTGGCATCTTTGATGCCTGACCAAGTTCTAAGAGCTCCATAGCACCTGCTTCAGTTACCTTAGTGGCGGTTGGAATAAATTATTCTCATCTGCCCAATCCACCACAGGAAGCCATGCTTGGGATAGACATCCTCTAACCCACCTACCAGTTCAAGACTGGTCAGTTACCCTCAACCTGGTTTAGCCTGTCTGCCAAAATGATTTTACTGGTGTATGGCTGCTGCCACAGGTGACAGTTGGGTGGCGGGTGGACACCAAGGGTGGATGATCAGCCCTAAAAAGGGCTTGGCAAGGCATCACACCAGAGTTGCTGGTCTTCCTTGAACACTACCACATAAGCCCTTCCCCATAACCATCTTCTATACAGATGTCCTTCTGATTCTCCCCACCCCCAACTTATTAGTCCTCTCTCTTGAAATTACTTTGCATTACATTGAATGTACTTGGTATTTGCTTACCTGTGCACATGTTACAATACCCTCTTGAATCTAAGTTCCTTAAGGACAGAGACTATTTAATTTTTATCCTTGAATCCTTAGCACCTAGGAGAGTGCTTTGCATATAGCAGGAGCTTAATAAATATTTATTGACGTGAATTTGACCTGAAATGAGAGTTTCACAATTAAAGAACAGTGAATGATAAGACTGCCTTGGCATTCTCCCAGAGGACAGGTCACATGTCTTATTCTTGCCTTCACAATGTCCTTGTCCCAAAGCAATTCACACAGTGAAAACAAATCTATATATTTTCCCACTGTCATCTTAACAGTTCAAATGTTGAAAAGTGAAGCTTTCAAATGTACCTATAAACTTATAGAGTAACTCTGCTCACGTCGAAGAAGGCATAAACAAAGAAGAATTTATGAATATTTATATCCTAGTTCTTTATAATACAGATTTTTTTCTCAAGAGGAATTTAAATCTTCCTGATGAATGTGAAAACTTTCAGCATAAATATGCATAACACTGATGTTCTAAACAAGATTTTTGATGTTTGATCTAATTTTGAAATTAGAAGAATGAAAAACTGAGCATTAGAATCTCTAGCTCTTGTGAGCAGGATTTTTAGATGTGTTGCAATTTATACTAACACTACAGTATCTGTGATTTCACATTTTAGAATTATTAATTGAGATTAAGATTCAGCCATATTTCAATTTCTGTTCTAAACCGCCTCCAAATGAGATAAAAATGATGCTTTTTTATTAGGCTCTTGTAGGCATCTGCTATCCAAGGCCTCAGAAAAATTACTCTGGAGAGTGAACAATTCCCTAACATAATAGAAACCCTAAACAAATAAGAACCAAAGAAGCAGAATACGCTTTCGACTGTCATCTTTAAAAGATATCACAAACAAATGAAGCAGATGTCAGGATTTTTATTTCAATGACAGATTCATCAACCCAACAAACAAAGGCTCTGCCATAAAAAATATTTTTAAAAAACTATATATGGGGGATGGGCTTCTCATTTTCAAACTTTTTTTAATGGCCTTATTTTTCTATGTATCCCATGTGATAAATGTGAATTACATCCCATAAACTGAAGCCACAAAACAAGCCAGAAAAGACAGTATCAAAAAAGCCTAAACTAAGCTCAAATAACAAAAGTAGCTTAGGTCAAACTGAAAGGAAAATCCATCTTACTTCCAGGTTAGTAAAACAAAAGTAATCTCACTGAGTCAAATGATATCATCTATCATGATAGTGAAACAGAGCTGTAATTAGGAATTTTTGCATCTGGGGCAAGCATTAACAACACCACCTGTGAAAAGTGGTATGAAAGGTGTTCTCAGTGGGGTGTTGGGGTTGTTGTTTGTCCTTTGTTTTGAAGAAGACCAATGACACTACAGGGTGATGTCTTGACTTGCCTGTGAATTGGATTTAAGTGAGGCAGAGTTGCACAGAGTTATCAGCCTCACTGTCTCTTCCAGAGTCATCAAAGTCCAGTAGGAGGACAAAAGTCAAGATGACTGGTGATGGCCTGGGATGCAGCGGATGACCTTGGCATCTTTGATGCCTGGCCAAGTTCTAAATGCTCCACAGCACCTGCTTCAGCCACCTTCATGGCTGTTGTCCTCCCTGAACACCATATACACCATACAGGGTTTGGGGGCAGATACCACCCTCTGGGAGAAGACAGAGACCTAGAATACCATGAGATTGGTGGGAGCTTACTTAATTAGCCTTGATAACTAGGTGCTAAGGTCAGTTGTTTCTTCACACTTAGCATCTAATTTCTTGGGTGAGGAAGGGGAGATTAAAACCACCAATAGTAAACTGATAGATGTTTCAGGAGAAGAGGCTAAACAATGCCTTGAAGCCAACTGCCCCAATCCATTCCCCTGCTTACTCCACAAAGAAAATTCTCAAAGTATTACAACAGAATGTTAGAGCTGGAAGATAACCTGTCAATAATTTAGTCCAGTTGATTGTACAGAGGCAGAAAATGAAGCTCTGTATGAGGAAGTGACTTCCCTAAGGTCACAAAGGAAGACTCTTACTGAGATTTACACTAAACTGAGATGGCACCAAATGGAACCCAAATATCATAGACTAAAGACTACTTTGTTGGAGCTAGAAGGGACCATAGAGCCTGTCCAACCCATTCATTTTAGAAAGGAAGAAATACAGTCTTGGAGCTCCTGTAAGAGCAAGGGCTAAGATCCAACTCTCCCACCCAGATTGTTGAAATTTGGCTTTCTGAGATTTAGCAAAAACCCACTTATGGATTCTGGTCCTCCTAGCCCCTGGCTCCTGGTTCAGGGTGAGCGGCTAAAGTGGGAAGGTGACCCTCAGCCTTTCCTGGTACATTTTGACTAGGGCTTCATCACCCTCCCCACTCCCTAGGCCAGGCCAGAGCTCTGATTCTGCCAACTGTGCCCTCTGCTCTTTTTCCTCACATTCTCTGGGGAACCCTTTGAGACATACACTTAACCACAGCTGAGTCACCCCACCATGGTGCAACCTTCTCTAAATCTGCCAACCTGTGGCATACTTCCCAGTGGATCAAAGAACCAGATGTCCCTCCCTACTCCTATGTCTGCTGTGAATTTCCTCCACTAGAAGTTTTCAAGTTGCAATTTCAAAACTACTCATTCAATTCATTCCAATTCAATCCAATAAACATTTATTGTCTACTATGTGCCAAGCACTGTGCTAAGCACTGGGGATACAAATAAGAAAGATAGTATTTGCCTTCAAGGAGCTTGCAATCTAATAAGGGAAGACAACACCTACAAAAGGAAGATGCAAAGGAGAGGGGCAAAGAGAGGGGAGATGGCAGGGGGAACCAGGGTCCATGATGATCTGTGGAGTCAAACCAAACAGTTGGAAGGTGGAGAGTTACCATTCTACTGGAGGAAGTCTTTACATGCTTGGGGTAGACATCCCCCTAACTCACAGATAAGTTTGAGGCCTGTTGGGTTACCCTCCACCTGGTTGAGCTCATCTTCCAAGACAGTTTACCACCGTCTGGTCACTGTGCATGCTACAGCTTCTAGGAGCCACAGGTGAGAGTTGGGTGGCAGGTGGACACCAAACATGGAAAGCAGCTCTGAAAAGGACTCAGCAGCCCTCACACCAGAGGTACTCATCTTCCCTTAATACCCTGTACACCCCACCTACAACAACAACATGTGATTAATCTTAGATACATATATCTGAAAGGAATGCATAGATTCATTTTGCATCTGCTGTTCTGCCTGGTCTCAGCTCCACAGAACAAGATAACCCCATGTTAGGTACCAGTTATCTCCCCTGCTCTGCTTTCCTGCATCCTTTTGTGTATTGTCTCCCCCTTTAGATTGTAAGCTCCTTGAGGGCAGAGACTGTCTTTTTATTAATTGTATTCAGCTCTTAGCACAATGCTTGCCACAAAGTAGACAATAAATATTTATTGGATTGGATTGGATAGGAAGGGCTTATGTTAGTGTATTTGAACTTATTGTTACTATCATTTTTAAATCCTATAGCTGCTCTGATCATGTTAGATCTTTGTTGTCTTCCCCAAAACAACTGCCCTTTCCCCAATGCACAAACATGTCTAGAGCAGCTACCCAGTAGGATCCCAATAGCATCTATAATAAACATGGAGATCTGTCAGCCCCAGAAACTCACTGGAATTTTCATGGAGTCCCTGACCCTAGAGTTTGGAAATATTACTGGCTTAAATCATTTTGATATTTCTAGCATATCAGGAGAGTACACCAGATGTTATCCCTCCCTCTTAGGGATGGATATGCTTCAGGGGTATTCACAAAATGTGAAGAACCTAGATGAAAGCTTCCAATAGATTGATCTTCTTTGGAGAATTTATGGGAGGACATGGAAAAGAGTCACACAAGACGAGGAGATGTAGATAGGTTATGATTTGTACTAATGGAGGCAATATCCCCAATACCTCAGAAATAATGAAATAGAGATCAGATGATTTTATGGTCTCTTTTAATCTTACTTTTCTGCTTCTATGAGCTCTGCACACTCATTAAATAAGAAATGGCTTTCAGTTTCTAAGCAATCAGTAACTTTCATAATCAGTATAATTTGCTTTCAGAAAAAAAATACAAATTTCTCTCCATATGAATATAAACTGAAAGTAAAATTTCTCTTAATGAAGAAGGACGATGGGTTAACATATTAGTTGAATTTCATGTTCATTTTACAGAGAGTTAACTTTTCACATCTTAGGTGAAAATTTTGAGAGAAACTCAATTCAACCAATTAACACACCAGTATTAAACATTCTATGAATGCATTATAACTCCAATTTATATAGAGCTTTAAATACTGACCTCACAATCACCTTGTGAGGTAGGTAGAACAAATTTCCACTTTTATAGATGCACAGAAGTCAAATTTTGGAATTCTGAAATTTTGAATTAAAAAAAAAATCACAACTATGAATAAATCACAATGGGGAAAGAGCTGAATTGAAATGATTATGGAAAATCACTCGCTTGAAAAAATTAGACACAATACAGCTAAGACCATGCCTGCTGCACTCTTTCATGTCTTCTTCTTGTCAACTCAAAACTTCTCTGTGTCTTCAACCATTCTTTCCTTCTTCTCTCCAATCTCAGAGGATAAACAACCCTTCTTCTTGCCATGGCTAACCCTTGCACTTGCATCACTGATCCCTCCTTCTGTCTTATAGGATCTTAGCCCAGGCCTCATTTTTAATCTCTTTTCTAGCCTTTCAGTACCTACGCATTCTGTTGCTAGCAATATAAAGGGGGGAATGTTGCCTCTTTTCCCCTAGTGTCCCTTTGCACCACCCAGACATTGTACTGGTTGCTGGCACCATGAAGATTTGGACATCAGAGCACCTTTTCCAACACCCATGGGAAACAGTTACAATAGCTGTTATGCATAAATATCCAAATCCTATGAATCCAAGTGTAGTTGGAGTTGATGTGTTAGACAGACACATAGATCCCACTGGAAAACTGCATAGCCATAGGCTTCTCAGCACAGAGTAGGGAATGCCTACTATTGTAAAATAGTTTATTAGTGCAACAAGAACCAAAACAAATGTGCAGGATATTCTATAGCTGATCCTATAGAGAAAAAAATGGAGCTTAAATCCACTAATATTTCATTTACAAACATGGTTTTGGTAGATGAGAAACATATGTAAACCACATCCTCAAGAACTAGGAAAGACCAATTTGACTTAAGAAGCCATAATCGCCGTGAACGGAATGAACCTTAGCAGTTATCTAGAAGGACTGATCGAAAGTACAATATCATTTAAAGCTAATAAAGGCTGTGAAGCAATGGAGTAAGTAATTAACAAACTAAATGCTGAGAATGAAGAGTTCACTGCTTCAGCAAGAGAATGCATGAAGACATTGATGGCAATAGCACCATTTGTAGAGAAATGATAATGGCTATTTATATGAAACATTAGTAGGTCCACCAGGGTCTCTCTGAGCAGGTAACATATTTATTCATTTTGTTGTTTAAGAATCATATCTGTATATTAGATAGGTATTCAATTAGGTTGGAGAAAGGCTACAACTTTGGATGGAAAAGGAGGAAAGATGCAGGGTTTCCAAACACATGGGATCAAGTGAAACAACATTACCCTAACATTACCCATGCAATATCAAGTTTACAATATTTGAAGATTTAAGGATATTTCAAATGGATACCTTGACCAGAAACTGGCATACTGAATCTCCATAAGGTTGAATTTTATAGCATGTAATTCATGAGACTCTGCCTGATTTTGGACCAACTCTAAAATGAAGCAGAGCTATCTTTTCTAGTACAATTACCCTATCACATTTGACTTGAGCAGTTTTCATGTTGTAATAACTTCCTTTGGAAAGGAGGAAAGTATATTACTTGAAGCCAAAATGCAAGCTTTTTATTTGTACAAAAGTAACTGACTTTCAATCTCTTTTCTATGGCATGACACAGTGAATTTGAGGGCTGATTTGGAGTCAAGAAGATTTGGGTTCAAATTCCACCTCTAACATATACTATCTGTGCAACTTTGGAAAAAACACTTAAATTCTCTGAGCCTGTTTTCTCAGCTGTGAAATGAGGATGAGGAGGTAGCATGGGATAGTGGATAGAATCTAAATCTTAAGAGTCTGGAAGATCTGGATTCAAGCCCTACCTCTATCATGCACTGTACGCCCATGGCCAAGTCATTTAGCTACTCGGTGCCCTAGGCAACCTTCCAAGATTACAAGCTGCAGACAAACTGTAGATGTTCATCTATAGAAGAATTTCCACACTGGGAATTTCCCATATAGGTCTGAACAACAACAACAGCAAAATCCTTGTCTCAAAGGGTTTTTGTGAGGCTCAAATGAAAGAATGTATGTAAAGCACTTTCCAGCTACTAGAGTAACATATATGTATATCCATATGTGTGTATGTGTGTGTGTACAGGCATACCTCAGAGACATTGCAGATTCAGTTCCAGACCACCACAATAAAGAGGATATCACAATAAAGCAAATCACACAAATTTTTTTGTTTCCCAGTGCATATAAAAGTTATGTTTATGCTATATTGTATCTATTAAGTATTATGTTTTTAAGAAATATACATACATTAATTAAAAATACTTTATTGCTTAAAATGCTGACCATTATCTGAGCTTTCAGCAAGTCACAATCCTTTTGCTGGTGGAGGGTCTTGCCTCAATGTTGATGGCTTCTGACTGATTAGGGTAGTGGTTGTTGAAGGCTGGGGTGGCTGTGGCAATTTCTTAAAATAAGATAGCAATGAAGTTTGCCACACTGATTAACTCTTCGTTTCACGAGAGATTTCTCTGTAGCGTGTGATGCTGTTTGATAGCATTTTATCCACAGTAGAATTTCTTTCAAAATTGGAGTCAATCCTCTCAAATTCTGCCCCTGCTTTATCAACTAAGTTTATGTAACATCCTTCAATATTGTTGTGTCTCAGGGAATAGGTAGGCCCAAGGAGGAGAGGGATGAGAGAACGGCTGATCAGTGGGACAGAACACACCCAACATTTATTGATTAAGTTGTCTGTCCTATATGGGTGCTGTCATGGCACCCTAAAACAATTAAAAGAATAACAACAAAGATCACTGATCACAGATCACCATAACATATATAATAATTATGAAAAAGTTTGGAAATTGCAAGAATTACCAAAATGTGACACAGAGACACAATGTAAGCACATGCTGTTGGAAAAATGGCGCCAAAGATTTGCTTGAAGCAGGGTTGCCACAAACCTTCAATTTGTAAAAAAAAAAAAAAATCAACATCTATGAAACATAATAAAGCAAAGTGCAATAAAATGAGGTATGCCTGTATGATATGTATTATATGTATAATACATATGAAATATGTATAATATATACGAAACTATAGTGTTATTATCAACATTATTGCTACTGGTGCCACTGCTGCTGCTATTACTACTACTTGTTTTTGTCCTTCTGCCTACATATATGTTAAAGTTTCTCTCCTCTCTTAAAAAAAACCCTTCTCACTCCTCAAGATGTTATCTTCTCTCCTCCTCTTACCTGCTAAACTCCTAGAAAAGTGCGGTCTAGTCACTGTGTCTACTGATCCCAATCTTTGTATTCCAGCAAAATACTAATAGTTTTCCCTTACTGGATGTCCTCCCCCACCTCCAAGCATTTGTAAATTTGTAAAGTAAAATCAGCATGTCATAAAATCAGGCTCATCATCTTTCCTCTTCTACCTGTCCCTCCACCTTACTTATCATTTCTTTCTATGGCACGACCATTCATCCAGTCTCCCACTTCCAAAACTTGTGGATCATCCTCTTCATGACATTCTCTTCTTTCTAGGTTTTCATGACACAACTCTCTTCTGGTCTTCTCCTATTTGTCTGACCACTCTTTCTCAGTCTCCTTTGCTGGAGTTATGTGGATGTTCCATAAGGTTCTGTCCTGGGCCTTCTTTTGCTCCTCTAAACTATTTCACTTAATGATCTCATCAGATTCCAAGGATTCCATTATCATCTCCATGCTGATCTATTTACCCAGCCCTGACCTCTCTGCTGACCTTTATTCTCACATCTCCAACTGCCTATTTGACATATAGAACAGGATGTTCCATAGACATCTTAAATTCAACATGTCCAAAACTTAACTCATTATCCTTCCCTCCCCAAACTCTCCCCTCTTCCCAACTTCTCTGTTACTATCAAAAGCAACACTATCCTCCCAATCACCTAGGCTGACAACTCAGGTGTCATCCTTACTCTCTCCCATCACCCCCATAGCCAACAGAATTCCAGGCCTGTCCTTTTTCCTCTTCTGATGCTGCTACCACCCTGGTGCAGGCCCTCATTACCTCACACCTAGACTATTGCAATAGCCTGCTGGTTGGTCTCCCTGGCTCAAGTCTCCCTCCATTGCAGTCTATCCACCACTGACTCAGCTGCCTTCCTAAAGTACAGGTTGGACTCTGTCATACTCCTACTCAATAATCTCCAGTGGCTCCCTATCATCACCAGTATCAAATAAAAAATCCTCTGGCATTCACAGTCCTTCAAAACCTGGCCTTCTTACACCTTACACTCCACCACTTAATCTTCAATCCAGTGACACTGGCCTCCTTACTATTCCTGACCCAAAGCCCTTTCACTGGTTGTCTACCATGCCTGGAATTCTCTTCCTCCTCATCTATGCCTCCTGGCTTCCCTGGCTTCTTTCAAGTCCCAGCTAGAATCCTACTTTCTATAGGAAGCCTTTCCGGATTCCCCTTAATTCTTGTGCCTTCCCTCAGTTGATTATCTTTGATTTTTCTTGTATATATCCTGTTTGTACATAGTTGTTCACATGTTGTCTCTCCCATTAGACTGTGAGCTCCTTGATAGGAGGGATTGTCTTTTATCTTTTTTTTTTGTATCCCCAGCACAAAGCCTAGCGTATTATAGGAACTTAATAACTGTTTATTAACTGATTTCTTGAGGTTACCTTTAACTCCTTCCTCACTCTTACCTATCATATCCAATCCATTAAGATGTCATATAAATTACATCTCTGCAAAATCTCTCACGTGTATTGCCTCCTCTCTGGTCCAACTGCCATTACCCTCTAAAGGAGGGTCTAAAGGAGACCCTCACTGCCATCTAACTGTGCTCTTGCCAAAGCCTCCCAGTCTTCCCATCAATACCCTCCCCCCACTTCAATCCATCTGTCATACTGATGCCAAGAGAATACTGCTTATGCATAGACTTGTTCATGTGATCTGCTCAAAAATCTTTAGTGACTGATTCCCTATTGCCTACTGAGGAAAATTTAAACTTCTATGCCTGGCATTCAAGATCCTCCAAAACCTGATACTACCCTATGACCTTACTTTTCCAGCCTTATCTCAAATTACTCCCCTGCCTATCCCCCCTTCACATTTCACATTTCAGCCAAAGTCATCTAATCTCTGTTCCCAAAACATGCGAAACACCTTCTCACTTCTTTGCCTTTGCTTAGGCTTTTATGCTCACATGTCTTTTCTTTTTTCTCTTCACCTAATTAATTCCCACTCATCCTTCAAAATCACTTTGCATTAATTCAGCATGAAAAGATAATTTTCTTTGAGAAATAAATGTACATACTGCTTACAACAAACAGAATAACGGAATCACAGAATCTCAAAGTTAGAAAAGACCTCAGAGCCATGGAATCACCTCTAAAGTAACCAAGACATTTTTCCATTCAAATTCCATTGGAAATGAGAACTCCACTGCCCATTGCAATTTTGGACATCTCTGATTATTCAGATTTTTTTCCTTACATTAAGCTGAAATCTGCCTTTCTACAACTTTCATCCCGTGTCTTATATCTATTCAACTATGATGCCCCTTCCTTTTTTTCATAATCCTTCTTCTTTATAATAACTCCTTAAATATGTGAAAACAGCTATCATGCCACCACCCTATATCTTTTCTTCCTTTGGCTAATCACCCATAGTTCATTCAACCAGTCCTTGTATGTCATGGTCTTCAGTTACCCTCATCATCCCCGAAGCCCTTATTTGCATGAGAGAAATGATTATTTCTCTCTTATATTAATAACCATTTACAACTGGGGAGATCCAGGATTTTTTCCTTCCTATTTCCTCATTCTCTAACATTCCCTTCAATCTTGTTCAGACCCTATCCAACCAGAAAAACAAGTTTAAATGAATTGGTGCATTCCAGCCCATTGTGTCAGACAGGTCGGAATGGAAGTGGATTCCCCCTTTTGTCTAGAATGGGATGGTCTGGGAAGAAATACGTCTCTTTGACCAGGACTGAGTGATCAAAGTCCTGTCCCCTAGACTCTCATTAGAATAAGCCTACCACTCATTATAATATTCATTCTCTCATTAATTGTTAACCAATCAGATTTGATTTCTACCCTTAGGAATACTCACTCTTCCAAGGGCATGTAAGTTTTGAGTGGGTTCCAGGAGAGGTCTTTGGCATTCAAGAATGCCACTTCTATTAATTATCTGCTCTCAATAATTAATAAAATTATTAATTACCCAGAAACTACATCTCTCAAACTTTTTATAAGTCACATGCACACACTCCAGCTTGTTAGTGTCCTCCATAAAATCCAGTTCCTACAACTGAAAAACTCTAGATGTGGTTTATGCCAAGACTCACTGCTCTGATTCCAGCTATTATGCCTGTCGTTGCAGTAAGATACTATTAAAAGAGCCCTGACTAGAGCCAGAGAACCCAGCTCAAATCTATCTTCTTCAATAATTACTACTTATATGACAAAATCTCATTTCAACTCCCTGGGCCTCAGTTTCCTCATCAGTAAAACAAAAGAACTGGACAAATGTGGCATTTGAGGTCGCTTCCATGTCCAGATCTATTATACAATTTCAGATTACATTAATCTCTTTGGCAAACATATCACACTATTGCCCTCCCCCTTTGAGCTTGTAATCTAGTAAAGCCCTAAATTTTATTCACATGAGCAGTTGGCTAGATAAGTCTCCCCTATCCTGGATTAGAGACAGAAGACCTAAATTAGAAGGTGCAATAGTCCAGATAAGCTGTAACAAGGCCCTAAAGTAAGAACTAAAATAATAATTTTATTAAAATACTAAACTTTTTATTTAAATTTATTTTAAATTTAAATTTAAAAATTCAAGTATTAAAAAGAAATTCAGAATTTCATAACACTCAATGGATTTCACTATTAGCATTCTTTTTCTGTCTTTGACAGCTTGAAGCACTTTTTCATATCATTACAATGTTGGAGTTTAACTGTAATGTGTTGAGGAGTGTTCAATCTTAGATTCATCCTCCTCCTCATTAGGAGATTCTTTCTATTTGTATATCACAGCTTGATGTAGCTATGTCTGAGAAATTTTCTTGGCTGATTTTCTCAAATGTTACATTCAAATTCTTTTGTTATTGTTATTTTTTCCTGTTTTGTTATTGTTATGTTTTCCTGTTTCCTGTAATTACTACAATTGTTGTGTTGTAACCTGTTCTCCAAACCACTATTGGATTCAAGTTTTGGGAATAATAATTTTCTGGGCCTATATTTCCTCCAATAGATCTGTGTGGGTTATAATTCTGTTTTGTATAGTATTAAGTGTGTTGTGGGTTGACTATTCCTCCAGGTTTTCTACTGTATTCTCCAAGTTAGTTGTTCTTTTAAATATTTCTTCTTGATTTTTTTAAAAGCATCTTTTAACTCTGGCTTGATTTTCTTGCATGATTTTTATTTTCTTCAAAGTTTTTTTTTAAATTTTACTTGATTATTTTCTTACCAGCTGTGTTAGTACCAATTCTAGCCCTTTCTACCCCCCAATAATTGCCTCCTGGCCCATCTCACAGATTCAAGAAACCCCAAAGTGTAAAAGACTTAACAAAAAAGTCCTGAATTAATTTTAACCTATCGATTGCAACTACAGAATGCTTTAGAGCAGTAATTCCAAACCTTTTTTATTTTGTGGACCCCTTCTCAGAACAATGTTTCAAAATAATGAGAAAAAATGTTAAATTTCAGTTAGAAGTTAGGGAAAATAGAGATGTAATTTTTTTTTCCCAGAGAAACTCAGGCCATGAACAAATTTGATGGCACTTTTGTTCTTTGTTTTGCCATGAGGTCTGTGATGAGCTAAGGGCCACCAGTGAAGAAGCTTGGGCTCTGGGGACTTTACAGATTAATATTTCACAGAGTCCAGCCAAGGCCATGAAATTAGCCCTTATTTCTTTGAAAAGAGGTTCAATAAAATTACAAAGATACTCATGGGGAAAGGTTGTCTCCCCCTTCCCTTTTCTCCCTCCTTCAGTCCTCCAACAATTATAATGCTCAGAGATCACAAAACAGACCTGGGAGGGGAAGTAACAGATTACATCTTTGTTTCTCTACCAATCTCTGCCATAAGACCCCTGAGAAGCTAGGAAAACTGGTAAAACTTCACTGACTTAATAAAGGTTTGAGGAATGAATGATTGCTTAGCTTCACATGCAAGCCCCCAAAAGCTATTTATAAGTCTCTAACCCAAAAGGGGCATTGAGTTTGGGACAAGGGATGGAGGTATGGTGGTGGCTCAGATGGAGACACCAAAGGGATGAGGTTTCCACTGACCACCACAGCAATGGAGGTGGAAAGTTTGAAAGGTATGCCATAGGACCTATATTAGCCTATGTCATAATTAAAAGACATCAACAGTAGGAAAAGGTTCTAAAAACAGGAGGCAGAAGTGAAAAGAGCTATTCAAATGTATGGCTTGATTGTAAATCACTGACTTTTATAGTTCATTCTCATCTTTAAGGATCTCAGTTCTCAAATATAAATCTGAGAATTTTACTTCAGCTCATTCCATTTAAATTAAGTAAACGCTCATATAAAGATCAAAGAGCTAGGGATCCTTTTGTTATTGGTTTTCAGAAAAGCTTTTGATGTGTAGTCTTAAAAGAAAACCACATGTAGAGGAAAACATTGTCATGGAAGAATGATCATAAAGTCTCTTGTATTTGTTTATGAAAAATTAAAGAGCCTTAAAATGAAATTACTGCAATTAACAGCATTTGTGAGGATATATGTGATGAAGAATAAGAAAACAAGGTTTAAAAAAATCATAGACTAGCATTCTGTACTGGACAACCTAGCCAAGAGGAAAATGAACATCCCAGAGTCTATTTTAAGAGCAACTAGGTGGCACAATGAGAGCTGGGCCTGGAATAAGGAAAACTTGAGTTCAAATCCAGCCTCAGATGTAACCTTGGGCAAGTCACTTAAGCTGTGTTTGCCTCCCTTTACTCAACTGCAAAATAAGGATAAAAATAGCACTTACCTCCCAGGGGCATAGGATCAAATAATATTTGTTAAGTGCCTGGCACCTAGTCGGCCCTTATTAAATACTTGTTTCCTTCCTTCCTTCCTTCCTTGCCTCATCTTTGGACAATAGGCATATGCAATCTGTCACTGGGCCCATTTTTAAAGGTTTCCCAGTTTGGTAGGATCTGCTAGGTCTCTACTAGGTTTTGAGAAAACAGCCACACTATGATTAGGCATCCAAATAGTACTTTAATGGAGGATGCTTCAACTTTGGGGAATCAGTTGTTCTGAACAGTTGAGGATTAAGCACCAAAAGATTTTTTTAGCTGTCTTGAAATCTTTCCCCAAAAATGTACTCTATGGTTCTCGGCCTTCATAAATAAAATATACAGAATATAATTTAGCTATCTCTTAATGATTTCAGAGTCATACTTATTGTCATTATCTATGCCTAATTCCTTTCTCCCCCACCCCAGTCTATACAAAAACTCCATAAAGGACAAGAATCATATCTTATCTGAAGTTTATATTTCTCCCAGCCCCTCATATAGAGTTCTGTATACAGTAGGTGCTTACCAATTTTTTTAATTGCAGTTAATCCATTCCTATGTTATTATATACACAGAGCCTATTGATCTATGTATAAAATGATCCCAGGCTACTCTGATTTTTTATTCTTATATCTGTTTTTTATAGGTTTTCTGTCCCTTTTTTTACTGTAGGACTATTAATTCTATTAACTGTCACTTATGTTTTTATGTTATTGTTTTTTGGTTGTGTGTGTATGTGTGTTTATGTGTGTGGTTATTCCTTCTTCTTACTGTGTTGCTTCTAATCTGTCATGGGTATGGAAGTCAAATAATCAAGCTTGTTAGAACTATGTTTGTGAACATAAGAAGACACAGGTTTTGAGGTTCTGTACAAAGTGCATGAGTGTATGAATTTCGTCACACTAAATTTGGTCATTCAGAGGATTTTAGGGTTAGAGTTAGGGCTAGGTATACAAATAGCTGAGTTTCTTTTCCTCCACAACAACTGCCTTATGACCTGGAGAATCCTCTGCCCTTTTGGAGCCATTCTCCTGATTGGTGACTCACATAATTTCTGGAAGGGTACTAGCCATGCTTCCTCTTTGATGGTAAAGACTCTTATTTACTGGCATTTATGTCTCTAACTTTAAGCACAGTGCCTGACACATAATAAACACTTAATAAATGTTTTTATCTATCTATCTTGTGACCTAAAAGAGCCAAAATATTTCCATTTAATACTAAAGATCATAATCTCTAGAGAAGACTTTGGCTTAATATAGACAAAATCATGCTACACATATAAAAGTTCAAGGTCCTACAGAGCAGTAAATGGTACCCTAGTGGTCTGAGCCCCTGGCATCTTGGATACATTCAACACATCTTTGATTTCACTATGAGTATAATGTAACAGTAAATGATTATGACTTATAATAAGGTATGACAGAAATCTACAAGCAACATAAAAATGTGACCTTTCGTTTGATTGTAATCCACCGCTACCTTATGGATAATTTCATGTGAAAAACTAGAAAAAATAAAAAGTATGATATAATTATGACTATATTTTATTTCTTTTCCTCCATCCACTTTATCTTTCCATTTCCTTTATGTTATAGAAAATATTATGATACTTAGGCTGTTGAACTGGGCAAACAAAATCATATAAAATCTCAAATACATAAAATTAAATTTGGTCTGTAAGTCTCTGTAAATGTCACCATGGAGACTAGGGTATGAATTGTCTCCATGGAGATCCACATGAGATCTTTCTACTTAAAGTTATCATCACACATAAACAAGTATAGGTTTAACCATGGAAAGGAACAGGAAAAATAAGGACATGGGATCCTTCAAGAGGTAAAACCCAAACATCCCTGAATGTTATCATTATATCATCAGAATAAATAGAAAGAAAGCCTTTAGGAAAAGTTCTTCCTCGTTCAGTCTGCAAAAAAGCCATGGTGATGATTGTATTTACCACAACAATAGTTTGTGAGAGAGATGCTTAATAAAGTCATCAGATATTGGAAGAGGAATAAGGTATTTATATAGCACCTACTATTGCCTGGTACTATGCTAAGTGCTTTTTACAAATATTACCAAATTTGATCCTCACAACAACCTTGCAAGATACAGTCTATTAGTGTGAGAATCAGTACCGGTGGCATCCTCTTCTCTAGCTTAGTAATCAGTCAGATAGCTCTCCAGAAAAGCTTTTTCATTTGCTTAAAGTCAATCTAAATGGCCATCCTGGCATAACAACTCCTTAGCTGCTCTAGATATGTCAGTAATGTGTGTTCACATGTGTTTTCTTTAAATTTGCTTAATGAATACAGAAGAATAACAAATTTTATTAGATTCAACAAACATTTATGAGTTCCTACTATGCTCAATGTACTATATTAGGCACTGAGAACACTAATAGGAAAAGTCAGGGGGAGGAGCCAAGATGGCAGAGTAAAAGCAGTGACTTGCTTGAGCCCTCCTCAAAACCCCTCCAAATACCTATAAAAAAATGAATCTAAACAAATTCTAAAGCAGCAGAACCCACAAAAAGACAGAGTGAAACAAATTTCCAGCCCAAGACAGCCTGGATGGTTGATCAGAAAGGTATATTGCGCCAGGCAGGCAGAGGAGCGCAGCTCTGCATAGGTGCACAGGCTGCAGTGAACCTGGAGCAGGCCTCAGAGGACTGAATTGCAGGCAGCTTTGGCAGTTTCCAGACTTCTCAACCCACGAATGCCTAAGATAATTTGGAAGGTCAGTGAGAAAAGTCTGTGTCAGTGGGGAGAGAGAGGAGCTGGTGGTCTCAGCTCCAGTCCCCCAGCTCAGCAGGGGCAGTGGCTGCCTCCTGAGCTTCAGGCCCTCAGACTGAGGGGGAATCGAGCACGTGATCAGAGGGGGATTGCAGGGATCTCTCTGCTGGTGCAGGATTCTCTTGCTTTGCCTGTGCTTGGATCTGGGTCACAGATCTGGGTGGCAGTCCTGGGGCGAGGAGGAGCGCTGGCGTGGTGGAGCTTGTAGTGGCTGTGGACAGGAAACCCTCCTCACAGTTCCAAGACAGAAAAGAGTGCTCATAGACCAGAGCACAGGCCAGCAAAGGAGTAAACACCCCGCCCTTGATCATACCGCCATGGAAGAACTGAAAATTTACATATCCCTAGAAGTATCTCTGAACACAGCTGCACAAAACCCTTGAGGCTTGGGACAGAACATTCTCCACACTCTAAACAGACTCCAACCTTAACAAAGACTTATAACTCAAGTAATTGGCTGGGATCATGAGTAAGCAACGCAAAAAGAGTCAGACTATATTATCTTACTTTGGTGACAAAGAAGATCAAAACATACAACTAGAAGGAGACAACAAAGCCAAAGCTCCTACATCCAAAGCCTCCAAGAAAAATATGAATCAATCCCGGGCCATGGAAGAGCTCAAAAAGAATTTTAAGAAGCAAGTAAGAGAAGTAGAGGAAAAACTGAGAGTGATGCTAAAGGAGACCCAAAAAAAATTGAAGAAAATAACACCTTAAAAAATAGCCTAACCCAAATGGCAAAAGATGTCTATAAAGACAATGAGAAGAACTCCCTTCAAAGCAAAATTAGCCAAATGGAAAAAGAAGTCCAAAAGCTTACTGAAGAAAATACTTCCTTAAAAATTAGAATGGAGAAATTGGAAGATAGGGAGAATTTGAGAAATCAAGGCACTGTAACACTACTCAAAAGGAATGAAAAAATAGAAGAGAATGTGAAATATCTCATTGGAAAAACAAATGACCTGGAAAATAGATCCAGGAGAGAGAACTTAAAAATTATTGGACTATCTGAAAGTCATGATCAAAAAAAGAACCTAGATATCATCTTTCAGGAAAATTCCTAGGAATGCTGTAGCCAAATTCCAGAATTCCCAGGTCAAGGAGAAGATATTGCAAGCAGCCAGAAGGAAACAATTCAAGTATTGTGGAAACACAATCAGGATACCACAAGATTTAGCAGCTTCTACATTAAGGGTCCGGAGGGCATGGAGTATGATATTCCAGAGGGCAAAGGAGATAGGACTACAACCTAGAATCACCTACCCAGCAAAACTGAGTATAATCCTTCAGGGGAAAAAATGGTCGTTCAGTGAAATAGAGGACCTTCAAGCATTCTTGATGAAAAGACCAGAGATGAATAGAAAATTTGACCTTCAAATACAAGACTCAAGTGAAACATGGAAGAGATAAAAAGGAAAGAGAAATCATGAGAGACTTATTAAGGTTGAACTGTTTACATTCCTGCAGGGAATGATGATATTTGTAACTCATGAGTCCTTTGTCAGTATTAGGATAGTGGGAGGGAAAACATTATATGTTTGTATAGATAGATAGATAAAGGACACAGGGTGAGCTGAAGATGAAGGGGTAATATCTGGAAAATAAAATTAAAGGGTGGGAGAAGATTATACTAGGAGAAGGAGAAAGGGAGAGGTAGAATGAGGTAAAATATCTCACATAAAACAGACAAGAAAAGCCTTTTACAGTGGAAGGGAAATGGGGGAAGGTGAGAGGGAATGAGTGAATCTTATTCTCATAGGATTTGGCTTAAGGTGGGAATAACATACACAATGGGGTATGGAAATCTATCTTACTCCACAGGAAAATAAGGGGAGAAGGGGACAAGAGAGCAGGGGATTGATAGAGGGGAGGGCAGATTGAGGGAGGGGATAATCAAAAGCAAACACTTCTGAAGAGGGACAGGGTCAAAAGAGAGAATAGAATAAATGGGGGGTAGGATAGGATGAAGGGAAATATGCTTAGTTTTTCACAACAGGACTACTATGGAAGTGTTTTGCATGACTACACATCTATATATCCTGTATTGAGATGCTTGCCTTTTCAATGAGGGTGGGTGGGGAGGGAGGAAAGGAGAAAATTTGTAACCCAAAGTTTTAAAAACACATGTTAAAAATAAAAAACTAAAAATAAATAAATAAATAAATAAAAGGAAAAGTCACAGTTCCTGATCTAGTGAAAAGAGTACAGGAATCAAAGTCCACAATTTGAATCCTGAATTTGAATCCTGACTTTGCCACTTGCCAACCATGTAACCATGGACAAATTACTTAACCTATATGTACCTCTGTCTTCTAAATAGGAATATTAATATATATGATGCTTACCTTACCAGGTTGTTCTGAAGAAGGAACTTTATAAATCTCAAAAAGTTATATAAACATGAAATAGTAAGAAGACTAATATTTCAATACTACAATACATATTAAATCCTGTTATAAATCTATGATCCTTGGTGCCCTGGAGAAAGTCAAATAGAGTAATATGAGAGATGCAAGAAACAAGCCATGCATCAACTAACAAGCATTTATTATGCTTTTGTTATATGCCAATAATATGTTTTGTATAAAATTATCTACCTCCTGCAAAAAGAGACATCACTATTTCCTAGGGAAAAAAAGAATGGAAGCAACAGCTGCTAAAAAATAACATTGATGTGAAAAAAAAAGTCCTCTCTCAGCTCTCTAGTTTTCCATGTGTATACCTACAATGATAAAAAGGAAACATTCCCTGCCCTCAAGGAATTGGTGTTTTGTTAGAGGAGGCAACATGTAAATGTATAAGTATATACAAAATAAAGGTGAAGTAACTTGGTGGGGGAGGCTCTTATAGTTCAAGGGAATCAATACATCCTCAGGTAGGAAGAAATAATTTCTAAAGGGTAGGCCTCATGAAAGAAGCTGGGCAGCTAGTGACACAGTTAATAGATCCTGGAGCCAGAAGACTCATCTTCTTCAGTTCAAATCAGGCCTCAGACATTTGTGACCCTGGGCAAGTCATTTAACCCTGTTTGCTTCAGTTTCTTTATCTGTAAAACGACTAGAAAAGGAAATGGCAAGCCACTCCAGTATTTTTGCCAAGAAAACCCCAAATGGGGTCATGAAGAGTCAGACATGGCTGAAAACAACATGAAACAGGAAGCTCATGAGGTGAGCCTTGGGAGAGGGGTGGATTTCAACAGGGAGAGATGTTAAAAATAAGCCAGTCCAATCAAGGAAAGTAGCACATATAAATACACAAAATCAGAAAAGGTCAGCAATATAAAATCAGGAAAGAACAAGCAACTGGATTGACTGGAATTCAAGAGTATATGAATGAATGAACAGACAAACAAACAAATGAATGAAAAAGTATTTTATTAAGCATTTACTATGTGCTAAGCACTATGTGAAGCACTATCGGTTTTTGATAAAACTAGAAAGGTAGACCAGAGAAAGACAGGGAAGGGCCTTCAATGCCAGGCTAAGAGGTATTTTATTTGGTAAGCAGTGGGGATCTAATAAAGGTTTTTGATCAGTGAAGCAAAGTGGCCAAGGGTTAGGACAATTACTCTAGCAGCAAGGTAAAGAACTTGACAGCCTTGGGGAAAGTGCTACTATAGTCCTGCATTAAATTCAGAATAAAATTTGTTCATGTACTGAGGTTAGTGGAAATTTTTTTTTCCTGATTAGGAATTACACATTATCAACCAATTCAGTCAACTGATTATTCACTTGATCAAATATTCAAATGAGCTGCTAACCATACATACTGCTCTGCACATAATAGGGTCTAGAAAAATATCTCAATTCAATACACTTGCAAAGTGCTACACTAAGCACTTGAAGTACAATGACAAAACCTAAACAGCCCCTGCCTTTAAAGAGCATGCATTCTACTGCGGGAAATACAATTGTACATGAGTTAGTAAATATCAAGTGATTTCAAGGGGGAAGGAACACTAAAAACTGGGGGGAGGGGACGGGGAATGGAGGGAAAATAGAAATCTGGAAAGGCCTTGTTAAAGAGGTGGAAACTGAGTTGTGCTTTAAGAAGGATTCTAGGAGGCAGAGAAGAGGGATGTGATCTAGACATAGGGGACCCTGAGCAAAGGCACAGAGGTGGGAGAGGTTGAATGTCCTATATGGGGAGTAGATGGTAAACCATTTTGACTAAAAAGGAAGATGTATGGAAGAAAATAATACAAAATAAGATTGGAAATAGAGTTGGGAAGCAAGAGTCAAATGATGGCCTAAGGGTTTTTATTTTATTCTAGTGACAATAGGGTATCCTTGATATAAAATTATTTATGGATGTGTTGTTTGGTATAGTAGTAAAAATCATAACATAAAACATCAAAAAATAAAATATGTGTTCTGTGTCCCATAAAATATTGCAATATAAAGGATTCAATTTCAATTCAACACATATTTATTAAATCCCTTTAATGTGCAAGGCGATACCTGCCTACCATCTACTAGAGAGACACAACCTGTACACAAGTAATTGAAGTTAGGGAATAAAGGGGGCAAAGGAAAGATCAGATATGGAAAACAAGGAATCTGAAATATGGGAATGACATGGATAAAAGAATGCACAGGGTGTCTCAAAAGTCTTAGTGTAGTTTTAATCTTTAATAGTTCCATATGTGTTATAAATGCTACAAAAATAAAAAATATCATTTGAAAGTTAATTACTTAAATTTTCATACAGTTTTTTAGCTTTGGGAATTTTTTATCTGGTAAGATTCTAGAATGTATAGTTTTTGTTTAATTAATTTATTAACATTTATTTTTTAAAATTTTGAGTTCCAAATTCTCTCTTTTCCTTCCATTTCTCCCCCACCCATTGTGAAGGGAAGAAATATATCAACTATACATGTGAAATCATTAAAACATTTTCCCATAGTTGCCATGTTGCCAAAAAAAAAAAAAAACAGAAAAGTAAAGTGAAAAAATTATGCTTCAATCTGCATACAGATTCCATCAGGAGCTGGATGGTGTTTTTCATCATAAGTCCTTTGGAATTATCTTAAATCATTGTATTGATGAGAATATTTAAGTCGTTCACAGCGGATCATCATATAATATTGCTATTACTATGTAATAGTTCTGTTCACTTCGCTTTGCATGAGTTCATATAAGTCTTCCCAGGTTTTTCTGAAATCATCCTGCTTGTCATTTCTTATAGCACAATAGTATTCAATCACAATTATCAACCACTTCTTCAGTCATTCCCCAACTGATGGTATCCCCTCAATTTCTAATTCTTTGCCACCACAAAAAGAAAGCTATAAATATTTTTGTGACCCAGCAAAACTGAGTATAATCCTTCAGGGGAAAAAATGGTCATTCGGTAAAATAGGGGGCTTTCAAGCATTCCTGAGGAAAAGACCAGGGCTGAATAGAAAATTTGACTTTCAAATACAAGACTCATGTGAAACATGGAAAAGGTAAACAGGAAAGAGAAATCATAAGAGACTTATTAAGGTTGAACTGTTTACATTCCTGCAGGGAAAGATGATATTTGTAACTCATGAGTCCTTTGTCAGTATTAGGGTAGTGGGAGGGAAAAAAATTATATGTATGGATAGGTAGATAGATAGATAGATAGATAGATAGATAGATAGATAGATAGATAGATAGATAGATAGATAGATGGCACAGGGTGAGTTGAAGATGAAGGGGTGATATATGGAAAAGAAAATTAGGGGATGAGACAGGATTATACTGGGAGAAGGAGAAAAGGAGAGGTAGAATGGGGTAAATTATCTCATACATGAAACAGACAAGCAAAGGCTTTTACAGTGAAGGGGAAATGGAGGGAGGTGAAAGGGAATGAGTGAATCTTATTCTCATAGGATTTGGCTTAAGGAGGGAATAACATACACAATGGGGTATGGAAATCTTTCTAATTCTACAGGAAAATAAGGGGGAAAGGGGACAAGAGAGCAGGGGGTTGATAGAGGGGAGGGCAGATTGGGGGAGGGGATAATCAGAAGCAAACACTTCTGAGGAGGGACAGGGTCAAAAGAGAGAAAAGAATAAATGGGGGGTAGGACAGGATAAAGGGAAATATACTTAGGTTTTTACAACATGACTACTGTGGAAGTATTTTGCATGACTACACATCTATAACCTGTATGTTCGCCTTTTCAATGAGGGTGGGTAGGAAGGAAGGAAGGAAGAAAATTTGTAACCCAAAGTTTTAAAAACACATGTTAAAAATAAAATAAAGAAAATATAAAAAAAGACAAAATATTTTTGTGTATATAGGTCCTTTTCCTTTTTCTTTGATCTCTTTAGGATACAGACATAGCAGTGGTATTGCTGGGTCAACAGATACACACAGTTTTATAGCCCTTTAGGCATCACTCCAAATTGCTTTCCAGAATGGCTGGATCAGTTCACAACTCCATCAACAATGCATTAGTGTCCCAATTTTTCCACATACCCTCCAACACTTGTCATTTTCCTTTTCTGTTATGTTAGCCAGTCTGATGGCTGCTTCCTCAAAGTTGTTCTAATCTGCATTTCTATAATCAATAGTGATTCACAACATTTTCTCATATGACTGTAGATAGCTCTGATTTCATCTTCCGGAAACTGCCTGTTCATATCCTTTACCATTTATCAATTGAGGAAAGACTTTATTCTTATAAATTAGACTCAGTTCTCTATATACTTAGGAAATGAAGACTTTCTCAGAGAAACTTGCTGTAAATTTTTTTTTCTTCTTTCCAACTCAGCTGCATCAGTTTTGTTTGTGTAAAATTAAAAAAAAAAACCTTTTAATTTGATGTAATCAAAATTATCTATTTTATATCCCTTAACCCTCTCTATTTCTTGTTTGGTCATGAATTCTTTCTTTATCCATAGATATGATAGGTAAAATGATCCATGTTCCCCTAAATTTAGACCTTTCATGTCCTTATTTTGACTTTATCTTGATATATGACATCAGATGTTGATCTATATCTAGTTTCTGTCAAACTGCTTTGCAGTTTTCCCAGCAATTTTTGTCAAAATAGTGAGTTCTTGTCCCAAAAGCTTGAATCTTTGGGTTTATCAAACACTAGATTACTATGGTCATTTATTACTGTGTATTATATACGTAATTTATTCCACTGATCTACCATTCTATTTCTTAGCCAATACCAGATTATTTTGATGATTATCGCTTTGAAATACGGTTTGAGATCTGTTACTGCTAGGCCACTTTCTTTCACTTTTTTTTCATGATTCCCTTGATATTGTTGACCCTTTGTTTTTTCAGATAAATTTTTTCTAGCTCTATAAATTTTTTGTAGTTTAATTGGTATGGCACTGAACAAGTAAATTCATTTAGGTAGAATTGTCACTTTTATTAAATTGGCTCAGCCTACCCACGAGTAATTAATATTTTGCTAATTGTTTGGATCTCTCTTTATTTGTGTGAAGTGTTTTGTAATTGTGTTCATATGGTTCCTGGGTTTGCCTAGGCAGATAGACTTCTAAAGTATTTTATATCATCTGTAGTTATTTTAAAAGGAATTTCTCTTTCTATCTCTTCCTACTGGACTTTGTTGGTAATATGTAGAAATGCTCATGGCTTATGTGGATTTATTTTACATCCTGCAACTTTTCTGAAGTTGTTCACTGTTTCAACCAGTTTTTTTTAGTTGATTTTCTAGGGTTCTCTTACTATACTATCATATCTTCAAAGAGTGATAGTTTTGTTTCCTCTTTACCTATTCTAATTCCTTCAATTTCTTTTTCTTTTCTTATTACTATAGCTAGCATTTCTAGTACAATGTTGAATAATAATGATGATAATAGGTATTCTTGCCTCATTCCTGATCTTACTGGGAAGGCATGTACAGATAACGCTTGCTGATGTTTATAAATAGGTACTACTTCTCATTTTAAGGAAAGTTCCATTTATTCCTGTTTTCCAGTGTTTTTAATAGGAATGAGTGTTGTATTTTGTCATTTTTCTGCATCTACTGAGATAATCATATCATTTTTGTTGGTCAATTATGCTAATAGTTTCCTAATATTGAACCAGCCCTGAATTCCTAGTATAAATCCCACCTTATCATAATGATCTCTGTGAGTTATTGCTGCCATGCCCTTGCTAGTATTTTATTTTAAAATTTTCATCAAAACTCATTATGGAAATTGGTCTATACTTTTCTTTTTCTGTTGTTGCTCTTTCTGGTTTAGGTATCAGCACCATATCTTGTCATTAAAAAAAATTGGTGGGACTTCTTCTTTGCCTATTTTTCCAAATAGTTTATGTAACACTGGAATTAATTGTTCTTTAAATGTTGGTTAGAATTCACTTGAGAATCCAACTGGTCCTGGGATTTTTTTCTTAGGGAGCTCACTGATGGTTTGTTCAATTTCTTTTTCTAAGATAGGGTTATTTAAGTATTCTATTTCCTCTTCTGTTAATCTGAGCAATTTATATTTTAGTAAATATTCTTTTACTTCACTTTGAGTGTGAGATTTACTGGCAAATAATTGGGCAAAATAGCTCCTAATAATTGCTTTAATTTCATCTTCATTGGTGGTATATTCATCCTTTTCATTTTTGATAGTGGTAATTTGGTTTTTTTCATTCTCTTTTAAAAATCAAATTAAGCAATGGTTTATCTATTGTATTGGGCTTCCCCCCTCCCACAAAACCAGCTCCTAGTTTTATTTATTAGTTTAATGGTTTTCTTAATTTCAATTTTACTAATATGTTTTTTGATTTTTCGGATTTCCAATTTGGGGTTTAATTGAGCATTTTTTATTTATTTTTTTCTAGTTTTTTTTTTAAATTCCATGCTTAATTCATTGATCTGCTCTTTCTCTATTTTATTGATGTAAGTATTTAGAGATACAAATTTTCTCCTAAGTACTGCTTTGGCTGCTTCCCATTAATTCTGTAATGTTGTCTTATTGTTGTCATTCTCTTTAATGAAAGTATTGTTTCTATTACTCATTCTTTGACCCATTCTTTAGGATTAGATTATTCAATTTTCAATTAATTTTTATCTTCATTTCCAAGGCCCCTTATTGAATGTAATTTTATTGCCTTATGGTCTGGAAAGGATACATCTAATATTTCTGCTTTTCTGCATTTGGTTGTGAGAATATTTATGCCCTAATACATGGTATATTTTTGTGAGAAAAAAAGATATACACCTTTCTATTCCCATTCAATTTTCTCCAAAGGCCTATCATATCTGACTTTTCTAAAAATTTTCTCATTTCCTTAACTTCTTTCTTATATATTTTATGGTTTGATTCATCTGGTTCTGAGAGGACAAAGTTGAGGTCTCCTGCTGGTATAGTTTTACCATCTATTTTTTCCTCATTTAACTCATTTAAGTTTTCCTTTAAGAATTTAGAAGCTATGCCAGTTAGTGTATGTTTGGTATTTATATTACTTCATTGTCTATGGCATCTTTCAGCAAAATGTAGTTTCTCTGCTTATTTCTTTTAATTAGGTCTATTTTTGTTATTGCTTTCTCTAAGACTATAATTGCTACCTCTGCTTTTTTTTTTTTACCTCAGCTGAAACATAATAGACTCTACTCCAGCCCCTTATTTTTACTCTGTATGTGTCACTCTGCTTCAAGTGCATCTCTTATAAACCACATATTGTTGCATTCTTGTCTCTAATACATTCAGCTACTACCAATTTCCATTTTGTGGATGAGTTCGTCCCATTCACATTTACAGTTATGACCGCTTTATATTTATTTCCCTCTATCCTATTCTTCTTCTATTTATCCTTCTATTTCCCTCATTTTACCCTATCCCTCCTCAAAAGTCTATTGTGCTTCTGATAACTTACTCCTCCAATCTATCTTCCCTTCTATCAGCCCCACCTCCCACTCTTCTTCTCCTACTTCTCTGTTGAGTGGGGTACATTTCTAACTGAGTGGGTTATTCTCTCTTTGAGCCAATTCTGATGAGAGTAAGGTTCACGCATTGCCCCTCCCATTCTTCCCTTTACAGTAAAAGCTCTTCCTCTCTCATGTGAGATAATTTTCTCTATTCTTGCTCTCCCTTCCCCCTTCTCCTAGTGCATCCCTCTTTCTCACCCCTTAATTTAATTTTTTTGAAATCATCTCATTATAGTCAACTCACACCCATACCCTCTGCCTATGTATATTCCATTTAACTGCCCTAACAATTATAAAGTTCTTAGGAGATACATCTTTCCATATAGGAATGTAAACAATTTAACTTTATTGAATCCTTTATGATTTTTCTTTCATGTTTACCATTTTATACTTCTCTTGAATCTATTTGCAAGTCAGATTTTCTATTCGGCTCTGGTCTTTTCATCAGGAATGCCTGAAAGTCCTCTATACTATTAAATTTCCATTTTTTTCTCCTGAAGGATTATACTCAGTTTGGGGGGGAGGGGTATATCATCTTGGTTGTAATCCTAGCTCCCTTGCTCTTTGGAATATTATATTCCAAGTGCTCTGCTCCTTTAACATGGAAGCTGCTAAATCTTATTTGATCCTGACTGTGGCTCCATGATACTTGAATTGTTTCTTTCTGGCTACTTGAAATATTTTCTCCTTGACCTGGGATCTCTGAAATTTGGCTATAATATTCCTGGAAATTTCATTTTGGGATCTCTTTCAGGAAGTAATTGGTGGATTCTTTCAACTTCTATTTTACCCTCTGCTTCTAGGACATCAGGACAGTCTTCCTTGATAATTTTTTGAAATATGATGTCTAGACTCTTCTTTTGATTAGAGCTTTCAGGTAGTCCAATAATTCTTAAACTATCTCTCCTGGATCTGTTTTCTAGATCAATTGTTTTTCTAATGAATCTTACATTTTCTTCTGTTTTTGCATCATTTTGATTTTTTTATTGTTTCTTGATGTCTCATGGAGTCATTAGTGTCCACTTGCTCAATTCTAATTTTTAAGGAATTATTTTCTCCAGTGAGCTTTTGCGCTTTTTTTTCCATTAGACCAATTCTACTTTTTAAGGAGTTCTTTTCTTCAGTGCATTTTTGTACCTCTTTTTCCATTTGGCCAATTCTGCTTTTTAAGGAATTCTACTCTTCAGTGTATTTTTGTGCTTCTTTAACATTTGGCCAATTCTGTTTTTTAAGGTGTTATTTTATTCAGTATTTTTTATGTCTCTTTTATCAAGCTGTTGACTCTCTTCTTATGATTTTCTTGTATCATTCTCATTTCTCTTCCTAATTTTTGCTATGCATCTCTCATTTGATTTTTAAAATCCTTTTTGAGCTCCCAAGAATTCTTGCTAGGTTGTGTCTAATTCACACTTTTTTTTCCTTTGAGGCTTTGCTTGTAGCTGTTTTGACATCACTGTCTTCTTCTGAGTTTGTGACATGATTTTCCCTGTCACCATAGTAGCTTTTTAGGGTCAGGTTCTTTTGTTGTTGTTATTTGCTCATTTTTTCCAGCCTCTTTCTTGACTTTTAACTCTTTGTTAAAGTGGGGCTGTGCTCCCAGGGTAGAGTGGACACTGTCTCAAGCTTCAGGTTTTTCCTGGGGCTGTTTTCAAAGCTATTTCTGGGGTTCTATAAGTTTTCAATGTTTCCAAGTTGATATGATCAAGGGAGAAGTATGGTCACTGCTCTCTTAGTCATAAGAAGGGACCTTGTTCCCCTATAGCTGCAAGTGTAGTGTTCTTCTTGGCCCTGGAACTGCTCTCCTTCAACCACAAGCACTACTCCCTTGTGAGTGACCACAAGCACTCTTTTCCACCATGGAACTGTGTCTAGGGTCCCTGGTCCTCTGCAGCCACAAACATTGGTGCACCTATTCACCATGGAACTGTGACCCAGAACTGCTCATGGGCAATGCAACAGGGTCCTAAACTCAGCATAAGCAAAGGGTCCCCTATTATCTCTTTCTAACCAGTTGTCTGACTCTCTTACTATCTGTGGGCTGAGAGTTCTCAAGTGGCCTCTGTTGCAGCTGCCTCCAAGACCTGCTGCTGGTATCACAGCAGCATATGCTGCAGTCTGGGACAATCACCATCCCAGGGTCACAAACCTTTCCTGCTGACCTCATGAGCTGTCTTGAGCTAGAAAAATGTCTCTGTCCCCAATCCCCAACCTTTTGTTGGCTCTGCTCCTCCAGAATTTGAGGCATTATTTTAAAGTTATTTGGAGAAGAATGTTGGGAAAGCTCAGCCGAATTCCTACATCTACACTGCCACTTTGGCCAGATTTGTGAATTTTCAATAATAAATATTTTATTTTAATAAGACAAGACACCTTATCATTATGTATTGCATGTGTGACAGTTTCTGGATAGACAGGTAAATCAGTAGAGAAGGTCCTCTGGCTCAGCCACTTCAGTCATCAAATCTATCTTCCTTAGACTTTTTCTTATCCCAACAAAACTGTCATGCATCAAAACCTCATTCTTTGGATGATCTTAAGGTTAGGGTTACCAATGCAATCCTTTCAGTCACTGATCAGCAGCTGATCAAAGTTTTTACAAAGGTAGAATATCAACTAAATATATAAGTATTTTAAAATTTTAAATAATTTACCTCTCAGATGCTGCTTTTTTTCTAAGCTTGTAACATTTATATTTTTGAATTAAAGATTAAAACTAAGACTTTTTGGATACCCTGCATAAAGAGAAGTCATGCAGATTCCTAGGGAAAAAAAGAAAAGCGGTAACAGTTACTGAATAACAGCATTAGTGTTAAATACTGTCTTCTTTCTCTGCTCTCTAATTTTCCATGTGTATATCTGGACTATTTATATTATTTATGTTCAGTTTCCTAGTAGTTGTTAACAAATTCTAAATAGGGATAATACCCCATTTTGCCAACATGAAAATAACCTATTCTGCTGAGAAGGATATACCCACATTATTGGCTCTATCTTATTGCTAAAATGACATCTCACCACCAGCTGCTTGGAAACAAATTTCCTCATTTTTTTTTTTTTCCAAATGCAACTGCTGTATTACTGTTCCATTATCTCACCAAATTCACAGCTTTGCAGATACGGAGATCTGCGTTGGCGGAAGGACTGAGATAGTAGCCCTAGACTCTGTTTGTGAAAACAGGCTACAAGGGACGCAATACAGTCTTGTGGATTAAATAGGGAGGGCCTGTAGGACAGCCTAAATTAAATTTTAATTCAGCCATAGGGATGACTACAAAATCAGTCGTTTAAGCTTTCTAATTCAGTGTTCTCCTTTGTAATACAGAAATACAAAATTGTTGTGATCTTCTTGTATGTGACATTGAAGAAAAAAAAATTATAAAACACTTGGAATGTTTAAAGATCTAAAAGAATCAGAAGATTCCTGGGAAGGATGAGTTTACTATTAGGGAACAGAATAAAAAGAAATAGAGATAAACCTATGCCCATTACATATACACTTCTTTAACACTGCATGGTAATGGGATGGGGGTGGGGTAAAAAAGCTGACTGAACAGCAGAGTGGGAAGATAGGAGCTATTTCTATCAATCTTTTAATTTTCCCTTTTCTTGCTTCCCTCTCTCATTCTAAAGCCATCCCAAAAGGATGGCTACTTTCATGTAGCATCTGGGGGACCACACAGCTTTGGAAAGGTCCACACAAAAAAGAGGGATTCTAAGTGTTATATTTACAAACATAAGACTTTTCTAACCTAATGTCTTTATTAAATTCTCTTAATGCTGAGACTTCTTTCTCTACCCCTGGGAATCCCAAATGTTCAAGTCCCATGACTCTCTCTGTCTCTATCTCTGTATCTATCTGTCTGTCTGTCTCTCTCCTAATCATCTAATCTTGTTTTTTTCCAGGATTTTCCATTCACATTGAGTGTTTTGTAACATATTCAAATCAATAAATATTAATTAAGCACCCACAGTGCATAAAGCAATATGCTAGGAGCTGTGAGAGATACAAAGTTTAAATAAAACACAGCCTCTGCCCTTATGGAGTTTACAGTCTACGAGGGAGCTATGACACACAAAAATCACCATATTATAAAATAATACATGATAAGCACATGAAAGACATTGAAATCTGTGAGGGATTTATGCACAAAGAAAAGTTATCGCCAACCAAGAAGATAAAGACATCCTATGAGACTGTGGTTCTTAACCTTTTTGGTGTCATAAACCACTTTGGCAGTCCAGTGAATCCCTTATCAGCATAGTATTTTTAAATATATAAAACACATACTATTAATAAAGTAAACCAATTATGCTGAAATAGTTATCAAACAATAAGGGGAAAAAAAAAAACAAATTCATGGACCCCAGGTGAAGAACTTCTGCTAGTCAAGGAGGTGGCTTTAAAGAACAGCTAGGAATTCTACTGGTATAGAGAATAGTATTAGAGAAAGTAAATGAGAAATGCAGCATAAATGTAGGATAACATGGGGTATGCTCTGGGGATAGTGAGTGGTCCAGTTAGGGAATAATATGAAATAAGATTGGAGGGATTGGATGGTACCACTTTAGACTAGCCAATGTAAAGTATACTTGTTTCAAAAATGGGAGCCACTGAAAGTTTTGAACAGAAGAGAGGCATGCATAAGGAAGATAAGTCTGGCAGCTATAGAAAGAATGGATTGGCAATGGGACAGATTGGAGGCATGCTGATCTGTTAGAAAGTTATTCATTGCGAAAGACCAAGAGACTGGTAACAAAGGGCTGAACTAAGGGAGTAACAGTGGAAATATAAGAAGGGACATATATGAAAGATGTTGTAGAAGTGGAATGAATAAACTTATTAATTGACTGACTATCAGAAGTAACTCAGAGGGAAGAGGCAAAGATAGCACCAAAGTTTGAACATGGAAGACAAAGCAAAGTAGGGATGCTATGGCAGATCAGGTTAACAGTAATAATAATGATGAAATAGAACCATGCCATAATTTTATTTTCCCCCAGTAAGCTTTGATTACATTGCCCAACAGTAATATTTCTATTATCTCAATTTCATAGCGAATAAATGAGTCACCAAAAGACTTTGAATGACTTGCTTGAGGTCACACAGTGAGTCACTCTCGGTACTTATAAGACATTCTTTCTCCCCTTACTGCACTGTATTCAAAATTCACATAGCCTCTTACCTTTTAGTTCCCAAACAGAAATGAGTTAGTAGGATGGGCCAAGAAAAAGCTGTTCATGAATACTTGTGAACTTTCCTTCTAAAACAAAAATAACCTTTTCAACCATTTCATCTCCTAAACTATTTAGTAGTAGCAGTACCTATACCTAAAATGTGACTCAGATAAATCTAGATAAAGCAATATTTTTTCAATTAAAATGTCCAGATAGTGAAACTGATAAAGTTTTGTTGTGGCTTAAATAATCTAGACTACTACTTCAGTTGATTGCCTCATTTTTCATTTGTTGATGTAATCTAAGTAATGTGGAATAATGCAATGGAAAGTGGTAGCAATCCTCCTGCTATAAAAACAGAGATGTTTTATTTTATATCATCAAGCTAGAAATGAGGATTTGGAGGCAGGAGGTAGGGCAAAGAGTAGAATTAAATGGAGAGTTCAGAAAAATTTTTGAACTAAATGAATTTTTAAAAGGTGAGCAGAACCCAAGGCTACAGTTATAATTATAAAAATAGATGAAATAGATCCTTTATGCCCTTTCATCTCCCCTTTCTTCACTATTTTTCCTTTTTCCTTCTCCCAGGGACCCAATGCCTCATGTTGGGTTTCCTTATTTCTCCTTCTACTCCCTCTTTCAGATTTGATATTAATACTAACCCTCCCCCTTTTAATGGTATTGACACTTTAACAGAGAACTCTAGAAATGGCCCACTCCTCTGATAGACTTAATGTGCCTGAGTTTTAATGGGAGGAATCCCCTTCAGAGACAAGTCCAACCAATCTTAAAAAAGAAGATTGCTTATCTATTGGAGGACACTTAGGCACAAGAGAAAGTTTCTCCTTGTGCTCTGGACTGTCTGAGCTGTTTTTACTTTCTTATACTTTCACTAAATAATAATGCAACAAAGAGAAAAAAAATTTATTTTAAAGTAGCAGCAATCTTATTGTTAGAGGTATCATTAAGCCAAAGAACGGAATTTCTAATGGAACTTCAAGTACTATAGTCCCAGGGTGAAGGAAGTAGTTTGGGGTATATCTTTCAAATTGTATCCAAAGTCAACTATATAATCCACCCAAAGGTAATGGTAGTCTTGGAAGTTGAGTTGACCTTCACTTCCTCTTAAAAATGCTTAAATTTCTAACCTCTTATTAAGGGCCAATTTTGTGATGAGGCAGTACCCTACAAAATATGATTTCTAGGGTTGCTAGGTGGAGCAGTGAGTAGAGTGTTGGGCTGAAATCAGGAAGACTCATCTTCCTGAGTTCAAATCTGGCCTCAGACTCTAACTAGCTGTGTGACCCTGGGCAAGTCATTTCACCCTGTTCGCCTCAGTTCCTCATCAGCAAAAAAGAACTAGAGAATGAAATGGCAAACCACTCCAGTACCTTTGTCAAGAAAACCCCAAAATGGGCTCATGAAAAAGTCAGACACAGCTGAAAATGACTGAACAACAACAAATTAATTCACCCCTCCAAAAAAAAAAATCCTATCCCACATAACTCCTGATGCCTGAAATTCCAAATTTTGAGATTAATTTCTTTGTCCCCTATTAAAATATAAATGCCCCTGGAATATGTAACACATTAAACATGTGTAAATATGTAACACATATGTAATACATTTACCTCCTTATAAATCATTTTAAACATCCTTTTATGAGATTGGACAGAGGGAAAGAAGCTTTATCTGGAAAACGAGGACAAAGTGAAGCAGAGGGAAAAGGATAAGAAATGGAAAAGAAAGAAGAAGCCAAGGCACTGAGGATAAGCTATGTCTGAGTTTTGCTTATGGTATGTCTAATTCCCAGACTTCAAGATTTGCTTCAGTATAAGGAGGAAAACAAACTGTGATCATACTTGATTTTTTGCTTATCTTTAGGATTATTTGTTTCTATAGGGAGAAGAGTAGGAAAGGGAAAGTGTTAAATATCCTACAGGATAAAGGAGGATTGTAGGATTGGGAAAAGATTTAGGATTCAACAAATTCAGTTCTGATAAACATCAAATACCTACTACGTACTATTTAGCAAAGGGTTTTGCTAAATGCTGGAGATACAAAGATAAAAAATTAACACAGTGCTTGCCCTCAAGATGCTTACAATCTAAATGAGACATAAGATACCTATGTCCAGATATAAATATAGATATAACAAAACACTTATATATACATACATATATGAAAACATGTACAACACATTTGTACATATATAGTATATAAATGTATGTATGTCTATATATATATATATAAATACATTGTATAAATGTGTATGCATACACACACAAATAATAATACAAGGCAAAATAAAAAGCACTGGATTTGGATCAGAGGTACCGGTTCAAATTCCAGTTCTGGTGTGACTTTAGGTCACAATTCACTGGCCTTCAGTTTCATCATCTGTAAATTGAACAGGTTAGACCAGATGAATTCTAAAGTCCCAGTCACAAACCAAAGATGATCTCTAAGGTCTTGAATGATAAACTCTATCACCCTAAAGGCAGAAGAAAGTATTTTAAGAAAATTGGGACTAGGAGAGATCACTTTCACTTGGAGCATCAGGGAAGGCTTTGTGCAGGAGTTAATAGCTGAACTGAACCGAACCTTAAAGGACAAGAAGGACACTTCACATATTGGAGGAGAAACAAGAAATGTTTAATAGGCAAGACACTGCCCAAGATGCTGGAAATACAAACTAAAAAAAAAAAAAATCCTTCAAAGAGTTTACATTCTATTGGGGGATACCACAGGTAAAATAGTACAAAAGATACTCTGAGGAAAGAGAAAGCCCTGACAAATGGGGAGATGAGCAAAGGCTTCCCAGCACAAGCTTTGTGCTTAGGATACAGTGCAGTTGGATGCCTAGAGGCAGGAAGAGGCATGGCAAGATCAGGAAATAATTAGTAATCCAGTTTGACTGAGACATAGAATATAAAAAGGGGAGTAGAATAACAAAGCTGGAAAGGTAGACTGGTGTGGGACTGCGGTTCCTAAGGCGCTTATAGTTTATTCAGGAAGCCTAAGCAGGGTGGAGGGAGAAAGAATTGAAGGTTTGGCAGCAGGGTGGTGGAGTTAAGTGGTTACATCTGGATGGTAGGAAGATTAACTTAGTCAGCCATGTCATAATTAGTTGAAAGAGTATTGGATTTCAGGTCTGAGGTCCTGGGTTCAGACTCCATTTTGTATGGACCTTAGGCAAGTCATTTCACTTTGATCGTCTTGTTTTCCTCTTCAGCAAAAAATGAAGAGGTTAGACTTGCATCTCTAAGCTCCCTCCCAGTTCTAAATCTATGATCTGATTATCCTAAAGAGGTCAGTAAGCCTCTGGAAACATTGGCTTATGACCTCAGGGCAGATCAACACACAGTATTTTTTGGAAAATGTTTGAGGCACCTGCCTGGTCCTTCAAATGGCACCTACCCATTCAATATTGTGATCATCTGTCATTCAGCTTAACCTCACCTGTTTCACATTAATAGCCTGGGGTAGTGAAAAGAATACGTGGTTCAGGAAAACAGTCACTGTTCTGAGACTAATCGCACAGCCTTGGGTCATTTAAACAGCAGAGGCTTTAGTTTCCTCATCTGCAAAATTAGGGTGTTAAATGCAATGATGTTGGAGATCATTTATTTCAACTAACCCTAAAAGTCCTTATTCCTGTAGCTAGTGACTGCTGATGAGAAACTCTTCCTCACATTTATCTACTTATCATGCTCTCCCAGAGTTATTTGTGCACAGGTCTTTTCCATTGTATTAGACAGTAAACTCTCAAAACAGAGACTACAATCTGGCTCAAATCTATCTTTCCAATCTCATTCCACACTATTCTCCTTCATGTGTGCTTTTCCAAGCACATGTGTAGTTTTCCAAGCAAACTAGACTACACATCCAGCAATCTCCTGTATTAGATTACTGGCATGTCCATAACTGAAACCCATTCCCTTTTCATTTCTGCCTACTGACATCTTCTCTTCCTCTAAAGCTTACCTCAGGCACTAGCTAGGTAGTTCAGTAGTGGAAATGGATCTGGAATCAGGCAGACTCAATTGGTGTGATGGTTTGTTTTGCTGGACTGCTTTTTTCTACCTTTCTTTTTTTTTAATTATTTGTTATAAAAGATATTTCACTGAAGTCAAGTCAACAAGCATTTATTAAGCACCTACTATGGCCAGGCACTGGGTAAACCACTAGAGATACAAAGAAAGGCAAAAAACAATCCCTCCTCTCAAGGAGTTTATAGTATAATGGGAAAGAAACATGCAAACAACTATGTACAAAATAGTTGTACAAAATAAAATGGAGATAATCATAAAAGGAAGCACTAAGATTAAGGAAGAATGTTGTACCTGGAAACAGGCAGACCTGAGTTCAAATCCAACCTCAGATACCAGCCGTATGATCTGGACAAGTCACTTAATCTTCCTCTAACTCAGTTTCCTTATCTTTAAAGTGGAGATAATAATAGCACCCACCTGTCTGGGTTGTGGTGAGGATGAAATGAGATATTTGTAAAGCTCTTTGCAGAGTTTAAAATACTATATAAACACTAGCTATTATTATTATTTACATCCTCCTAGACAACTTCCCAGATCCTTCTGGCTCTCCCCATCTCCATCTGAAAGGACCACTCCTTCCTTGGATTTTCGTCACTTTGGATCTCTTCTTTGCCCTCTTCACATTCGGTCTTTTATCATGTATATAGTGTATTTGTTTTATCTCAAAAATCCCACTCTAAACTGTAAACTCCTTGAGATTAGGAACTATGTCAACAGTGTCTAGAGTTAAGAAATGGAGATTCAAATCCCAGAAATGTCACTTACTAACTGTATCACCTTCAGCAAATTACTCAACCTTCATGAGCTTCATATTCTTCTTCTAGTAAAACAAAGATAATAACACTGACACCATCTCCTTCTTCACTCTTGCTATAAGGAATGGAGAGGCCATAGGACTGGATCAGTGATTTCACTGATACAATGGAATTCCCCAAGAGGAAATTGCCTCTACTAACAAAGGTAAGCACCTTCTCTTCAAGTCAATTGCCTAGACAGGCAACTTCTACCCTTCCACCAGTGCCATAGCATCTTCTTGAAATTCATAATCTTAAAGAACTGCCTAGAGCACTGAGAAGTTAAGGAACATGCCTTGAACACAAGGATATGAAGAAAGGGCTCACAGGAATTTGTCCTATAGCCTCGAAGGGATGTAAAATGTGTTATTATTACTGTACTTGCTTTATGTGAGGAGATTAATAAACGCTTGTTGCGTGGAACCACTGAAGAAAACCACAAAGGTTCCCTCAACTCTGAAAGTCTCTGAAACCAATTAGTATCACAGCTGGAAGGGACATAAGAGTTAGTCACACTCCACTTCATTTTACAGATGAGACTGAAAAAGTGATAACTTGCCCAATGTCGCAACGGTAAGAAGAAGAACCTGTGAATGAAACTAAGTTCTTAGACTCCAAATCTCGAACTCTTTTCACTGTTCTATTCTATCTGTCCTTTAGAGGGGTGGGGAAGCTTTTAATAGGAAAAGGGAAAGGAGGGGAAGTAAAAGAGGAAGGAGGAAGGGGGAGTGGAGGGGATGAAACTGAATTGAATTGACCCTATTAGTCCCTTCCAATTCTGAGGTTCTGTGATTCTACAAACGCCCTGCAGAGGGTGCGAGGCGACTACAGGTGGAGCGTCCATCCAGGCTGCAGGAAGGGAGGGCAGCTCCCGCTCCAACTTGCGAGGCCTGGTCTTTCTACCCATTCCCCGGGGTTAGCGGGTTAGGGGGAAGGGGTCCTTACCAGCCATACATCAGGACCGGCTTCGAGTACTTCATGTGGTGGGAGCGGATGGTGAGGGGACCTTTGCGCTCCAGGACGTCTGTGGGTCCCAGCTCCAAGCACCCACGGCTGATGGGGGTCATCATGGCTTGTTTCTGGTCAGAGGTGGGGCCTGAATAGAGTGTTCTTTCGTTCCCCACCTCTCCTCTTCATAGACTGGCTAGGGAACCCCTTGTTCTCAGCGCAGCGTCTCTTCGTCTCCACGGCAACTAGGGAGGGGAAAAGAAGTGGGCTGTTGTGGGGATCCAGGAACTGGCGTGTGCGCCAGGTCGCACACAACTACATGTCCCTAAGGACCACGCAGCAGCTGGGCCATTGGGGGAAAAGGTTAGGGGAGGAGCTTTGCACTTTGGGATCTGTAGTCCCATGCACACCCAGGAAGGCTGGCTAAGGGAGATGAGAAAATTTGTTTTGAGAAGGGTCCAGTTAAGGAAGAAATGGAAAGGATTCCATGTATACAGAGCCTGCCTCTGACATACCAACTGTGTGGTCATGGGCAAATCACTTAGTCACCATTAGATTGTAAGCTTCTTGAGGGCAGGAACTGTCTTTTGCCTTCTTTTGTATCCCCAGCAGTTAGCACTTTGCCAGGCACATAGCTGGCTTTTGATAAATGTTTATTGAATTGAACTAAGTTTTAATAATAATAATAATAATAATAATAACAAACATTTATATAGCACACAGGGCAAGCATTCACATGGTGGTCATAGGAAGCGATACAAGGACACTTTCAAAGTCTCTCTTAAGAACTTTGGGATTGTTTGTAGGACATGGGAGACAGGGGCTTAGGACCGCTCAGCATGGCATGCCCACCTCAGAGAAGGTTCTAACTCTCTGAGCAAAACAGAATTTAAATAGGTCAAAAGAAACACAAGGTGCGAAAATTTAGAGAATCCACCCCAAATGTTCACATGGAATATTTGTGCTCTACCTGTGGTAGAACATTCCAAGCTCGTATTGGTCTGATCAGCCACATTCGGACACATTGAAACTGGACTCTAGCATAGTGATGTCATTTTGGTTGTCTTTGAGAACAAAGGACAACAACCAACCCACCAGTCCACTGTGCTAAGCGCTTCATGATTATTATTTCATTTGATCTTCACAACCTTGGGAAGTAGGTGGCTATTATTATCTCCATTTTACAGATGAGAAAACCATGGCAGACAGAGGTCAAATGACTAGTCCAGGTCACCTAGCTAGAAAGTGTCTGGGTCAAATTCGAACTCTTCTTCCTTCCTCCCAGTTTAATACTCTATCCACTGTGCCATCACACCACTCTCAAGACTACTGGTTATAGAAGAAATGAGAAAATGCACCTCTCTCCTTTCATTTCAGAGGTGGGGAACCATGGATGTGATTGCATTGCTGTCAGACTCATTTGATGTATTCATCTTTTTTTTTTTCATTTTTTTGTCAGAAAAGATGGCTCACTTAAGTCAACTAGCATTTATTAAGTGTCTGATATGTACTAGACATTGTACTAAGTCTAGGGATACAAAGGTAAATAATAACAGTTCCTGCTCTTGGGAAAGAAATTCACAATCAAATGGAGAAGACAATATGCAAACAATTATGTAGAAACAAGATATATGCAGGATAAATTGGAGATAATCTCAGAGGGAAGGCATTAAGATTAAGGACGATTGGGAAACTCTTCTTGTTGATGGTAGGATTTTAGCTGAGAGTTGAAGGAAACCAGGGATACCAGTAAGTTGGTATCAAGGGCAAAGGGGGTATATAAAGAAATGAAAGTGATATTAAAACAGCAGATTAGATAATCAACAAGTTTTTTAAAAGACTAGTTTGCAGATTTACATCAGTGAAAGGAGTTTCCACACTGAGAGTTGCAATAAACTATGAAATCATAGGTCTGGCTTGCCATCCTAACTGGAACCCTACCACAAAATACAAGGAGCAAATTGATTTGTGTTCTCCTTTTGTGGGAGTTGGTCCATTCTGTCTAATATACTGAAAGAGGGAGGTTTGCTTTACTTCAAATGTAAAATGTGGCTGGACAAAAACAAGGGTTCTTAACCTTTTTTGTGTCATGGACCCCTTTGGCCATCTGGAGAAGTCTCTGAACCCCTTCTCAGAAGCAATACATAGCATTACAAAGGAATACAATTATCAAAATATGTGAAAAACAAATTCATGGACCTCAGATTAAGAATCCCTGCATTGGAAGATTTCTAAGCATCCAGCTCTAAATCCTACAACCTAAAAAATAATGATAGAATTTGTTTTATGAGTTCTAAAACCTAGCACTATGATCATATGATTGTCCTCTAATATCCTATAAGATATTGTGAGGAATACAAAAGAATCTGAAGACATAATCCTTCCTGAGAAGTAGTTAGTAATTTATTTGATTTCTTTACCAGAGCCATTAGGTGTTCACAGGACACCAAACTTACCCATGGAATGTGATTTTATGGAAAATAAGTGGGTCAAAAGGGAGTACTGCTACTCCTCTTCTCTCCACCTCTCAGAAATGTCTGTAAGACTAATGTGGAAATGCTGGCAAACTACTGTAGAATGTTGTAGAATCACTGCTGCACACTCCCCTGGACTACAGGCAAGCTGCTTGGCCAAAGGACCTGTGTGGCTTCTATGAGATTTTTAGCATCCTACTATAGTAAGAAAAGCACTGGACTTGGGTTCAGAGAGCATAGGTTCAGGTCCAGGCTCAGATCCCTGTTAGTTGTGTGACTGAGTGTCATACCAATCTACCTCAGCTTCAGAGAGCTGTCACTCTTCAGAGAGCTGTTACAAAGCAATTCGTAAACCTTGAAGCGTTATACAAATGTGTTATATGGGTGTGTGTGTGTGGGTGTGTGTGTGTTATAAATGTGAAGTGTTAATTATTATTTTTCAGTACAAAACAGGATTTGTGATTTCATTCATTATGAGTGCTCCCTCAACAGAGCATATCACAACCTATCCTTTATCTTCTTATGCTTTGGGACTCTTGTCCTGCATTTCCATAAATCCTGCAAAGTGCCAGTGGCCTTCCCGTGGGATTTTTACATGGACACCAGCAAGGCACGTATGTCATCGATTTGTTATGCCATGGTTTCATTACATGACCAATCCACCTCCTTTTCTGATCATACATCTCTTAAATGATATCTTTTGTGCCATTTCTTACATATAAATTATCACTGGCAAATATGCTGCAGCCAACTTAAGCCTTCCATACATCTCTCCATTGCCACATGGACCACCTCCAATTTTGGATTGCTGGAGGTTGTGGCATTCCATTATTCACAGTTAAATAATATGAGCAGAATAATACTGTGTTAAAAGGGTGAATTTTTGCTTCTGGTAGGATTATTAGAAGTACTGCATAACTTCCCAGATGTAATTCAGCCTGTTCTCCCTCTCCACCATCCAATTTGTTATTATTATAAAATTTAAAACATTACCCAATTAGCTTGCACATATGCACTAGTAAGCTCTTAGGGCTTAACCACCTGAATGAAGTTTCTAACTTTCGTGGTCAAACTGTAGGTAATGCATTGCAAACTGAGTGGCTTGCATCTCCCCAGTTCTGTGAAAGTATATTCTCTTTCATTAAAACTGCTGAAATGGAAGGTGAGAATCATCTGTGAGCTTGTTGAACTAAAACCAGGAGTCCCAGTTGTAATGTTCCTATAACAGAATAAACTTCACAATGCTTAAGAATTCAGACTGTTAAATAATGGAATTTTTATTGACTTAATTAACCATAACTGATCAATAACTAGCACTAGGTCTACAACAATGCATTTTTTTACAAAGTTGATTAAACTGTTCATGAGACTGCTTTTATGAAGTCAACATATTTTGAATAATCAACAGGCTATATGATGTCATTGGCACAGAAGGAATTTCTGATGGTCTGTTGAACAAACACTGGCACATATGCTGTTTAGAGCGTAATCCAAATGAACGACCTGAAGCATGGGGTTCAGAGACTTTTAAATCAGTAAGTGTGTTGAAGCCACCTCAATTCTTGAGAGAGCCAATTGTTAAATTTTCATTGTAATCATTTACATCTTGTAGAAAATGCTATAAATCAGGGCTTGATTTATTATTTTTCTGATTGTCTAGACTTAAGAAAGTGATGGAGAAAATGTTAATAATGAAGATTTAACTTAAAAGTGTTTCATGTGTATATTGGGCTCCCCCATCCACCCAGATGGTTGTTAAACATTTACCTATACACTCCTGTATTTAGTTCTACCTACTATTGTGAAGGGTAGCCGTATGTCCCATATAATATATTTCACCTTTCTACAATCTCATCATGTCCACACAGTAAACAAATAAGGGATGCCAAAAGGACCGTATATGGCATAGCCTTGAAAACCACAAGCTAGACATCACTGGAAAAAATGTTCTTAGCGGAGCCAAGATGGTGAAGTGAAAGCAGTGACCCCTCCAAATACCTATAAAAAAATGGCTCTAAACATATTCTAAAGCAGCAGAACCCACAAAAAGACAGAGTGAAACAAATTTCCAGTTCAAGACAACCTAGATGGTTGATTGGAAAAGTATATCGCGCCAGGTGGGGAGAGGAGCGCACTTTGGCATGGGCGTGCAGGCTGCAGCGACCCTGAAGCAGGCCTCAGAGGACTGAATCTCGGGCACCTGTGGTGGTTTCCAGACTTCTTAACCCATAAACGCCAAACCAACTTAGAAGGTCAGTGGGAAAAGTCTGTGACTGCGGTGAGAGAGAAGCTAGGTCTCAGTCTGGAGCGTGCCCCTGGGGTATCGGCTGCCTCCTGAGGTTCAGGCCCACAGACTGAGGGGGAATCTAGTTGCTGATTAGAGGGGGATTGCAGGGATCTCTTTGCCAGTACTGAGGCAGGAATCTCATGCTTTGCCTGTGCTTGGATCTGGGTCACAGTTCTGAGGGGTGGTCCTGGGGTGAGCAGGAACGCTGGTGTGGTGGAGCTTATTATGGCTGTGGAGAGGAAACACCTCGCCCCTTATCATACCACTTTAGAAGAACTGAAAATTTACAGGTCCCTAGAAGTAGCTCTGAAAACAGCTGTACAAACCCCCAAAGCTTGGGACAGTACATTCTTCATATTGGAAACAGACTCTTACCTTAACAAAGAGTTTAAAACTCAAGTAATTGGTTGGGATCATGACTAAGCAGCACAAAAAGAGTCAGACTATATTATCTTACTTTGGTGACAAAAGAAGATCAAAACATAAAACCAGAAGAAGACAATGAAGCCAAAGCTCCTACATCCAAACTCTCCAAGAAAAATATGAATCAGTCCCAGTCCTTGGAAGAGCTCAAAAGGATTTTGAGAAGCAAGTAAGAGAAGTAGAGGAAAAACTGAGAGTGATGCAAGAAAATCATGAAAAACAAGTCAACAGCTTGCTAAAGGATACCCAAAAAAATAGTGAAGAAAATAACACCTTAAAAAATAGCCTAACCCAAATGGTAAAAGAAGTACAAAAAGCCAATGAGGAGAAGAATGCCTTAAAAAGCAGAATTGGCCAAATGGAAAAGGAAGTCCAAAAGCTCAATAAAGAAAATACTTCCTTAAAAATTAGAATGGAGCAATTGGAAGCTAGTGACTTTATGAGAAATCAAGATACTGTAAAACAAATCCAAAAGAATGAAAAATTAGGAAACAATGTGAAATATCTCATTGGAAAAACAATTGACCTGGAAAATAGATCCAGGAGAGAGAATTTAAAAATTATTGGAGTATCTGAAAGCCATGATCAAAAAAAGAGCCTAGACATCATCTTTCAAGAAATTGTCAAGGAAAACTACCCTGATATTTTAGAACCAGAGGGCAAAATAGAAATTGAAAGAATCCACCAATCTCCTCCTGAGATTCCCAAAGGAAAATTCCTAGGAATATTGTAGCCAAATTCCAGAGTTCCCAGGTCAAGGAGAAAATATTACAAGCAACCAGAAAGAAACAATTCAAGTATTGTGGAAGCACAATCAGGATAACACAAGATTTAGCAGTTTCTACATTAAGGGACTGCAGGGCATGCAATATAATATTCCGGAGGGCAAAGGAGATAGGATTACAACCAAGGATCATCTACCCAGCAAAACTGAGTATAATCCTTCAGGGGAAAAAATGGTCATTCAGTGAAATAGAGTACTTTCAAGCATTCTTGATGAAAAGACCAGAGCTGAATAGAAAATTTGACTTTCAAATGCAAGACTCAAGTGGAACATGAAGAGGTAAACAGGAAAGAGAAATCATAAGAGACTTATTAAGGTTGAACCATTTACATTCCTGCAGGGAAAGATGATATTTGTAACTCATGAGACCTTTGTCAATATTAGAGTAGTTGGAGAGAAAAAATTATATGTATAGATAGATAGATAGATAGATAGGAAGATAGAGGGCACAGGGTGAGTTGAAGATGAAGGGGTCATATCTGGAGAATAAAATTAAGGGGTGTGAGAGGATTATACTAGGAGAAGGAGAAAGGGAGAGGTAGAACAGGGTAAATTATCTCACAAAAAAACACAAAAGAAAAGGCTCTTACAGTGGAAGGGAAATGGGGGGAAGGTGAGAGGAAATGAGTGAATCTTATTCTCATAGGATTTGATTTAAGGAGGGAATAACATACACACTCAATTGGGTATGAAAATCTGTCTTACCCTACAGGAAAATGGGGAAGGGGGACAAGAGAGTAGGAGGATGATAGAGAGGAGGGAAGATTGGGAAAGGGGGTAATCAGAAGCAAATACTTCTGAGGAGGGACAGGGTCAAAAGAAAGAATAGAATAAATGGGGGGGCAGGATAGGATTAAGGGAAATAGAGTTAGTTTTTCACAGCATGTCTACTATGGAAGTGTTTTGCATAACTGCACATGTATAACCTATATTTAGCTGATTGCCTTTTCAATGAGGGTGGGTGGGGAGGGAAGAAGGGAGAAAATTTGGAAACCAAAGTTTTAAAAACACATGTTTAAAAAAAATGTTTTCACATGCAACTGGGAAATAAGAAATACAGGAAATGGGGTACAGAAATCTATCTTGCCCTACAGGAAAACAGAAGGGAAAGGGGATAAGAAAAGGGGAGAGAGATAGAAGGGGAAGGCAGACTAGGGGAAGGGGTATTCAGAATGCATGCTATCTTGGGGTGGGGGGAGGGGCGAGATGGGGTGAAAATTTGGAACTCAAAATCTTGTGGAAGTAAATGTTGAAAACTAAAAATAAATAAATTTATTAAAAAAAAGAAAGAAAAGTTAGCTTTATCCTATCCTATCCTAAGGGTTAGTGCCCTTAGGTTTATGGAAGACTATGTTACTATGTTAGATTGCTTCTGGATCTTGTGTGCCTTATCGGTTCACTGAGAAAACTTTTCCTATTTTTTTAAAGTACAATAATATTGATGATTACTACTTTATAGTCTTATCAGAAATCTGGTACAATAAGTCCCCCTCCTTTCTTACTTTTTCATTATTTCGCTTGAGATTCTTGACCTTTTGTTTTTTCAGATGAATTTATTATTTTTCTGGTTCCATGAAGAGACTCTTTGTCAGTTTGATTGGCATGGCACTCAATCTGTATACTGATTTAGATAATTTTAACATTTAACTATATTAGCATGGTCCAACCATTAGCAATTTATTTGTCTTCCTTTATTTCAACGAAATATTTTGTATTTGTATTTTCCTGTGTGCTAAGTATTGTCTGAACCCCTAGATAATTTATGCATTGTATAATTATTTTCAATAAAGTTTCATTTTTAACCTCAAAAAAAAAAAGAAAAAGAAAATGTTCTTGTTCTTTTTATCTCTCAGAAGCCTTCTTCCCACTTCCTTACTTCAAAAAAAATAAATAAGGAAGTTGCTTGGTGTTCTCTTTTCTTTCCTCATTGGATCCATTTTGAAAATGAAGGTTGGGGGGCAGCTACTTGGTACAGTGGATAGAGCACCACTCTAGAGTCAGGAGGGTCTGAGTTCAAATCCAGCCTCAAACACTTGACACTTACTAGCTGTGTGACCCTGGACCAGTCATGTAAACCTATTGCCAAGAAAGAAAGAAAGAAAGAGAGAAAGAGAGAAAGAAGGAAAGAAAGAAATAAAATTAAGGTTGGCTAAATGTGGTAGACTTGGGTTCTTCTAATTTGCTATACAATATGTACTCCATTTTAAGAACATCTATCATTTTTTTTTAATCCTAACATAAAAGGGTAAGTTAAGGAGATATCTTTTCACTTTAAGAAAAGTCTTTAGGGGCAGCTAGATGGTGTAGTAGATAGAGCACCAACCTTGGAGTCAGAAGGACCTAAGTTCAAATTTGGCCTCAGATGCTTGACACTTACTAGCTGTGTGACCCTGGGCAAGTCACTTAACCCCTACTGCCTCACAAAAACAAACAAAAAACAAAGCAAAATCTTTACCCGTTACAATTCCAAAGTGTGCATGATGAAGCATGGTAAGCATCCCTCTCCTAACAAAGAGGTGATGCAGATCTGGGTGCAGATTGAAATGTATATTTTTTGGACATAGTCAATGAGGGAACTTGTTTTTCTTGAATATACATGCTTTCTTTCTTTTTTTTTAACAAAGGTTCTCCCCCTCAACACCTGCACTCCTATAATTAGAGGGAAGCAAGCGAGAGAGAAAATTGATTTTTGTTCATTGAAAAAAAATTAAGTTTAAAAAAAGGAGTCCAATTTTCACAGAAGATTCACCATAGAATTCTCTTAAGTAATGGAATGCACTATTGCACTTTAAATGATTCAATTTTCAAAAATTGGAATACACAAAACTATTTAAGAGCACATCTACCATATAAAGGGATGTATGCTAGTATTTACATTTAGTGATATTGCTACCTTGATAGCCACATGCAGGAGGACATATTATCTGAAAGCATTAACATTGCACATTGTTACCCATAGTAGAAAATTATAGAGCTGTTCACAGTTCTTTTTTCTTGCAGTAATGAATAGGGAGACATAAGGTATCATTAAAAGAATAAAGTTGTATTTAGCAAAAGTATACCTATTCCATAGTATAGAATATTGCCAGCATTCAATGATGCTAAATTCCTATTACACACACATACAAACATAATTTTTTTGCCTATATTTAAAATGGTGCAGAAATAACACATAATCTGTTTAGTCCTTTCCCAGATACCCACAAGGATATGGCATACACCATACACAATATACAATACATAATGACTACAGAAAACAATAGCAACAAAACACATCTGAATTTATCTTAAACTAAATCGACATCGTTATGTTGTTTGTCAATGTCCTTTTTTGTTATTCACTTTCCTTTTAATTTCAATTATGTTCTCAGTGTCTCCCAAATGCCTTGGTGACAGCTTTGAGCTTAGATGGAGAAGATTAAATCTCTAAAGCCCTGAAGCTTTAATGTAGGAGATAAAGTATAACTATGATTTAAATTTTTCTTTTGCCAATCATAGTTTACATTGTTAATGATTTTTTCATCTGGTTCCAGTATTTTATCTTTATTCTTTCCTTTTAAAAAAATTTTTGGACCAGACCTGTAACATCTTTGGCAAAGGGAATTTCTAGTGAGTAACTTCCCCTCCCAATGCAGATCGGTACCACCTCTGCAATTTAAGTGTTTTAGAGAGTTGTCTGGGTCAATAGGGGCATCTGGGTGGCACGGTGGATAGAGCACAGGACCTAACATCAGGAACACTCATCTTTGTAAGTTCAAATTCAGCCTCAGACACTTACTAGCTGTGTAACCCTAGGCAAGTCACTTAACCCTGCTTGCCTCGGTTTCCTCATCTGAAAAATGAGCTAGAGAAGGAAATGGCAAACCACTCCAGTATCTTTGCCAGGAAAACCCCAAATACGGTCACAAAGAGTCAGACATGACTGAACAACAACAACAAATTAAAGATCTCTCTCTAGTGATGATCTAGTGAAAAATCCATTCCACTTTTGTACATCTCCAATTGTTGGGAATATTTTCCAAGCATCAAATCAAAGCTTGTTCCACTATAACTTAAAACTTTCACTCCTAGTATTTTAATCAGTGACCAAGCAAAATAATTTGTAATCCCTCTTCCACATGAACAGCCTTTTGGATACTTGACAAATGATTATTCTTTTCTCCAGGTTAAGCCCAGTTCCTTCAGTAAGGCCTTGTAGGGTGTGATTTTTGTGTCCCCTCAATGTTCGGGTCACCCTCTTCTGGATGTGCTACAGCTTCTCCGTGTGCTTCCTAAAATGTGGTACTTTTGCTGTGGTCTTTTTTTTTCCTTTTTTTATTAGTTTTTAACATTCACTTTTAAAAGATTTTGAGTTGCCAAATTTTTCTCCCTCCCTCCTTCCTCCCCCCTCCCTAAGACATGAAATAGGTCATACATGTATAATTGTATTAATCATATTTAGTCATGGTGTGAAAGAAGAATCAGAACAAAAGGGGAAAACCACGCGAAAGAAAAAGAAAAAAAAACAACAAAAAAAGTGAAAATAATATTGTAGCTGTTGGTCTTACCAAGGAAGGTCTCATACAGTATAAATTCCCTCTTCCTAGCTATTGGCAACTTACATTTTTTTAAAGTGCTTTAAGGGAAAAAACAAGTTCACTGGAGCCCCTGCTAAAGTTTTCAAGGCATTTGAGGCAGTTAGATAGTGCAGTGGAGAGAGTGCTTCATGTGGAAGAAAGAGATCTTTTGGTAACTCAAAATCTTTTAAAAGTGAATGTTGAGAGATCTGAGTGAATAAAGTGAATAAAGAGATCTGAGTTCAGATCTGGCCTCAGGCACTTCCTAGCTGTGTATCTGTAGGCAAGTCATTTAACCTCAGTCTGCCTCAGTTTCCTCAACTATAAAAAAGTGGATAATAATAGAATCTATCTCCCAAAGCTGTTGGGAGGATCATTTGTAAAGCACTTAGCACAGTGCCTGGCATTTTGCTGGTGCTTAATAAATGCTTACTCCCTTTTCTATTTATGTTTTTATTAATGTGGCCTATAAGCACATCATCTTTCTTGGCTGCCACGTCACACTCTTGATTCATACTGAGTTTCTTATCCACTAAAACTCCCAGGTCTATCTCATATGAATTATTTGTTGTCTAGTCCAGTCTCCTCCAATCCAATAGTTGCACAGTCAATTTGCTTCATCCAAGTTTAGCATCTTACATTTATACCTATCACATTTCATATTATCAGATTCAGCCTTTAATTCTGGCTTGTCACAATCTTTTGGGATGCTGATTCCCTATCATCTGTTAGGCATCCCTCCCAGCTTTGTATCATCTGCAGATCTGATAAGAATGAACCTCTATTTCCATCCAAGTCATTGATAAAAATATTGAATGCAATAAGCCTTACGGTATTTTATATATCTGTGTCTTCATAATTCATCAGAATTTAAAATAATGTCTTGTGCTTATATATCACTTTTATGGGCTTTAAATTTTTCATAATGGCAGTTTTCCAGAGGAGATTGAGGGACTGACCTAAGGTGATTTCCTCAAAGTTACAAATAAAGTCAAGACCCTAATATGGTAGTTAAAGAAAAATGTAGAAGAAATAAAATAAATAATTATTAAATCCTGCAAAAAATAAATGGGTAAAATGAGTATTTATTAAGTGCCTAGTATATGCCAGGTACTTTACAAATATCTCAGTTGATCCTTACAACAACCCTGGAAGGTTGGTACTATTATTACCCCCATGTTACAGATATGGCAACTGAGGTAAATAGAGATTAAGTGTCTTGCTCACCATCACAGAGCTATTGTCTGACACCAGACTTGAACTCCAGTCTCCGACTCTTGTTTTTTTATTAAAGGGGCCATCCCTGGACTCACTTCTTAAAGACGCCTATTCACGGAATGGGCATTGCCTCACTCAGAGTGAGAACCTTGGTCTCCCATTGCATCCTGAGCTATCTCCAGACATCCTGATGAATATCTGGCCCCTGGACCAAGATGGCTCTGGAGGAAAAAGTGAGGCTAGTGACCTTGCACAGCCCCCCTCACTCAAAACAAAGTCAATTGCCAAGTCATGTCATCACCTCCTTGAAGTCATGGTCCTCTTCGAAAGCGAAGGACAAACACAATCTATCCACTGGGCCACCTAGCTACCTCAGTCAATTTATCAAAACAACATAGCAAAGATGGCAATACTGTCCAAGTTAATTATAGATTTAATGTAATGCCATAAAAAATGCCAAAGGCTGACTTCAAAAAATTAAATAAAATATTAACAAATTCTTACAGAAGAACAAATAGATAAAAATATCAAGGGGAATTGTAGGGGAAAGGAGGAAGGATAATTTGTATCTGTAATATCACTTTATATTATAGAGTAGGAATTGTCAAAACTGTTTGGTAGTAGATAAAGAATAGAAAAAAAAAATCAATGGAACAGGACAGATAATCCAGAATTGGCAAACAACAGAATACTATTCAGTAAGTCCAAGATCATAAAACATTTGGAAAGGAATCATTATTTAATAAAAACTATTTGGAAAATTAGTTGGTAGCATTGCAAAAAAAAATAGGTTTAGATCCATATTTTACATCATACACTGTAATAAATTCTGAGTGAATTACTGATTTAAACATAAAATACAATAGAAATTTTAAAAAATGGAATTTTATGCAATAATAACAGCTAACATTTATGTAACATCTTAAGGTTTGCAAAATGCTTTATAAACATGATCTCATTTTATCCTCACAACAACCCTGGGAGATAGGTGCTATTATTGTCCCCATTTTACAGATGAGGAAACTGAGGTAGACAAAAATTACATGACTTACCCAGGATCACATACCTACAGTAAATGTCTATGGAGTAATTTGAATTCAGGTGCTGCTGACTTCAGGTTTAACACTTTATCTACTCTACCACCTTGCTGCCTCTGACATACATGCTACAACTATGAAAAGAAGAAGAATTCTTATCAAATTGGAAAGAATTATAAAAGCTAAAGTAGATGAACTATAGTTTTTTAAAACAATTTTTAAACAGCATTAAAATGTATACAGAATAAAAAGAAACATCGGGGGAAAATTTTGCCATAAATATTTCTAATAAAAATCTGCCATCCATATCATATGAAATTGGCACAGATATATGAGAATCAGATCCATTCCCCAAAAGTGATCAAAGACTATATTTAAGCAGTTTTTTTCTTCAATAATCAGCTGAAAACTCAATTCAATGCTGGCAGGGTTTTGTAGAAATAAGTACACTCATTTACTGTTGGTGTAATTGCAAACTTGTAGAATCTTTTTGGAACACAATCTGCTAGTCCAGATTAAAGTTTGAAAAATAATTAAGCCTAATCATTCCATTGTTGGTAATATCCCCTATAAGTATTATTAAAAAAAAAAAACTATTTCATCAATATTTTTTACAATTTTTTAAAAATACTGGAAATAAATTTCCAAAAGTTGGGGAATGGTTAAATAAATTGTCACACATTATTGTGAGGAAATACTATACTAGAGGTGAGATAGACAAAGGTGAGAAATATAAAGAAAAAAGTAAAACAGGAAGAACTAGATACCATTATTGCTAAGTGAGATTATGGAAGGAAGGAAGAAAAGCAACATTTATTAAGTACTCAAACTCAGGTCTCCCTGACTACCCGCCTAGCACTCTATGGAGCATAACCTGAAGAATAAGTTTGAGGAATATGTACTTTAGTCATGCAAGTGCAAGCATTTCTCAATTAATGCTAAGGAAACACAGCCAGATATTTTATTATAATTATTTCCTTTTGAGAGCCAACAAAGTAATGCACGTGTTTAAACTGCTGTATAAAAAGTGATGCCCTAGATAACAATCAATCTTTATCCTCTGTCCAAACAAAACCCAAAAGAGATTGACAATTTATTTAAGTATCTTCTGCTTTCCTCCAATCCAAACTTCTTCCCAATGGGTACAACAGAACAGTAACACACCTGGAGCCTGGAACATTCCAGGAGACAGACTTGGCAGAGGACCTGTACTTCCCTGTGGGTGTGTATAAAAAACTGCTGACTATGGCAGCTGGACTAACAGAGCCTTGCATCAATATTCCAACATGCTACCATGAGTTCACAAGCAATTTTTGTCCAGCTCACACCGGCATGAATAGTCTGATGCCAGGAAGGACTTGTGGAAAATGGTTTCAAAGTTTGACAGGGATTACAGGGATGGTAGTCAAAAAGTAGTGCTAGTAAAAAAAAGTCTTTGGTGGAATATTACACGGTCCTTCTTCCTAGCCTTCTAGCTATTGACATAGGTTTCCACTCAAATTACCTATTTAATGTTTGTTTGGGATCTAAGCATCCAAAGAATCAGGGGAATGTAGAGAGTATGGATATGTCACCACTAGGTGTTGCTGTGGAGCAACGTTAGCTGAACTCTGTCCTTTCCCTTCCCACTCTGTAACCCTGTTACTCCAACATCATAACCCCAAAAGGGATATCTTCTATTCCTATACCTCCTCTTCCACGGGGGGCTAGAGTTTTGCCTGAGAACCCCTGAAGTTTGAGCAGTCGCCCTCTGACTAAACAATGAGCTAAGTATCTAGCCACATGGCTAGATTTTTTTCTTTGCTCTCTTAAGGATCTTAGAAATACAAGTTATTAAATGAAGTAAACTATAGCAGGATAAGTCTGATCACTAGTGCACGGTTTGGTCCCTGACCTGTTGTTGTTTTTGTTCTTTGTATCCCCCCCTAGTTACTATCTTCCTCCATTCCCTCCCCTTCCCAGACATGCAATAATTATATGTAACCATTGACTAAAATGTTTATTTGCACAAGACTCTCCTCATTGGTGGAGATTGATTATTTAATGCTCCTTGCCTATGTGAAGGGTAGAGTTGGTGAGAGCTAGAGAAAGGAGCCATTCTGGTCTCCTAACCAACTCTTCTCACACAGGCCAGGAGCATTGAGTAATTAATCTTTACCAATCAGGAAAGTCTTATGTAAATGACCCTTATATAAACATGCAACATCCCTTAATTTCTCTCAGCCTCAGTATTCTTATCCTGCAAAATGAAGATAATAACAGCATCAACCTTACAGAATTGTTGTGAGGATCAAATAAGTTACCATGTGTTAAGGGCTTTGCACACCCTAAAGTCTATATAAACACTAGTTATTATCAGCTATTCCTCCCAACTCTATGTCATCTGCAAGTCTGATAAGGTTCAGTTCAGTGTCCTTTCAATCAGAAAGACTTTCAGTTAAGACTCTGTATCGTCCCTTATTAAAATTCAAATGCACTCACATAAGTAATACTTTAAGCTTTGTGCAAATAAATTGATTCCTAGCTGAGAGAAAGGATACTAAGTTAATTAATTTATTCATTCATCAGGCATTCATTTAGCACCTGCGACTCTTGGTATGGGGAAGGGTGCAAAGATAAATAAGGCAAGACCCCTCTCTCTAATAAATTAGTCTAGTGTCCCCATAAAAGATGAAAGGAAGAGCTGGGATGGACTCTGAACAATTTTGCCTGATATCCAGCTATGAATACATACATCTGCAAAAAAAGTGCCTAATTCTATTTGTATCCACAAATGAGAATAAGGAAGGGGATATCAACCTGCCTAGGACTAATCTTTGACATGTAGCCTTCAAGCCTTTACAGGAACTTGCCACCAAGTTCTAACTAAAGCAATAGGTCCAGAGCTGCAGAGGTAATTGTTAACTGATTCTTTAGTACTACAGTGCCCATGAGGAAGCGCCCTTCGGGCAGACGTAGCTGTCTGAAAGAGAGCCTTGTCAACCTTTTACAGAGTTTGTTCTAAGAAAGAGACAAATGAATTAGGTTGTGTGCCCACATTTTAATTTCTCTCAAACTGGCAACATGCATTGCATGGGAGTTAACAGTCCAGAACTAAGCCCCCCCTAAGAAGGCCAGTCCAGAACTGGCTCAATTTGGGGGTTGGGGTGCCCAGTTTATATACCTTTTCAATAGGGGCTGATAACAGGACAGAGGAAATACCTGGTCTATCAGATCACTCTCTAACCACTCCCAGCCTGGGGCTATCAAGGCAGAAGAATCTGTCTCCACCCAAGCCTGAGCAGACTTTTGATTAAATTAAGAAGATTCAATGCAATCTCATTATCAGTAATGTCCTTCTGAAGAACTTTGACAGAAGGGGGCTGGGGCTGGGAAGCTCTGAGTCTCCAAAATACTGATTACTAAGAAAAATCATTTTTCACAGCCTACATTTTTGCTGGGGGCTTAGAATTTAACCCTAAACCAAAGCCAGTGGAGCAATGGATAGAGTGCCTGGCCTGAAGTCAGGGAGTCTCATCTTCCTGTATTCAAATCTGATCTCAGACACTTGCTTTGCAAGTCATTTAACCCTATCTGCCTCAATTTCCTCCTCTGTAAAATGATCTGAAGAAGGAAATGGAAAAGAACTCTAGTACCTTTGCGGATAAAACCCCAAATGGGGTCATGAATAATGACTGAACAACAAATCCAATTGCTGTCCAACTGCTATTTAAATTAGATTGATTGTTTTATCAATGTGTATTGTTTAGTCAATAAGCATGAAGTACTCCCTATATGCCAGCTACTGTGGTAGCAGTGGGGCTGCAAAGACAAAAATGAAATAGTTCCTCCTCTCAAAGAGTTTACCTATTTATCAATCTCCTGAACCTCAAAGGAAGGCTCAGTATTGGGGAATTCTGAAGTCAGTCAACAAGAATTTATTAAGTGGGGGCAGCTAGGTGGCGCAGTGGATAGAGTACTGGCCCTGAAGTTAGGAGGACCTGAGCTCAAATCTGGTCTCGGACCAAACACTTGACACTTACTAGCTGTGTGACCCTGGGCAAGTCCCTTAACCTCAACAGCTTAAAAATTTTTTAAAAAAAAGAAAAGAAAAGAATTTATTAAGTGATTACTATGGGCTATGGGCCACACACTGTGCTAAATGCAGTGGATATAAAGAAAGGCAAAAACAATCACTGCCCTCTTCTACATACTAATGAGGAGATAACATGTAAAGAAATAGATCCATAGGAACTTCCTCTTCTGGGAGCCAAGATAGCAGAAGGAGTAAGTAGCTCTTACTCTTCCTTATAAACATCTGAAAGCCAAGAAAATATCACCCCAGGAAAAACCCTGGAACAGCTGAACCAGAAGAAAGATGGGGTGTAGCAGTCCAGTAGGAGGTATTAACGGGAAAGGCCCCTCTTGCCCTGGGAGAAAGGGAGCAGTACAGAATGGGAGCAATACAGAACAGGAGGCATCTCAGCAAGCTAGCAGAAAGCCCCACCTCAGCATACCAGGAAGAGATCCTGAAACCCAGGTGGTGGAGCAGGCAAACACCAACATCTAGACATCCCCCTGTGCCTCAGTGAGGGCAGGGGAACTGATGGAAACCAGACTGGAAAACCACCAGGTGCCTCGGCATTCTACAGCAACTGGCTCTCCCAGTGCCTCAGCAAAACTAAGGGAAGCAGCCTCCAGCAGACCCCAGGCAGATAAAAACCCTACAACATCCATCTGAAAGGAGCTGAAGAAAGCAAAAGGAAGGAAAGGCCTGGGTGAGCAGGAAATCTCCAGGAGCCACACTACCCAATTCTACCCCTAGAGTTCCAGTGTTGCTGATTCCAGCCCGACACCAGGTAAGCTGCCAGAACCCTACAGCTTCCAACTGCCAGCACTGGAGGCCCCAGCACACAAAGCCAGTGACCAGGTCCTAGGCTCCCAATGCAAGAAGCTTGGGTCACTGCCCTCTGCTTCCCAGCAGGACAGTTCAATCTCTTTAAAGCCCAGGAAATAAGCAAACACCATGAGCAAAAAGAAACATATGATAGATTCTTATTATGGGAAGAGTGAAGATCAAGGCAGAAATTCTGAAGAGGACAACATTGTCAACAAACCCATGTCTGGAATCTCAAAAGGGAATATAAACTGAAGCCCCAAAAAACTTCCTTAGAAGAGTTCAAGAAGGATTTTAAAAGTCAAATGAGAGAGGTAGAAGAAAAAATGGGAAAAGAAATGAGAGATATGCAAGAGAGAGTCAACAGCTTGGAAAAGGAAGAACAAAAATTACCTGCAGAAAACAAGTCCTAAAAAAATACAATTGACCAACTGGAAAAAAAGTACACTGAAGAAAACAAGTCCTTAAAAAACACAATTGGCCAACTAGAAAAAAAGTACACTGAAGAAAACAAGTCCCTAAAAAATACAATTGGCCAAATGGGAAAGGAGGTACAAAATCTAATAGAAGAAAACAATTTGTTAAAAATTAGAATTGGGCAAATGGAAGATAATGACTCTATGAGAGAGCAAGAATCAATCAAATAAAAACAAAAGAATGAAAAAATAGATGAAAATGTAAAATACCTCATTGGTAAAACAACTGACCTGGAAAATCAATCCAGGAAAGACAATTTAAAAAGTATTGGTTTACCTGAAAAATCACGATGAAAGAAAAAGAACCTGGACAGTATCTTTCAGGAAACCATAAAGGAAAACTGCCCTAAGGTCCTAGAACCAGAGGGCAAAATAGCCAAAGAAAGAATCCACCGCTCACCTCCTGAAAGAGATCCCAAATTGAAAATGCCAAGGAATATAGCAGCCAAATTCCAGGTCAAAGAGAAAATACTGCAAGTAGCCAGAAAGAAACAATTTGAATATCATGGAACCACAGTCAGGATTACACAGGACCTTGCAGCTTCTATGTTAAAAGACCGTAGGACATGGAATATAATATTCCATAAGGCAAAGAAGCTTGGATTACAAGGATCAACTACCCAGTGAAAATGAGCATGATCTTTCATGGGAGGAGATGAATATTCAACGAAATAGAGGACTTCCAAACCTTCCAGAGCTCAACAGAAAATTTGATCTTCAAATACAAGACTCAAGAGAAACATAAAAAGGTAAACAGGACAGAAAGAAAGAACATGTTATTAATAAGGGCAAACTGTTTACATCCCTACAAGGGAAGATGACACTTATAACCCTTGAGAACTGTATTATTATTATACCAGGTTAAAGGGGTATATTATTATACCATGTTAATGGGGTTGGATATAAGTTGACTTTGATGTAATGATAAAAAAAATCTAATCAAGTAGGTTAAATGGATCCAAGTAAGTGGATTAATCTGATCTAACTAAAAAAATGTACTGAGAGAAAAGGAAAGGAGGAGGCAGACAAGGGTAAATTACATTACAGAAAAAGGCACAAAAACCTATTCCAGCAGAGGGAAAGAAGGAAGAGAGATGAGCATTGTTTGAACCTTACTCTCATCGGATTTGGCTCAAGAAGGGAATAACATAATCAGTTAGGTACTAATATTTGTAGACTTAACCCTTCTCAACAATACAAGAATCTAAGACATCTCCAAAGGCCTCATGATGGAAAATACTATCCACATCCAGAGAAAGAACTATGGAGTTTGAATGCAGATCAAAGCATACTATTTGCTATTGTTTTTTCTTCTGTTTTGTTTTGTTTCCTCTTTCTTGTGGTTCCTCCTATTGGTTCTAATTCTTTCTTACAACATGACTAATGTGAAAATATGTTTGATGGGAATGTATATGTATAGCCTATATCAGATTGCACACCATCTTGGGGAGGGAGGCAGGGAGGGTGAGGGAGAAAAATTTAGAACTCAAAAGCTTATGGAAGTGATTGCTGATAAATCAAAATAAATTTTTTTAAAAAAGAGGAATATGAAACATTAAAAAAAATAGAACCATACAAGATGGAAAGTAATTTCAGAGGTTCTAGCGGCTAAGAAGGTAATGAAGTACAAGGAGGTACAAAAGAACAGATGTGAGCAGCTTCCTCCTCAAACTGAAGCTTCTTGAGGTCATGAATTCTATTGTTTTTTCATCATTGTATCTCCAGCACCTAAAACCCTTGCACAGAGTGGGTACAAAATAAATATTAGTGGAGTTAAATTGAAAACATTCCCTCAATTTAAATCTTATCAGCCATCAGATGTTACTATGCAGATGCTCTGTCCAAGATTTATTCACAATAAACTGGGACCTAAATGTACCATGAGAAGATGTTGGAAGAAGTTTGCAGCACAATGGCAGTTTCTCAAATGTAAATATCAATGTCTGCTTCCCTCTCTGCTTCCTCTATCTTTTTTTTCATGTAATTGTTCCATGTCATCATCTTCAATCATGCTGCCAACTCCAACAGTTCTTGAAATATCATTTACTAAGGTGCAATTCCTTTTTTTTTTTTTTTGGTTGAGATATAAAGAAGGAACTGCTGAAATAAGCATTTGTTGTTTTATTGGTCTGGTGTGAATAATTGGCCATTTAGAACATTTCGGGACAATGTTTTCTTAATTTATTATTGATTATTTGCTATTTGTAAGAATTTTATAAGAAAGGCAGTCATGAAAAAGCTTTTTATCTTTATAGTAAATGATGGCCTCTCTTTATGTGTACATTCATGCGTCTAGCTAATGCATAGCTTGCTCTAAATATAATGAATGAGTGGTAGCAATGCATTATAGATTGAGCTATACCTACATAAATATAGAATTTATATGTATTCTCCCATGTTAACTGCTAGAATGGTTTCTAACATTTTTCCTATTAAGAGTTATTTCTTATAGTTGTTTCTAGTCAAATGAAACATGAGAGTTCATGCATGGGTAAGTAAACTTAGCTCAGTAATATAAGACAGCTTGATAAAGGGAAAAGAACGTTGGTCTTATAATCAGAAGACCCCGAGTGGGAATACTGGTTCTGTCATTTATTAGCTATGTGACTAGACAAGCAACCTAATCTCTGAGATCAAGTTTACTCATCTCCAAAATGGCTTTCATTGGATCACAGGCCTAGAGCTAGAAGCAATCTCAGAGGTTTTTAGTCCAATACTTTCCTCTTTCAGATGACGAAATTTTCTGTTCCTCATACATAATATTCCATCTCCCATTGCTCTGCTGATCTCCATGCCTGGAATTCTCTGCCTCCTCATGTCTACCTCTAAGCTTCCCTGGCTTCCTTCAAGACCCAATTCAAACCCCACATTCTGCAAGAGGCTTTCCTGGTCCCACCAAATTCTACTTCCTTCCTCTCTAAAATTACCATAAATTCTGGATATATCTCATATGTACTTAGTTATCTATGTGTTGGCTTCTTGAGAGTAAAAACCGGCTTTTGCCTTTCTTTGTATCTCCAGCACAATGCCTAGCACATAGTTAGCCTTTAATAAATGCTTAATGATTAACTGACTGAGGCTCATGGAGTAGCTCATGTCAGAGGCAGAATTTGGGACCCAAGTCCTACTGTACTACACTGCTACCTGACTTATACTATTCACTTCAAAGGGCTATTGTGAGGCTCACATACAGAAAGAATTTGGCAAAACTTAAAGTGCTATGGAGATACCAATATATCAGTGATCTAAGATTTCAGTTGTGTGTGGACTGGGAGAGATCAACAGCTACTATAACTTAGTAGATAAAGTCTTAATTTTGAGGTACTGCATGGTACAGTGGATAAAGCACCAGCCTGGAGTCAAAAAGTTCAAGTTCAAATCAGGCCTCAGACAATTACTAGCTGTATGACTCTGGCCAAGTCATTTAACCCTTCTTTGACTCAGTTTTCTCATCTGTAAAATGAGGATAAAAAATAGCACCTAATTCCCAAGGTGGTTGTCATGATAAAATGAGATAATATTTGTAAAGTGCTTTGCAAAATTTAAAGTGCTATATAAATGCTAGATATTGCTATTATATTAAAGCATGGAAATATGACCATAATTTCTTGTCTGAAGTGCTTTCTTTGCCACCCAGGAGACTTAGGTTTATATCTCTGTTCCCGCACCTTATTTATATTGTGTGGATTAAATCAGCTAAGAATGTAAAAGAGTTTGATGGAGGGAGGAGGAGGGTGGGGAGAAAACAATAATAAAATTTTAGAGCTAGAAAATATTCCCAGCCCTTATTCCAAGCCCTTCATTTATATTACCTACCTCACAGTGTTATTGGGAGGAAATAATTTTGTAAACCACAAAGCGCTGCATAAATGAAAGCAATTACTATTTCATAGCTGAAGAAACTGAAACCCAGAATGGGTGAGTGACCTGCCCATGGTCATGCAGGTAGTAAACATGAAATTCAGAATTTTGACTCCATGTTATTATGAAGCTATCCACAAATGGAGGAGGCACCTAGGTGGCACAATGGATAGAATTCCAGGCCTGGAGTTAGGAAGACTCATCTTCCTGCATTTCAAATCTGGGCAAGTCACTTCACACTGTTTGCTTCAGTTTCCTCACCTGTAAAATGAACTAGAGAAAGAAATGGCAAACCACTCCAGTATGTTTGCCACGAAAACCCCAATGGAGTCACAAAGAGTTAGTTATGACTGAAACAACTGAATAAATACAAAAATAGAAGATGTTTATAACTATAATTTTGAGAGGCAACATAATACAATGGAAAAAACACTGGATCCGGAGTTGAGAAACCTGGGTTCAAATCATGACACTAACTAGCTTTTTAACAACAGGCATGTCAATTCACCTCTCTGGTCCTCATTTTCCTCATTTGTATATTGAGGACAATAATCCTTCTCCTACACTGAGATAGGTTAGGAGATCTTAACAAAGCTCTTGTGAGGAAAGTACTTTATAAAAGTAAAGTAATTAGTATGATTATTAAATTATTTTATGTATAATTCAAAATTACTATGATAGTAATATTTATACAGCATTTTAGCATTTGTAGAGCACTTTCATGACCACAACCCAGTGGTACAAATATTATCCCCAAAATTTCAAAGATCTGTCAAATATATTATAAATAATTCTAACCTGCTTCATCATGAGTCTAAATGCCCTCATGAAAAAATTAATAGATAGATGATAGATAGAGAGATAGATAAACAGATAGATAGACTCTTTAAATTTTATATATTTGATACTTTTACAAAACTTTTGTTAGGTAGCATCAGCTCAGGAAAACATCCCTGGTGCCATACACAAGTTCTTTGCTTTGGCATCAGGCATCAAAGACATAGGATCACAGATGCAGAACTGGAAAAGACCTTAGAAATCATCAAGTCCTATCCTCTCATTTTAAAGATGAGGAAACTGAGAATGGGAGAAATTTAGTGACTTGCCCAGGTCATCCAGCTAGTGAGTGTCTAAAGCAGGAATCAAATCCAGGTCTTCCCAACTCCAAATCCAAAACTCTATCCAAGGTGCCATCCTGGCTTCCCAAAAGTCATCAATTATACATACAATTGGGAAAGTTAGTAGATTGATTATGACAGAAGACAAAAGCATATGAGACTGGCAACCTTACTTTTTTATTTGAAGAAAACATTAGTTTCATTAGCTACAAAACAATGTACAGGACATAAAGTTTCCTGCAATAAACAGTTCAACTTATAATTGTATTATAAAACTAATTTATTATACTGTTAACTTTATGCCTTATTATACTATGAAGTAGTCAATTAAAAATACTATCTATCAGGGGTGGGGAACCTGAGGCCTCGAGGCCACATGTGGCTCTCTAAGTCCTCAAGTGCCGCCCTTTGACTGAATCTAAACTTCACAGAACAAATTCTTTTATTAAGGATTTTATAATCCTTTTATTTGTTCTGTGAAGTTTGGAGTCGGTCAAAGGGCCACACTTGAGGACCTAGAGGGCCACATGTGGCTTCCAGGTTGCAGGTTCCTCACCCCTGCAGTAACCCATAACAGATGAATGACAGTTCTTCAAAATTATATGTCAAAAATTCTAACCTACATCATCATGAGTCCCTGGTTTAAAAAAAAAAGTGTGTACTCTTTAAACACATTTAATACTTCTGCATAATTTTGGTTAGGTAGTTATCAGCTTAGGAAAATAGCTCATTCTTATTATAAGCAATTTACAAGTCACTCAGAAGAAATCAGTGGGGCTATTGTTTAGAATACAGCAGACATAGTAGTCAAGAATATATTTCAGGCAAAGAATGTCCTTCTTAATATACTCTGAGTCACTAGATGGAATTAATCTGAATTGTGAACTGGACCAGCAGCAACCCTCTTGCAGAGATAGCTTCTTAATGAGGTTACATATTGGAAGAAATTGACAAATGGAGTGTAAGTCATCCCACTAGTGACATTTGAGTCAGTCATTAAGGTTTAAATCTTCAAAACATATTTAGTTCTTAATACTAGTACCCAAATTAAATGTCAGAGTGTAAAGGTCAGCTATCAAAAATATTATAAAAGGTATTAACAGCGATGCTATTAAATTGAATTAGCTTTAGCTATCAAAACTTTATAAAGGTCACAAAGAGGTATCTTCTCATTGATTAATTTCACTCTTAGAAATATTAATTCCTGAAGGTGATAGAGAGGATATTGCCTCCCATGAATTCTTCCTATATCCCTGATTGTGCTGCTCATTATTGTCCTCCCTTGGTCATTTTTTTACAATTGCCTCAAAACATCTTCCCTGGCTCTATGCCCTCCCACTTTTCTGGGTGTCAGTAGCCCCGCCCCGCCAAGCTCTGATTCTTCCCTTGAGGCAGAATGAGTGGCCTCTCTTAGCATCAAGTCCCTGAAGATCATAATCAATATAAGGTCCCTGTCTCCCTTTAGAGACTATCTCTCTGCTCCCACAGAACATTCATCAGTGATACCCTCTCTCTCACTAGTGAAATAGTTTTCCTCTTTCTTTCCCCCATTTTTAATCCCTTTGTCTCATTACATTTGTCTCATTTTTCTGCAAACTCCCGTCTTCCTCAGAAAATACAAGAGCTATTTTCCCTTCATTGTTAGCCTTTAACTTGATTAGAGTACATTACACACCGCCTTCTATCTTCTTCCTCCCCTTTCTAGGCATCCTTCCATTCTCTGAGTCCTGCAACAGGTACTGATTCATCAGTAGACAGTGTGTTGTAAGGTTGAGTCCATGATATTTCAGGCCTGTTTCTTCATCACCACTTCTCTTCTTACCTGTGTCCCCTCATGTACATTAATGTATTAATGTACTAATTATTACTTTGTATTAATTAATGTACTAACGATTTCTCTGTTGTTACTTTGTTGTTACTGTCCTTGGTTGCTGTATTTATTTGTTTACCCTTCTTGTATTCCTGTTGTCTGGGGTGTTTGAGAAGCAATCAGTCTCTTCAGATCTGGTTTTCTTTCTAAGAATGTTTCAAACACTTCTTTATAATTTAACATCCAGCTTGTTCAATTATTATTAGACTTGGATTTGCATAGTAAGTCACCTTGGGCTGCATCTTGAGCTCCATTATTCTTCAGAACACACTGTTACATTCCTTTCTGGGTTTTCTGGTAGATGCAGAATAACCTTGTATTATTTGAATTTCCTTTCCTTTTTTATTTGAAGATCTTTCTCCTAGTCACTTACAGAATTTGTTGTTTCTCAATGGAATTGCTAAATGTAATCATTATGCGTCTCAGAGTTTGTAGCCTAAGGTTTTGTTTTGTTGGTTTTTTTTCCCTGCAGACAATTGATAGTTTTTTTTATTGGTATTTTATTTTCTGTGTTCAGAAGTTGTGGGCAATTTTTTGGTATTAATATGCATTATAGCGCTAAGGGTTTTTTGTCTCATTGTGTTCTTCTGGGAGATGTATAACCCTTAGGATGTGTGTATGCATCCTGTTTTCAAGACCAATATGTTTTGCTTCTATAGAGAGCGTGCTTTCTTTCAATGTTACTGCTTTTTGATACTTTTTTCCCAGATTGTCCTTCACTTCCTTTTATTTGCATTCTCAATTAGTTATCCCCCCTTGTGTTTCTGTGGTGAGACCTGCCACTGTGGATTCAAGTTTTTCTTTTCTGCCAGTTATTTCTACTGTGCAGGCCATAAGTTCTGCTCTCACAATTCTCATTTCTTTTAAACCATTCAGCAACAGTGTTTTGTGGTTACATGTTCTCTTCAAAACTCACATCCTCTACCTGATTAGCTGTTAAATAATTTTCTTTTGTCTTGCAATATTCATTCATACACATTTGAACTCTTTTGCTAGATCTGAAGGCCATATTTGCTTCTGCTATTAATGTCAGGTCTTTGAGTTTTTCTTCCTTCTGAGATCTTTGGTAATTACAATCTTTTTTCCTTATTTTCTCCTGTGGTTTACTTTCTCACTTCTTCCCCTTTGATGGTGTTTTCCCTGGGAGCTAGATCTCAAAGTATCTCAGTGACCCCCATGTTCAGTAATTCATGTTTCACCAGCCTTGGTTTCACCCTGAGTGACTTTTGGGAGGACATAATTGTCCCAAAGTGAATACTGGAATCATTTCCCTAGACTCAGTGAATGCTACACAGTCTCTCTCTCTCTCTCTCTCACACACACACACACACACACACACACACACACACACACACACACACACAC